>NC_139222.1:214135638-214735638 GCF_055691185.1 Crinia signifera | reverse complement strand
TACATCTGTCAGAATGAACTTAGGTCTACAGTCATTAGGTCGACCCCACTAGGTCGAATGGCAGGAAGGTCGACCTGATTTAAGGTCGACATGGGCCAAGGTCGACATGACTTAAGGTCGAATTTGCATAAAAGTCGACATGAGGAAGGTCAACTGGTCAAAAGGTAGACATGGGTTTTTCACTGTTTTTTGGTCCGAATGTCGACACAGTCGACATGGACACAGTTTGCAATGAGAATCGGACCCTCGCATCGCGCGCTTCGCTCGCAATGCTTCGGGCACGGTGGCTCGCTTCGCTCGCCACAGCTTTAATAACCTCCTCCACGCCCTAGTGGATGGTAGGGCATGAAATACCGCCTGTCGGCACATGTCGGCTCAAAAAACTGTGAAAAACCCCATGTCGACCTTATGATCAGTCGACCTTCCTCATGTCGACCTTTATGCAAATTCGACCTTAAGTCATGTCGACCTTGGCCCATGTCGACCTTAAGTCAGGTCGACCTTCCTGCCAGTCGACCTAGTGGGGTCGACCTAATGCCTAAGTTCATTCTAATAGATGACCGCTTCCCTCGCGGTAGTACATACACTGCTGCAATAGCCAATACCTGCTGTTATTGCCACCACAGGATGCAATAAAGGAAGAAAATCATTAAAAACTGAAATAAAATCAATAACACAATTCTTTGCAAAAAGCATTTTTTTTTTTTATATTATTGGAACTGGAAATCCTAAACCTGAGGTACGGCTGTTAAATAAGGAGACTATGGGTGAAATTTAATAATACAAGCCCCTCGGCCTAATGGTGCATGTGAGTGGTGCATGTGAGTAATGGCACGCCAGCCCGGCGTCCCCTGTTGCCTTGGCAACAGCCTGGAGGAAGAACCGCTGGCCAGAAGCGCCTCTGGTTGCCGAGCAACCGGCACCAGAGATGCGAACCCGGCCAGAGGTGAAAGTCAAACTAGCATCTCTGTTGTTGGCCCGGCTAACAGAGATGCGTTGCGGGCTGACAGTAGCGCCGGAGCAATAGTAAGGTTGTTTTCATAAGAAACCGCAGGAACATTTTAGAGGTAATTAGAACTTCTGAGCCTTGTTGTACTTTAATCAATTATAGATGTTGTTCTGGTTGTCTCAAGGCTATCCTCTTGATAGTTCATTCAGATGCTCAAAACAGCTGCTAGTTTTTCCCTATAAATTAGTTTACTTAAAATTAAACAATAGTCAACCGATGTTTCACCTTTATTTTTTTAAGGTTCTCCACTTTTGTTAAAAAAAAAAAAAAACTATAAACGCTATGCTAAAGTATTGTTCATCAACAATGTGACCCATCATTTCATGGAAAGTGCTTGTATTGATATTATAACTCATTTTCTACAACAGTTTGTTTGAATTTGAACTGAGATTTGACATCTGGCCCTGGTAATGCGCCTCAAACTCCCCTGAGATCACTAAAATCTCAACTTTATTCTGAAATCTAGATAGCAAATTCAGAAACTTGATTATTCCAGCGTAAACCACAGCTGGCTATGGATGATATTGGGTAATATTTAGTTCTTTCCCAACTGCCCCTTCTGTTTCTCTGTAGCTAAAAATTGGTTAAGTAAGTAAAACAAGCAAACAGTGGATAAAAGACAAACACTTATGAAAGACAGAAACTCACAGCAAACAATCGGCCTAATTCAGATGTGGTTATGATGGGAATTGCTGTTCCTATCTTTTGCTGATAATCACTAGGAGTACACAGGAGGAGTGGGCCTCATGTGGGTGTCACCTGCTAAGGGGGTGTTACCAAAGTGCAGACTCCTCCTTGTTATTGCACTGTAACATTATGTGCAGCACCCAGATCCTGTAACAGTAGTAGGTGTAGGTACTGGGATCCGCCCGCATCTGTGAGGGATGGAAACGGGGGTTTGGGCCACAAGGCCATGCCCCTACCTGCGACGCCATGCTCTATCAGCAAGCTCTGCCCTTTTTTGCTGGCGAGCAAACTATAAAACGTCCTCCACATGTTATCAAATGAAGCCTGGGAGTCACTGGTGGCTATACGCTTTTATGAGCATAAGTTCTGTCGGCATACGGCAAGTTCTGTCGGCACCACAGCTGATACATCGGTACCAATGTCCAAACCCGGTCATGTCACAGACTCTCAGTGCTTCGAAGACAAGCAGGTATACTTGCTCTCATTGGACACAGAGGGCTCTCCCGTAGCAAGTAAGATCAGCCCAGAAAATACCATCCGAATGGCCATGACATGCTTGTATTTATCCCACAACTCCCACAAACGCCACCTTCCTATCACTAACTTTGTGGCAAATTCCTCAGGGTGACCAGTTAAATTTCTGCCCATATGCACTGTGGTTCATATGCAAGCACAATAAGAAAAATAGTGACCGACTTGTGTATAACCACATCTGTATTAGGGCAAATACTAGCAAAAAGTACATTATCATTACATTATCACAAGTGTCTTAGTCCCACTCAGTTCAATGCTCTACCCCAGCTTCTGAGCTATGATATTCACTTTGCTACCGAAGTGGCAGTGAATTAGCATTCATGATTTACATTGTTGGCACATCCAAAAAGAAGGCAATAGTCAGACTTTACTATGAACATTTTTGTCTTTCTTTGTCAACTCTTTTTCTTATTTTATCAATTGCGTTATGACACCAGCATATTTGCTAACACAGGATACGCTGCTTACATAAAGACACAGTGGCCAGGAGGAATATGACATTTCACAAACAAACGATGACTATACAATTATTGTCCAATAAAATAAAATACTTTCATACAATATTCAGTGTTATTAATAATTTAGTCAAAAATGGGTGTTTGAAACTCATACATTTTTTAAGGTCCCTACAAGCCCAACTAAGCACAATGGCAAGTCAAGGTGGTACAACCATGCACATCAAAATCACCCCAGATTCATAAGGGTCCCACAGCTGGTGCTCTGTTTAAAAAAAAAAAGTTAAGTATATTATCTTATAACAATGCAGGTTATAGTTAATGGCAGGTATTCAATGTCTTTTTCTTGCAATGTGCAGCAAAACCGGTTTAGGATTCGCTGAACATTTGCAGTGTTTCGGAGGGCTGGAGCATTCGCTGCCAGCCCTCCCTGTCACCCTATTAAACACCACAGGGGTTCGCTTCCCCTGATGGTGATTTTTAACTGCTGCAGGGAGCCGGGGGAAGGCGGCAGGCAGGGAGATGGAAGCCTCCCTGCCTGCGCTGGACACTGTGGTGGAGAAGGAGGGCTCCCGGGGATACAGGCAGCACAAGCTGCCCCTCCCCCGGGAGAGCTGGCAGGGGCGTGGTGAAGGGAACCGCTGCACTGGTCCTGCTCGTGCATATGTAATGAGCGGGCCCAGTGTGAAGTGAATATGTAATGAGCGGCTCCCCGCCCCCTGCTGGCGAATGTGTAGAAAGAATAAAAATAAAATAAACTTAAAAATTAAATATATATTCATGTGCTGCAAGCATATTAATAAAAATAGCATGCCCCTTTCACAGAATAAAATTATTGATTTTTTTTTTACACCAAAAAAAAAAATATATATATTTTAAAAGATTACATTCCAGTTCACCTTAAAAAGATGTCGAATGAAAAACGGTGAATCACGGTGAAAATCATGCTGAAAGCAGTTCTCCATCCTAGCATTGAATACACTCTCGGCGAATCCCAGTGAAAACCCCATTGAAATACACCAGTGAATTGCAGCGAGCATGAAACGGAGAACTGGCCGGCATTCACTGTTCACTTTCGGTGAACAGTGAACATTGAATAGGGTGAATCAGATTTTCAGTGAAAAAGATTCACCGCAAGGCGTGAAAGGAGCCCGATTCGCCGAAAAAAACTATGAATCTGGAGCATTGAATACTGGCCAATAAATGAAATATTTAGAGATCTCTTCATCCACACTTTCTTATATTTTTTTGTGCTTTGCCATGAATTATATTTAAAGTTTCCATTGCACAAAGCAATACTAAAAAATAAGTTAAAAAAAAACCAACAGAATTTTGTGGACATTCACTATATAAAATATTGCTGTCAGTTGATCTAATAATTAAAATCGTTCAGTACAGATGTGTACTTTGACACTTCATTGTGAGCAACTCAAACAGTAAATTATTTTTTATTTTATTTTTAGGTATAAATGTTTCTGCCAACCAAGATGAAGAAACTGACTTTGAAACATTCCAAATGCAAATTGATAAAGAAACCAAGAAGTGTAGTTTTCATACTAATTCTGGCAAGTACTGGACCCTTGTGAGCCATGGTGGAATCCAATCTACAGCCACTGAGATGTAAGTACCATCCATTTAAGCTTCACATGCAGAGAATGAACCATCAGACTTGTGTTGTCGTCTACACAATGACCAATTCATATATGGTCATTTTACCTATTTGTAGCTAGAAACAAGAAATCCACTCAGAAAATTCCCAGGGCTACAGAGAGATTCTGAAGTGCTCCTGTGTGACAAAGGATGCCTTTTCTTGTTCAATGTAATGGTTTCTCACTGCAGAAGCATCTAAAGGTGCATACACATGGTATGATTTTGGCTATGTGCTTTAACTAAAGGTGCCATAAACATACCGATTTCAGTGTGCTGTGCATTTTGAACTGTATAGGTGCAGTCCGATTTTGGCACTTGTAGGGGATGCAATGTACTGTACTGTTGCGATGCGATGTGATTTTTGCCTCTTTTTTTTTAAGTTTAGAGGCACCTAATGGACATCGCATCGCATGTACTACAAAAGTGATGCGATGTAGCACAAAAAGTACTGCCTGCACATACTTTTTGTGCTATACAATATTTTACCCACGGTGATGTGCATCGCATCCCCACAGGTACACGGTGCGATTCTAACCAATGCGATGCGTTTTAAACTTTAAAAGTTCAAAATGCATGATAGAATCGCAACATGTATGGGCAGCTTTAAACTCCCCAGAGCCCAGAACCATCGATATTGACTATAGACACAGTGCGAGTGTACACTTTCTAGGCAAAATTGAGCTGTCTGCAGTCTGTTTTTTCTTGCAATACAAACCTATGACAGCGTGCATCGGCATATACATGGTGCAATATGTACTATGTTTTCTACCAATATGTGCTATATAGTCCATACCGGTAGTTTAGGTCACATGTCTGTTTTCCCCTTAACAGCACCAATAGCCAAGCTTTGCAAGTCTTGGCATACTAAAGCGACTGCACACAACAGTCCTAAGGGGGAAATCCTATTAGTAGCGGTGATTCACATGAAGGCACACAAAGCATAACACTTGGGAACAGTCAATCTAATCTGTTGCCAGGGATTTAAGAGTCAATTTTAATTAATTTTGTGCTCTTTTACCAATTGGATCTAGTGTTCGAGATATGCATATGTCTCCTCTCAGCATAAGTGAGAAGATATCAATGTGTTATGTATCTCAAACGTGACTAATAGCTATGTTATCACAAATATATCAAATTATTGTTATTGTTGATAGAAGGTAGTTGATAAAAAAAAAACTAAGTAGATTCTGTTAAGTAAGGTGGCCTAGACTAGTAAGGTACTTTAAATAGAGAAAATAATAAATGTTAATAATTTTTCATTAATTTAATCTGAAACCAATTCAGCTATAGTGCAGATCTAATGTCAGAATAGGATCTGTGAGTACTTGTAAACAGATCTTGAATCCTTAGCAAGAAAAAAATATATATTTTTTGTTCTCCAGTGTAATCCCCAATAAGGAGCCACTGGTACCTGCAATAACATATAGGATTGGGGACTTATCCCGGATCCCATATGTTTTGTTCCAATCCTGTGTCCATTTTTGGCTGATAAAAACAGTTGCTAAATGGATACCGCAACAATGACCGTCAGATATCCCTCTAAGGGGCAGATTTATTAAGCTTGGAGACGAGATAAACTGGAGATAAAGCGGAGAAAAGGTAAAAGGAGATAAAGCACCAGCCAATCAACTCCCAACTATCTTTTTCAAACACAGCTGATTGGCTGGTGCGTTATCTCCTTTTACCTTTTCTCTGCTTTATCTCCAGTTTATATCTTCTCCAAGCTTAATAAATCTGCCCCTCAGTCTTGGAGTACATTGCAGACCTATAAAAACAAGGATATGTAATCACATTCTGTAAGTGAAGTACATGTGTTTTTTTTAAGGGATATAGGAGTTTTACAGGTTCTTTTTTCAGTGTGTTTACACACTGAAAAAAGAACCTTAATGAATTTGTCATTAAGGAAAATGTTCTTTGTCGCTATTTTTTCCAGTTTAAACACAGTTTTTCAATTTTAAGTGCACCACAGACTAAAACACAAAATAAGCACTTAAATGTTGCCTGTACCATATTTGACCTATTGCATGATCAAAGAAGTGAATTTGTAAGCAAAATCCATATACAGGTTGAGTATCCCTTATCGAAATATCCGTTATCCAAATTATTCTGAAAACCATACATTCCAGAAATTGCATTTTTCTCTCTCTAAAAACCCTACTGTGGACATGATATGTAACTGGCACTACTGAGGACATGATATGTAACTGGCACTACTGAGGACATGATATGTAACTGGCACTACTGGGGACATGATATGTAACTGGCACTACTGAGGACATGATATGTAACTGGCACTACTGGGGACATGATGTGTAACTGGCACTACTGAGGACATGATATGTAACTGGCACTACTGGGGACATGATATGTAACTGGCACTACTGGGGACATGATATGTAACTGGCACTACTGGGGACATGATATGTAACTGGCACTACTGGGGACATGATATGTAACTGGTACTACTGAAGACATGATATGTAACTGGTACTACTGAAGACATGATATGTAACTGGCACTAAATATAAGCAAGAAAATGATTGATTAGCATTCAAGCAGAACCTGAGATAGCACACAAACTTTGTTTCATGTTTTGAAACCCTGTTTTATACAAAAATAAAATACATTTGTGTGTATTTCATGTGTTTGTACAACATAAATGCAAGATACCTCAAGATACATTATTGAAATATAAAAATATTCTGAAATATGGAATAATCCATTATCCAAAATTCTTCTGGTCCCGAGCATTTTGTATAAGGGATATGCAACCTGTACAAGCTGACTCCATGCTGTCACCACTTCCGAATAAGTTTATAAGCTGGATATTAACTCAGAAATGTATAAACTGCCTTCTCTGAATACTGGCTTAATGAACAGTATGGCCAATTCAACTATGTGTAGTCAACATTTCCACTTTTAAGGCTCACTTTTGGCATTTTGAGCAACTTTGAGCTCAAATTCTCCTAGTGTGTATGGGTGGGCAATGACTGGTGAGCGCTGATGCGTAGTCCTGTATCATTGCCGCTGTCGCCTAGTGTGTGTGCACCTTAAGAGACAAGCAAAAAGGAAAGCGATTTCTACATAGCACTTGGATTATGTACTGGTTTCTCTTATCTTGTAAAATGATATATACTGCTATATTACAGTATATAATATATTACACTTGTACCATAAAGGTCATATTCCTCTCCCAGGGCAGATGTTTTGAAAGCAAAGTGTGTTAGACGTCATAAAGCATTTGATGTATAATGGTTTGTGCTCTTATGTCAGCAGATTTCATTTTATTTAATGTTTTTACATCACTGAGAATACTATAAATTTCAGTGGGTTTTGATCATTGCATCATGATTTATACTCTTGCAATATGCTAAAACTAGCTATACTTTGTATAATATATATGATAGGAGAAAATAAAAAATGTAGTGTTCATGCTAGGCTGTTTTAGCAGGGCTCCGCACCCTAACAGATTTTTAAAGCGCTAAATGCACCCTGCCCCTTTAACGGCTCCCCAATAAAACAGCCTTCTCTTCCTTGCTGGCAGAAGAGTTATTCATAGAATCATGGTGCCCACCATATATACACAAACACAGACACAATGTCCCCAACAGGACACACAGGGGAAAAATTGCACACATTGGCCTGAGCAGGGGGAAAAAACAACAACATGTATCGGCCTACAAAAAAAAAATGAAACACCTAGATTAAATGATTGCTCCCACAGGATAGATGCAGAGCTAATCACAAGAGACCAGCCTCCAGTTGCTCCAGAAAGTCCAGGCCAGTGAATGCCAGTGAGTGCCCTTCTCCAGGGTCCAGGCCACGCCATTGGGTTCTCTGCTTGGCAGGTTCTGGGTGTGCCCCCATCAGTGACGAAGAGGTGGTGAGACCGCTCAAAAAAGTGATGCGGGCAGGGCGAGCCCCCTCACTGGAAAGATATGCTCTGTTTTGTGGGTGGAAAAGTCCCCACAGTTCCAACATCCTAGTGAAAACACTAATGCGTAAGACTTTTCTAATTATCATAATTTCTACATCACTATAGAGCCAGTATCTAATATAGTAGAAAGACATTAACTAAAATCATAACCTGCATTCTTCCCCTGTCACCAACAGGGCTGCTAACACAATGTTCGAGATTGAATGGAGAGGCAGGAGAGTTGCACTGAAAGCCAGCAATGGGAAGTACGTCTGTACGAAGAAGAACGGGCAGCTGGCGGCTGTGTGTGACTCAGTTGGTAAGTTTACAAAACTTATTTTTACCTTTTATTTTACAAACAATATTCACAAAGTTTTGAATAAATCACTGTATGTAGTATAAACTGTAAAAAAAAAAACCTTGCACTTGAGTCATCAATGCAGAAAAGGATTAGTGGATGGCTTACGTCCATTTATCAGCAGTCAGATAAAAAATCTTTCAATGTGCTATACAGAATGTGATGCTGGCAAATAAAATCCTGCGTAGGAATCCAAACAGAAATGTTTTATTCTGGAGAAATCAGAAGTAGTTTGAACAAAAGATAATAAAAAGGGTCATAAAAACAATCACTATGTTCATAGCCTACAGTAGTGACCCATCAATGCTTTAGGGTGGAGCAAAATATTGTTTAAAAGGTGATGCAGTCATTTGAGAAACTGTCAAAACTTGTCAGACCTATGCAGCAGATCTCAGAAGATATGTGGATACCGTAGCCATTATCTTGTCTATAGAAATGCCTCCCACCAACATCTCAGATCTGTTGCTTACATACAAAGATGCATCATTGGAGATTGTACCCTTGTACCTCTGAGCAGCTAAACCCAGGGCAGGATTAAAGGCCTCATGGGCCTGCAATTCAAAATGTTCAAGGGCCTATTATGAAAAGTGGAGGAGGTGAGGCCAATGCATGTAGACATGTAGAACCCATACACAAGTATCAGCTGGTGATCATTATTCTGTCATAATGATGAGACCATTTTTATGGGTGATTTTTTTTTTTTTTTTTAACTTAAATAGTTTTTATTATATTTTTTCCAAGAAATGGGGTACAGAAAGAAAAAGGGGGAGTCATTATCAAGGGGGGGGGGAGGAGGGGTTGGGGAAGGGGGTAACAGACAAATATAAAATCACACACTTCGCTGCGTAGAGCGAACATTGCAGTTAAAATACAATTTATCCACTTAGTATTTATACAGCACAATATTAGAATAACTTAGTCTAATCCGAAAACAATACAATAAATGAGACCAGTACCATAAATGAGAGGATGCTTGTAGTATCCCCCATACTGTGGTTAAACCCATTTATATCTTTATTCTGGCTCTTCTGGTTCATTCAAACTAAACTGGCGGGGGTCTGATGTGTATGCGTGGGGGAACAATCTAGCTCCTTCACCCTCCGTCATATATGTGCGCCAAAGAGACCAGCTCTGGGAGGTATGAGGCGGAGGAGGCATAGTAAAGGGGGGGCCATTCTCCATCAGAAAATGGTGGTTCGTCTTCAGGATCACTTGTAAAAGGACTGGAGGGGAGGGCTGCTTCCATTGTTGAGCCAAGTTGGCTCGTGCGGCTATAAGAATGTGACCTATTACTGATCTCTTCTCGGGGGGTATCTCCTCGGGGAAAACGTGCAGTAAGGCTAGGGATGGGTCAGGCGCGACTGTGATATTGGTTACTGAGGATACTAGCTCGAACACCTCCACCCAGTATTTGAGGATTAGGGGACAGGTCCAGAAGATGTGGAATATGTCCCCTACCTGACCACACAGCCTCCAGCATTTGTTAGAACATGATGGCCAGAATGAGTGTAGGCGATCTGGAGTCATGTATATTCTATTTATGAGCTTGATATGCATCTCTGTGTGATTCAGGCAGCGGGACATACTATGGGAAGTGAGGAAGATTTGTCGCCATTGTGTGGGGGTGAACCGTCGGCCTAAGTCTGCCTCCCATTTCGCATGAGCGGAGGTCTTCGAGAAAACATGGGGCGTAACCAGCATTTTATACCAAAAGGAGATGTCGCGTTTGGTGTGAGATAAGAAAGGTCTAGCAAAAACAGCCTGGAGTGTGGACTGAGGGGGGGGCAATATCGCTATGGTGGTTCTCCACCAGTGAGCTATTTGTGTATAATGCAAATATTCTGAGGCGGGGATGTGAAAGCTGTTCTGTAGAGAGGTAAAGGGCAAAAGGGTGTGCGAGTCCAGGATATCACCTAGGGTGGATATGCCTCGATCCCTCCAAACGTTGAGGTTGAGGTTTGGTATGAGTTTTGCTATGGTCTTTATGGAGACATCAGGTAAATTGTTTGTAATGGAGGGTAGGGTAGTTAGTAGTTTGTCCCAAGCCTGGAGGGATGCCTTGGTGGACGGGAGTAGATGGGGCTGGTGTGGGCGGACATGGTGGGGTAGTCTGACCAGGTCTGCCAGGGGTATGGATGGGGATAAAGCTTGTTCGATAGCAACCCAGCTCGTGGGGGAGTCAAGGACGGAATAGTTTTTAATTGGGGCCAGGAGGGAGGCCAAATGATATAAGGACAGGTCTGGTAGATCCAGGCCTCCGAATGCTCTGGGGAGGCACATTCTGGTTCGAGCTATCTTTTTTTTTAATGCAATAATTTTTATTGTCAATTTTGTAAATTGAGATAAAGACAACAAAAAAACAAACATAACAATAAAGTAAAATAAAAAAAATAAAAATAAAATAAAATAAAAATTATGATATATCAAACAGATGCTCAGACGCATTCAATTACAAATCATATTAATCTTGGAATGACATCGCAGTCAATTGTGGATGATGACTGTTAACGTGTATATATTCAGATTGCTGAATAAAGGGTATTGAAAGGGTGTAGCAAAAAGAGTGGTAGATCACATCAAATTATTAGTTACAAAGATGCGTAATAGAATAGGGCAGTGCTAGTAGTGGTCGGCGATGGGCCTCAGGGGGTGACCGGGCCACGGAGGCTTAGACCTCACAGATTGCGTATTGTGAGTCCAGCCACCTAGACCAAACAGTTTGAAACTTATGTCCGGCTTTCCTGGCTAGGTATGTAAATTTCTCGTGGGGAATGGTTTCATTAACTAGCCTAAGCCAAGTTTGTGTAGTAGGGAAATTCTTAGCGAGCCAGGTTCTGGCAATGCACACCTTGGCCAGGGTACATAGATTTATCACGTAGCGCCTGGTCGGGTAGTCCAAGGACTCCTCTTCCAGAGTGCCCAGTATACATACTGCTGGTGTGAGGACATCTCTCGGGATGCCTGTGATGCGGATAGCCTCGATAACTCCTGACCAGAAGGCCGCTACATGGGGACATGACCAGATCAGATGCCAAAAGGAGCCATCCAGTGCACCACACTTAGGGCACACCGGAGCCGGGATACTACCAAGATGGCACAGTCTGTCCGGGGTATAGTATATCCTGTGCAAGATAAAAAACTGGATCTGTTGGAACCTAACCGTTAAAGTTGAGATACGAGGACTAGAGAGTGCCAATTCCCAGGTCTCATCGTCTAAGGGACCCAAATCAGTTTCCCAGGTAGCTCGGAGCCGTGGCATGGTGTCTGAATGTATATGCAGCTGAAGTCCTGCATAAAAGTGAGAAACTAAGTGAGCATTGGTGGTGGTCATAACCATGGCCTTTACAGGGGAATCTAATAGGGTCAGGGGGGAGCTCTGAAATTGAGCAGAGAGGGCATGGCGTAGTTGAAGATACCTAAAAAAGTAAGAGTTTGGTACAGAGAATTCAGAGTGAAGGGTTTGGAAGGTCTTAAGTACATTGTCCACGTATAGATCACCTAATGTAGAGATACCCCATTTGGCCCAGACGGTGTGGACTTGTAGATGTGCTATTTCGCGGAGACGTAGGGGATTGTGTAATGAAGTTTGGGGGTCCCATCCCTGCCCACCCAGGAGGAGATGGACCTGCTTCCAAATTAAGATTGCCTGTCTAATTAAAGGGACCGTAGTGAAGTTGGTGTTGGTACTAAGTAGAAGCTGTAAAGGGGAGAGAGGGGGGTGAATCTGCGAGAGAAGTTGGGAGTGGAGGGCAGAGGGATCACAGTCATTCAGCCACTGCCAAATAAACAACAGTTGGGAAGCAAAGTAATACAGCCTAAATGCCGGGAGTCCCAAACCACCCCGTTCCCTAGGCCGCGTCAGGACAGTAAGTTTTATACGCGGACGTTTATGAGCCCAGACTAGCGAGGACAGTAGGCCGTTAATTGCATGGAAGAATTTCTGAGGAATATATACAGGGGATTGTTGGAGTACATATAGTAGTTTTGGCTGGTAAACCATTTTAATTAAATTTACCCTGCCTGTCAGGGTAAGAGGTAATTTAGTCCATGAGCTAACCTTAGAGCGGAGTAGCGTAATCAGTGGGTCTAGATTCA
The DNA here is from genome assembly GCF_055691185.1 of Crinia signifera. Lineage (NCBI taxonomy): Eukaryota > Metazoa > Chordata > Amphibia > Anura > Myobatrachidae > Crinia > Crinia signifera. The sequence continues at coordinate 214,722,934 of NC_139222.1, read as the reverse complement.
ATGGTATAAATAAACGGTGATCGTTAGAGATGAAGATACCTAGGTATTTGAAGGAGTCAGACCACTGCAAGGGTAATGAAACCTCCGGGACGGACGGACACTTCCCAGTCAGTGGCATTATGCAGGATTTATCCCAGTTGATCAACAGTCCAGAATATTTCCCAAACTGGTTAATAAGTTCGAGGAGCGTAGGCATAGATTCTGCATAATTCTGTAGGAACAGCAGGACGTCATCTGCATACAAAGCAATTTTATCCTCTCTATTTCCTACAGACAGGCCACGTATAACAGGGGATTGTCTGATTAGACAAGCTAGGGGCTCTATTGCAATCGCGAATAGTGTAGGGGAGAGGGGACATCCCTGTCTAGTACCACGAGACAGGGGAAAAGAGGAGGAAACAAAACCATTGACAGAGATCCGTGCCACAGGACCCGAGTACATAAGTTTAACATATCTTATAAAGATTGGACCAATACCCATGGATCTCATCACCTCCCAGAGGAGATCCCACTCCACGGAGTCAAATGCCTTGGCAGCATCAAGAGAGACTATGACCGAGGAGTGGGAATCCCCACGAGGAGACTGGAGGTGGGTGTAGAGCCGTCGTAAGTTGATAGAAGTGGATTTATGAGGCATGAACCCAGTCTGGTCCGGGTGTATAATATGTTCAATGACCCGGTTCAATCTTATGGCAAGGATCTTAGCAAGGATCTTAATATCCGTGGGGAGGAGGGAGATAGGGCGGTAGGATTCAGGTAAAGTGGGATCTTTACCCGGTTTAGGTATAAGAACAATCAGGGCCTCCGACATAGAGGGTGGAAGAGCATCCTCCTCTAACAGCTGGCGGAAAAGGGTAAGTAGCCGTGGAGCAAAGAAATCTAAGTGTTTTTTATAGAAATCCACTGGGATTCCATCGGTACCCGGAGCTTTTTTAGGAGGGAAGGATTTTACAGCAGTTACTACCTCTTCGAGGGTAAGAGGGGAGTCTAAGAGTCTAGAGGCTTCAACAGTAAGAGAAGGGAGAGGGATACTGCCAACATAAGATTTTAGTTCATCAGAACCACAAACCAGCCTGGTCTCATATAGCCTACTGTAGAAGGCGACAAAGGCATCTGCTATGTCAGGAGTATGTATAGCTCTGGATCCGTCAGGGTGTCGTATTTCCACCACGGTGCTATTCGCACGATCTCCTTTAGCTAAGTGGGCCAAGAAGCTACCTGGCCTGTCCGCAGTAGCGTAGGCCGAGTGGGACGAGAATAGAAGTTTATATTTGGCCTTATCCTCCAGATACGATATCCATTCCCTTTGGTTCTGTAACCACACTAATTTTAAGGCATCTGAGCGGTCTGCTAGATATGCGAGTTCCGCAGTAGTGCAAGCTAATTCTAAGTCCCCCTCCTGTTGTCTATATGAGGCCTTTAAATTAGAAATAGTACGAATGAGGGTGCCCCTAGCAAATGCCTTGAAAGTATCCCACAGGGTCATAGGGGAGACACCGGAAGAATTGTACAGAAAGAACTCTTCCCATGCAGCCTCAAGCTCCGTCACAGGACCCATGCGTTCAAGCCAGAAGGGATTAAGCTTCCAGATCCTCTGTCCAGCCTGGCAGCTGAAATCAAGGGATAATGTAATGGGGGAGTGGTCAGATACACCTCTACTTTCGTATTTAACATGACTAGTGCGTGGCAAGAGATCTCTTGTGAGAAGGGCAAGGTCGATCCTCGAAAAGGAGGAATGGGAGAGGGAGAAGCAGGAGTATTGCTTCAAATTTGGGTGCATTTCACGCCAGGCATCAACCAAACCCATCTCAAGGAGTAACTTTGCGAACGACGTGGAGTGTATGTGAGATGAGGGGACAGAGGATGTTAGCCTATCAAGTTGTGGATTAAGGACATTATTAAAGTCACCGAGACATATTATTGGGGTGGAGGGGTATAGAGCCATAAAACTAGCTAATTTTTTGAGAAGGTCATGGGAATATGGCGGGGGAATATACATTGCTGCTAGAATAACTGAAACGGAGTTGAGTGTACATTTTAGGAACACATAGCGCCCATTCGGGTCTGTTTGCACCTTTTCCATAGAAAATGGCACAGTCCGACGAATCACAATGGACACCCCTCTGGAGGCGGAGGTATATGTGGAATGGTAAGCCCATCCCACCCAAGGTTTTTTGAGTGCTAAGACTTTTGTACCCGTTAAGTGTGTTTCACTCAGACAGACTATGTCAGGAGAATATTTCTTAATTTGGCCAAGCACTAGGGAGCGCTTAAGCTTGTCGTTCAATCCACGAACGTTCCAACTGAGAAAACTAAGTCTAGCCATAATCCGTGGGGAGTGGGGAATTTGTGAACACAAGGCCCAGCACCGACCAACTCACCCAAACACAATACCAGGGAGGGATTAGCGATGAAACAAATACATCAAGAGCATCATATAGCATTAAAGAAAACAAAAAAATTACAAAACCCGTAACCACCCAAACCCACCCCGCATACCCCACCCAACCCGAGGTACGCCTAATTCCCGAACGAAAGCTAAACATCCCAGAATTGGGAACAAAGATCAGCCAGTATAGGACTAGCTGCTAGTTACTATCTATAGAAAAAGAGAAGAAGAAAAAAAAAAAAAAAAAAACACCACAAAAACCCCATATGGGGGCCAGAAATGTAATGACAACTCAGCAATTGGAGCCCCTCCAAGGTGGTTTAGATTATATCGATCTCCACCCGGGGGGAGGGAACCAGCCCAATGTAGAGCCCCTGCATATTAGTATATATAATCAGCAAATAACAGATATATGTATTTAGGGGCAACGCGGAGGTGTTGCCTGAAGCCCGACAAAAGATCGTAAGGATCAATACCATCTATCCCACAAATCACATGCTGGATGACATACAGTAAGCATAATCCACATTAGCTAGAAACAGCATAACATTTGGTGAGTCAATAAGAGTATAAGAAACATGGCGAGGAGGATAGAGGTATACTCAACCTCAGAGGGCCGATGGGGATCAGTCATTGTCCAAAGCATGCCTAGCAGGTCTATGGCGGTCCAGCCAGACAGCCGCCTCCTTGGGGGTCTGAAAAAACTTTGTCACACCATCCGCCACAACTCTCAGTTTTGAAGGGAATAACATAGCATATGGGATTTGTAGCTCCCGCAGGCGCCGTTTGATTGGAAGAAACTGGGCCCTGTCTTTCTGGACTCCCATTGCAAAATCGGGAAATACAGAGATGTTGGAGCCTTTCCATGTAAGTGGCCCCTTTGTGCGTGCCAGGCGTAGAACTGCATCTCTATCTTGGTAATGGAGAAACCGTGCTATGAAGGTGCGAGGTGGGGCGCCAGGAGGTAGTGGGCGCATGGGGACACGGTGAGCACGCTCCACAGCAAAGTGAGAGGAGAACTCCTCTAGGCCAAATGACTCCACAAGCCATTTTTCGAGAAACCTTTCAGGGGAGGAGCCCTCCTCCCTCTCGGGGAGGCCGACAAGGCGGACATTATTGCGTCGCAGACGCCCCTCCATGTCTGTGAGTTTCTTTTGGACATCATCCATCTGCGATTCCAGAGTAGTCGTGCGGCGTTCAATAGGAGTAAGATTGTCCTCAATTGTGGAGACGCGGGTCTCAACCTCTCCAACCCTCTCGCGCACCCGCTGTAGGTCATGACGGAATGTGGAAAGGTCAAATTGAACTTGAGCAATCTTGTCGGTGAGTCTGGTTTCACTGGCTAATAGAGCATCTAGCACCTTTTGCATAGGATCCAATGGCGGGTCAGCTGTATCAGAAGTCGTGGGGGGCGGGAGAGAGGGGTCAGGGTCCGGTGCAGCCGACTCGGCCGAGCGAGGGGTAGGAGGGTTCCTGGTATATTTCTCCAGTTTGGCAGCGGCATTGGATTTCCCCATGTTCATTCGATTAGTAAAAAGGAGCGTGAGGGAAGTGGGGGCACAGGTAGCTCAGCCTGGTGCAGGTGAACGTAGGGTGTAAGCTGCAGCACCAGTAATCAGATATGTCTGTTTTATAAGGTTATAGAAGGTCCTCTCTGCCGCAGCGTGGAGTGGTGGCAGAGAGATAAGCCAGCAGACCTGGATATGCAGCTCAGGGCAGAATGGACACAGCGCTGTATGATGGGGTATAAGCCTTAATAGTCCTGCTATAATGCTGGTGAGGAGGTGAATCCCACCCCACACCTTTTACAGCGATCGTGGGCTGAGAGAAAGTATCTCTTATGAGGTCTGTGCAGTGGGAGGCTGGCAGCTCAGAGCGGGAAGATGGCGGCTTCAGGAGCAATGAAGGAGGGGGGTGTCCCCCGTCCCGCGCACCAGGATCTCAACAGGAGGGGAGAGAGCAGGCTCAGGGTACCTGGTGTGTGCGGCAGTTCAGAGTGCCCGTCCAGCACTGTCACGGGGAGCAGAGGCAAGCGCCGGCAGCGTCTCCGTCTCCCGTCGTCTCAGGCAGGCAGAACAGCGTGTTGCGCTGTGAGGTCACGGGGTCACAGCACGCGTTGGGAGATAGCGGCGCCCGGAGAGAATGAAGGCAGCCGGTACCGGAGGAGACAGCCCAGCAGCTCCAGTGGGTGATCCCCAGACAGCAAGGGTAGGTCCCAACCCCCGGGGGGAGAGCAGGAGGGGTAAATACAGGATTTCTTTGGAGGAGCACAGCGTCTAGCGTGTTACTCCATTGCCGCCGTGGCCACGCCCTCGGTTCGAGCTATCTTTGGGGGTTTGGAGGTCCATACATATTTTGTCATGATGGCTGAGCACAGCCGGAGGGATTTCTGTGGGAAGTTATAGGGGATAGTCCGAAATAGGTACATCAGTTTTGGCAAGAGTAACATTTTGAAAGCAGCCATTCGGCCCAACCAGGAGATATCGAATGCCGTCCAAGAGTTAGATAGGGCAGTTAGGGTCGCGAGTAGGGGGGTTAGGTTAGCATCAAAGACTCTGGATGTGTTGGCAGGGATATTGATCCCAAGATATTTTATTGATTCTGCTTGCCAGTTGTATTGGTAGCTCGAGTGTAGGTGGGGGATGGATGGGGAGAGGTTGATCGGGAGTGCATCCGTTTTGGTAGTATTCAGTTTGTAATAGGAGGCCCTGCTGTATAAGTCTAAGATATCGTGTAGGTGGGGGAGGGTAGTGGCGGGGTTGGTTATAAAAAGCAGGACATCGTCCGCAAAGAGGCTAAGTTTATGGTGATCTTGGCCTATAGTGAGACCGCCTATCCTGTTATCTTTGCGAATCTTAATGGCCAAAGGTTCGATGGAGAGGACAAATATAAGCGGTGAAAGGGGACATCCCTGTCTAGTGCCGTTAGAGATAGTGAAAGTGTCTGAGAGGAATCCATTGCTGAGCACCCTGGCCGAAGGGGAGCTATAAAGGGTCAGTATAGACGTGAGAATGCGATCCTTAAAGCCAAAGCGACCCAGTACCTCCGTCATGTACTGCCAGTTCAGCCTATCAAACGCTTTTTCTGCGTCTAGGGATAATAAGAGGAGGTCCTGTTCGCCCGATAGGGAGTCGATTAAATCGAACACCCGTCTAGTGTTATCGGAGGCCTGTCTTCCCGGGACAAACCCTGTCTGGTCAGGGTGCACCAGCAACGGCAGTACCTGGTTGATGCGTAGGGCCATCAACTTGGCAAACAATTTAATGTCACAGTTTAATAAAGCTATCGGCCTGTAATTTTGGCAGAGGGATGGGTCCTTCCCCGGTTTGGGGATAGTTACTATGCGGGCTTCTAGTAGTTCTGATGGGGCAGATCCCGTAGAAGAAAGTTCATTAAATAGGTCCAACAATAGTGGGGCTAGTATATCCTTAAATGTTATATAGAAGTCAGTGATGAATCCGTCAGGGCCTGGGGCTTTGTGTCGGGGAAGGGATTTAATCGCTGCATATACTTCCGCTTGTGACCAGGGGGCGTTAAGGGCAGTGAGCTGTTCTGGGGTAAGGGTTGGGAAATTAATACTATCTAGGAATGTCGAGATGGAGTCCGCAGATGGTTGGGGGGTGGAGGGGTCAGAGGACAGATTATACAGTTTTGAGTAGTATTGGGCAAATTGGTTCGCTATGTCTTTGGGGTTGATAATCTTGGCGTTGGTGGAAGTGGTTATATGTTTAATCTTGTTTCTGGCCTGTTGGGCTCTCAGTTTTCTAGCTAGCATTCTGCCTGATCTGTTACTAAACAGGTAGAATTTGTGGCGCATTCTATTCAGTGCCATTTGAGTGCGAGCAAGAAGGAGTTTCTGGATCTGACTACGAATTGCGGAGATCTCTTTTTTGAGAGCTCTGGATGGGGTTAGTTTATTTTGGGCCTCGAGTGCACTCAACTTGGCTTCCAGGTCTTGTTGGATCTTAACTGACCTCCGTTTAAGGGAGGCACCAGCTTGAATTGCGGCGCCCCTAGTGACTGCCTTAAGAGCACACCAGTGGGTCGTGATGGAGGTATCTTGGGGGGTGTTGTTTGTGAGATAATCTTTAATGGAAGTTAGGATCGTGGTCTTAGAGGTGGGGTCTTTAAGGAGATGTGGGAAAAGTCTCCAGGGGCTCGAGGGAGATTTGGGGGCGAGGGTATTCCACTTCCAGGTGACCGGGGCGTGGTCTGACCATGTGATGGGTAGAATGTCCACATCCTTTGTGTGTTGCAGGGTCCGCTTGTCGCAAAGTATGTAATCTATCCTCGTGTATGAGTTATGAACCGGGGAGTAAAATGTATATTCACGCCCGGAGGGGTAAGTGGTTCTCCATATGTCATAGAGGTCAAACTCCAAGAGGAGATTTCGGAATGCTAGAGCTGGGCCTGATATATGCGAGGAAGAAGGAGGGGGAACGCGTGACTTATCGAGTTTTGGGTCGAGGGCTAGGTTGAAGTCACCTAGTATTATCGTATGGTCCTTTGGGAATTTTTGCAGTAGTAGAAATAGTTTCCGCAGGAAGGGGACTTGGTTGGTGTTCGGTGCGTATAGGCATACAATAGTGGTCTGCTTGTCGTTGAGCATGCCTGAGAGTATGATATATCTACCATTTTTATCTTGGGTCTGGGAATGTAGTACGAAGGTGGTATGTTTGCTAAACAGAATGGCAACCCCGTTACGCTTGGTGGGGCCATTGGCATAATAAACTGTGGGGAAATTTGCATCTTTAAACATTGGGGGGTTGGAGGAACTGAAATGTGTCTCCTGGACAGCAACCACGTCCATTTTCTGTTTATGGAAGGAGGATAGGGCTAGTCGTCTTTTGTTAGGGGAGTTCAACCCCTTCACATTCAAAGACATAAAGTTAAGCATTATATTTTAGGGGGGGTGGCGGCGGGGGCCATGTTTCAGCAAGTGGGTAAATTTGTGCCATAAACTGACACCTAGGTTGTCCGCAGGGAGTCTGTTAAGGGGGGCAAGAGGACAGGGGGGGAGGGGGTGGGCTATAACGACAGGAAGGGTGCAGGGAAAGAAAAAACAAGAAGGCCCAGTGTATCGGGCCTGCATGACTACTGCAGGGGTAGAGGAAAAAAAGGAAGGTCTTGCAGTAGTGTGTGCAATCTCGGGGGTGGTGGCTTGGGTCTCACAGCGAGAAACCGCCACTCACTTTTAAACGGTATAACAACTATAAAGAGGCAAAGAAACATTGTAACATAATAAACAACTCTAAGTAAATGGGCCAAACCTAGGGTGCTCAAATGAGAATTATAGTTCTACTCCAACATCCCAATTGCCCAACATCCTGCACGCAGAAAAACAAAACAAGTAAAGGTAATACTTAGCAAACACATCCCGTCCCGGTGGAAGGGATCACAGGAGCTTGGGCATCGGGTTCTTCAAACAGGGTAAACAATCTTCAGGGTCCGAGGTGAGATCTCAAGTAGTGGACCAGTTATGTTGCAGGGTCTGCGGACCTCTTGTTTCCTGGGCGTTGGTGACCGAGATATCCCAGTCCATCAGGAGTTTAACTCCGGCGTCCAGAGATGATATGGTATAGGTGGAGTCCTCATAGTACACTATCAGTTTGACCGGGAATCCCCACCGGTACCGGATATCATGGTTACGGAGTGCTGTAGTTATGGGGGCAAATGCTCTTCTGTTGGCTATTGTAGCTGGAGAAAAGTCCTGGAAGATTTGAAGACCTCCTAGGGAATCTGTGTTTTTGGACTCCCGGGCGGCCCTCAGGATGCTCTCCTTAACAGTGTAGAAGTGTACGCGGAGGAGCGTATCTTTCGGTAGGTCCGAAGAGACTGTCTTGGGGCGTGGGAGGCGGTGGATGCGATCTATCATGAGATCTTTGGGGTCAGTGGAGGGGAGGAGTTTACGGAACAGGGTGATGGCATAATCTTCTAATTCTGCATTAGCAACTGAGTCAGGGATGCCTCTGATCTTTATATTGTTGCGTCTGGACCTGTCCTCCAGGTCTGCCAGCTTAGATTTAATTTGGTCGATATCTCGCTGTTGGCAATCATGGGATGTTATCAGGTCGTTGTGTGACGTTACAATCTCCTCCATTCTACGTTCTAGTTGATCTGTCCTGTCCCCAATGGCTACCAGTTCTGTCTTAACCTCATGGATAGCCGCCTTCAGATCTTTGGTCATCTCTGCCTGGAAGGCAGAGAAGACCTGGCATAGGGATTTCATTGTCACTGGTGCATCTGACTCCACATCAACCCCAGTTAGACCTGTTGCAGAAGGCGCCTCACTCAGCGCACCTCGGTAGTGGGAGGCCTGGCTGGAGGGGCTATGCTGAGCTATGGAGGGTAGTGGGGATTTCTTGGGGGGGAGGGGAATTTTTGAGGGGATGACTTGTTTTACCCTCTTGGAGGGCATGTTGGGAAGGAGAAGCACTCGTTATGGGGATAGCAGACTTCAAACAGACAAAGTAGGTAGTACCGGTGGGGAGAGTAATAGCACTGGTTTAATAAATCATATTCGCCTCAGACCGGGGTGCTTTTAGTGAGCAGCAGCGTGTCAGTGATTTTTCACATCTGGGGCCGTGAAGAAGAGGGCAGTACTGCTTTCAGGTAGCTCCTTTAGTAGCCTGGGAGATAGAGGGGAGTGAGCAGCGGGGTGGAGGGCTGCTTCCAAAGGTCTGGTATGTGTGCTAGCTGACGCTGATGGAGTGGTCTGGGGCTGTATAGCAGCAGGGAGGATCAGAGACCTGAGTCGCCAGAGGATGGTGGACAGAGGGGTACCTCCAGGGCACGTTGTGAGGGAGCTTGGGTCTGGGGGTGGAAAGTGCCCCAGGTAAGAGCCCTGTCAGGGGTGGTTCACTCCGCGCGCTGGCGGGTGCTTGCTGCAGGATGATCCACTCGTGGTCCGCTGTTGTGCGGTACCAAGAGGCACTCACTTTGTCTGTGGGGCGTGCGTTTGCAGGTTCCTGGGCCGGGGGCAGCGCCAATATCCTCTGCGGCGGTGGTCAGTGATGGCGGCGTCTCCGGTCTCGTGGCGTGCGTCTGCACGTTAGGCAGTGGGTGTCGGGCGGGATGACCGTTTCGCCGTTAGAGCTGACTTGGGATGAGGAGAGGCGAGCAGAAGCTTCGTGGGGCCCCTTCAGCTCTTCCGTCCCCCTCTGCACGACCGCTTCGGCAACCGCGCCGCCTTCCGGACCAAAATCTAGGCCCCGGCTCCGGCCTCGCGCCTAGGCCGCAACCCGCAGAAGCGCTTAGAAGCGCTTCCCGGCTCCGCAGCAGGGGCTGTGTCCGACCGGAGCTTCAGGGGAGAGTAGAAAATAGACTGGGGGCACACTCCGGGGAGGATTGCAGGTATTAAATGTGGTTTTGGCGTGTTTTAGGCAGGAGCTGAGCTCAGATGCGACCGCTCAGTCAGGCTGCCAAGCCACGCCCCCTTTATGGGTGATTTTAAAATAGTTTTTGGGTTATGCAAGAATATGTAGTACTTGTTGTATTAATAGTAAGCGCTACTGAATTTACTGGTCACAGTCTGATTTAACATCAAAACAACCTAAACAGTATTCTTGTAAAAAAAACAATAATCAATAATGAAGGGCACTAAGTGTTTACTTAGACACTCTAATATAAGGCAGTCAATAAATCAAGAGTTGAAAGAGAACTGTTCTTCTTAGTCAAAGTCTAACTGCTGAAGCAGCTTTGGATTGTGTGCACACTCGCCCAGAAGAGAGTATATACATTCTGTGTATGGTATTCCCTCCTGGCTGTCTTGCTCTGTATGCAGCTTACAGCATGGGAGCAGACTCTCTCAGTGGGGAATGTGTACAGTGCTTAGTAGTGTAGTGTAATGTCCAGGGGAGGGGGATGGGTTGGTGCAGGTCACTATGAAGTGTGCTTGGTGCAGCTCAGTGGCACAGGAGGCTGGCGTCCCATCCTCGAGTGGTGCACCGGCAAGTACTTGATCTCCTTGGTCTTCGTGCTCCACGACCGTCCCCCTGTGATTCTTCTTGGTTTTGGTTTGATTAACCACATGCCACATATGCTCAAGTGAAGCTGGTCATGCACATGAAATGACAAGCCAGCAAAGTGTGGATTCCTATGGATGAGTGGAACTAGCCTTGCAACCGTGAATCAGGATATTCTTTGTAGATAATAGTGAACCTGCTTATGTGCAGAAATGCAATGGGGGAAAAAAGATTGTATTTCATGCTTTTATTTAACTTGCACTGGATAAAATACCAATTTGGGGTACAAATATGGGAGTCGAAGGGGAATAATTACTAGTGATAGGGGCTTAGCCCTCTGACTTTCAGACCTAATACACTTCAATCAGAGCACTGATGCAGTATACATGGAGGGACAATACTCACAGAATCAGAATCAGCATTATTGGCCAGGTATACTTGCGTATACTAGGAATTAGATTTGTATTGCTGTAGTAACAGTTAAACAGTGACAGTGCAGGATGGTATCAAAGTACATGCACAGGGAATATAACTATATAAGTACCATACACAGACTAGTTATACATAGAAGAAAAACACAATGCACTAGCCACAAAATATTATATTGGTTCTTTGTCACAGTATAATCATCACCTGTCCCAGGTTTTAGGGATGTGTTTCTTATAAAGTGTCCCAGGAAATGATTTGTTAATAATGTCCAACTGCTCAGTAAATGTATTTAATTTTGCTTCTTAGATACAATGTATACAGTGTACAAATGGTTATATATTAAATATGACAATTTAAAATGCAAAAAGTTTGTTATGTTTATTTTGTAACTTTTGTTGTATCGTATGTTTTTATTTTGCAAATAAAAAAAATATTTTAGTCCTACTGGGGAGAAAAATGCTATATAAATAAAGTTCATGTTATTACAATCAAATTTATTAAATAGTTGTAGATGGATGTATTGCAGGATGAGCTTAGGTAAGTCGCTCAGCATTAAAGTATCCTTGGAAATATTTACAATGTTCACAGCTATAGGTACACCGACTGTTTTAAAGACTAAGGGGGGTATTCAATGTTTGGCGTGCTCCCGCAGCCATCTCCCGACGGGGGAGATGGCTGCGGGGCCCTATTCAATGCTGTCTTCCCCGACAGCATTGAACAGGGGTTCTCGGCAGAACGAGCCCGACATCACAAGCTGTAAGGCTCGTTCTGCCGAGAAAAGCCAGAAATAGGCGAGTTCCCAGCCGGAGCTCGTCTATTTCCGCCCTCAACTCGCGGCCACGCCCCTTTCTCGCAGCTCGGCGGCCGGGACATTAAATCCCGACCGCTGAGCTCAAGTTGAGCAAAGCGAGAATGGGACAGGGGCACGGCTGTCGAGCTTGCTCGACAGCCATACCCCTGACATTGAATACCCCCCTTAACCACACAAGTTTGTGAAGGAATGGTATGTTGGCAATGAGGCCAACTATATAATTCCAGCTACACATTAATATACGCTACCTCGGGCTTTTCTCTTTAATCCACAGGTGAGGATGAGGAGTTCACACTGAAGCTGATAAACAGACCAATACTGGTCTTGCGTGGAGATTTGGGATTTGTCTGCTACCATAAAACATCAAATACGCTAGATGCAAATCGCTCATCATACGATGTCTTCCAGATCATCTGCAACAATGGAGCATATCAAATTAAAGGTATGGTGGCATTTATTATGTGCTATAGGCAATGTATAGTCTAATGGTTAGTACTAAAAAGTAAAACACTGGGCCTGATTCAGGATTGAGCGGTTGGGGCCGAATTCGGTCTCTTTTCTGATGTTGTGGGCCTACTCATGGGCACACCCCCTGTGTGAATGCCATCGGCAAGTATCACACTCACCAAAGCATTGGCCGGGCAGAGGTGGGAAGAGGGCAGGCAGGGGGCTAAGTGGCTCATGCATATCCCCATAAAAACACTGGGGCGTTCCCCTGGGAATGCAGGCATGTCAATGCCTAGATTGGGCGGGCGGCTGACGTCACATTGCTGTGTGGATCTGAGTCCGCAATCTGTGCACTTGACCAGAGAGTAGCTACCTGGAAGAAGAGACAGGAGCCTTACCATGAGGTGGGAGAATGTGTTCTTTGAAAGTCCAGTACTAGTTATATTATGTTTGTTTATTTATTACTTATATTTAACCATTTTACTGACAAATTATATTTATTATTTAAAAGTTTAATACAGCCTATAATATAGTACAGGGGTGGGGAACCTTTTTTGTGGCAAGGGCCATTTGTATGGGGAAAAAAACCTCAACTAGAAATCCTGTGTTTGCCACTGAAGGTTAAGAGCAGAATATCTGATCTGTAAATACATAAAGAAATGGCCATTCAAAACATCATATTGTTATTTGAGATCAGAAAAGAAAACCCATGCCCACCAGAAATAAAAATATATTCGTCATCTGGGCCTAAAGAAAAAGATACATTACCCCAAAAGGTGGAAAGCCGTGTTGGTTGTGATGGCATTTTCTGGTTATACCATGTAACATAATGTAGGTATCTGTAAAACAAAACATTGTCCATCAGACCAGGTGGGAGAGAGGAGAGGTAAGTATGTTACACTGCAACCATAGCTATTTCTAAGCGCTGGTTAGTAAAACATCATCACCAATAAAACCAATCTCAAAAAGACTGCTTTAGTGAAAACAATCAAGTCGGGTGCTCCCCAAGCCACCATGGCTGCAAATCAATTGAATTTTTAGCAAACCTGAGGAATCTAAAAAAAAAATGATTGAACGTTACCTTTTTTTTTTTCAAGAGAGACGTCAAGGAAACATTTGTATAATGTAACAGAGTATTGGAAATCTAGGGGTAGATTTCTTAATCTTCATTAAGGGGGAGAAGTTGTATCCCTGCGTTCATACTTATTCACCCCCATGTTTGATTTCTCCAGTCTAAGGTAAATGACAGGGGTGCTATTTCGAAGCCGATACAGTTTACCTGGGCCCAGGCCTGTCAGGAGGGCCCGAGTCTGGACACACAGTTTTAATTTGGTGGCGAGTGCGCTGGGTCTGAGTGCGCCAGTCAACTTTTCAGCGGCGGCATTGGGAGTGCGGATGTGGGTGGACGTGGGACAACATGGGGGCAGCAGCATCACAGAGGTCCTTCCGCTCTCCGACTCCAGGGCCTGCGGAGAGCCCGCCACGTGCTTTGGGCGTTTACTCCTGGCACAGCATGTAACTCTGGGCAGAGCATGTAATCCCTGGCAGAGCAGGTTTATCCCATGGCAAAGAACATGTTTACCCCTGGCAGAGCATGTTAACCCCTGGCAGAGTAGGTTAATCCCATGGCAAAGAGCATGTTAACCCCTGGCAGAGCATGTTAACCCCTGGCAGAGCATGTAACTCCGGGCAGAGCAGGTTAATCCCATGGCAAAGAGTATGTTAACTCCGGGCAGAGCATGTAACTCCGGGCAGAGCATGTTAACCCCTGGCAGAGCATGTTAACCCCGGGCAAAGCATGTTAACCCCGGGCAGAGCATGTAACTCCGGGCAGAGCATGTAACTCCGGGCAGAGCATGTCAACCCATGGCAATGAGCATGTTAACCCCTGGTAGAGCATGTTAACCCCTGGCATCAAGCCAATAGTAATGAGCATTTAGGTAAGTGGAACTTACAAGGGTCAACAGAGCTCCGTCGTTGGGGGCCCCACCAAGTTGTTGTACCAGGGCCCAGGATTTCTCTTGGCGACCCTGAGCATGCCAATATGCAGGGCAATATATGAACGGTCAGCTGTGCTGTGCACTCTGGCAAGGATCACCGGAGGAGTGAGTCCAGCAGACAAGATGGACACACATTTTGGCAGTATGGCTTCTTGCTTCACCTCGGTAACGAGTCAAAGCAGAAAGTGCTATAAGCAACGCAATATGGGCTGCTTTAATACATCTACCCTGCAGTATTTTTAAGAACCACTAACATGCCAAGGAGAGATAGAGGAAGTAGACGTGCTTTAGCCCTGGAAGCCTAAAATTGATTAAGATCTGAAATCGATAAAAATAAACCCACTGTCTAAAAAAAGTCTGTGAAGGTGATTTTGTTGAAAGGTTTCAAAGTCTTCATAACAGGTAAGAATAAACAGCACAAGGATACATTAAAAGTAGTGAACATAACTGGTAGACTATAAAAATTGCTTAAAACTAAAAGCCCACCCATAAAGCTAAACCCTCTTTAAGTGATAATGAATTTATAATGAAATTTGGACACATTCGGGTTGTGGGACCCCACCCCAGATATGCTCTCTGTCCCACGCTAAAAACCAACCCTCGGTGTAGCGATATTACATATAGATTGAAGGCTGTAATCCTTAATGTTCTAACCTTCATTTCTTCTTAGGTCAGGGTGGAAAGTTCTGGTATATCTCGAGCAATGGGACCATTTGTACAGATGGAGACATGTCAGAAGATTTCTTCTTTGAGTTCCGAGAATACAACCGTGTGGCCATCAAGGGTAAAAATGGCAGATATCTACGTGGGGACCAGGCAGGAACCCTGAAAGCAGATGCAGAGTCTGTGAACAGTGCAACACTTTGGGAATACTAATTCACACCCAGCACATTTTAGGTGTAGAAGACATTAGATGATTTGCTTTGAGGGAGAGCTTAAAAGGACAGACAAAGCAAGATATCTTTCCTAAAACAATCTTAGAGAGGTGGGCAGTGAGACAATGAGCTTCTCACATGGGGTTCAGAGTTTTATAATGAGCTCAGAGACAGTCTGTTATGGACAAAATGACAATCTACAACCAATGTCACACTAGGATTCTGAGAAATGCATGTAATTATATAAGTACCGTTATATTATTATTTATCATAGTTTAAGTTATTAGCATATATATATATGAAATTGTGTTCTAAGGACACAGATGTAAGCATACTTATTTTGCATTTGAACTGCTGAATTAGTGATTGCACAATTTACAGCAGTTTATCCAAGTTACACCCTTAATATGCATAGTGGGTAGTAACACAGCTGTGCCCTGACCAGTGCCCTGGTCAGAAACTGAATGCAAAGCACACAGGTTGGCGTAAGCTGCATCCGTTTTGCTGCTGGAAAATGGGGTGGGTGCTTTTTTTATACCATTTTTAAAACAGTTGCTGCTGCATTCATTAAAAAAAAGTAATAAAGATAAACTTGATGACCATTTAAAGTGTATCCATCCCTCTTTTAAAAAGCTTGGTCTGATTTATACATAGAGTTCGATCCTATTAACCCCGAAGGGTGTGGATGATTCGAGAGTTGCGAATCATCACGACACCGGGCGCACTTTACGGCTGGCCGAATTCGCTGAAAAGTGCTCGCACCTCCATAGGGGTGCGAGCAATTTTCAGCGAATTTGGCCCTGCGAAGGGTGTGAGCTAGGGTTCATTCGGCTGCCGTTTTCAGCGTTAAAACGACAATCAAACTTCAACTCACACACTTCGGGTTAATAGGATCGACCCCATAATCTGTAACATCCAAAAGTACAGGTTTTCTGGGAGATGCAATCGAGATGTTTGCCCAAGCACTTCTAAACACAGACAGTATGGCTGAAAAGTCTGTGTGAGTGTGGTCTAAGACTTACCTTTGGGCAAAGAAAGAAAATAGGATGAACTAATTAGCCATAGCAATAACAATATATTTGGGTTTGTTTACTAAAGTGGTGCTATGCAAACAAACGTAATAGCAGCTGCTAAGAATATTGCTAAAATTTGGTGAACTGCAATAGAACATGGCAGCATGATCGGTTGCTACTGTATGGCCTGTAGGACATTTGTACACATGCCACCATTTTATTAATGTAGAATGTATATGAATTTAAGGAAATAGTGTGTGTACAGTTTTGTTCAACCAGCTGGTGGAGACGACCAGACTTAAGCAACTTGGGGCTCTCCTGCTGGGGAGGAAAACCAGAGTTTTGCAACCAGTGGCCACCAAGATGGTAGGGAAGATCAGATTTAGGAATTCTGTAATTCTTCAGCTGGTTCGGATGTCCAGACATATGCAATCTGAAGCACCCTAGATGGTGAGGAACAAAATACTTAAGCATCCTGTAGCTATCCAGCTGGTAAAGAAGACCATATTTAGGCAACCTGTGGCTCTCTACCTAGTGAGGAAGACCAAACTTCATGACGCCAACACTTACCAACCAAGAAAAGGTTTATGCATCCCTATTCCTCAGCTCAAAATTTAGGGTCTAAAGTAATTTGGATAAAACTAGCAAGTGCCTCCATACATAGGACAAACATTATGTGGGAAAGGGGACAGCCTTGCCAGGTACTGTTACTATTACCCACAGAATCTGACAAAACATACCATAATCTTATGAATGCAGTCAGGTGACAGCACTCACATCATAAAGAGCAAGTCAACCTGTCAAAAGCCTTCTCGGCATCAGTGGAAAGCAGAATTTTTGAGACAGAATGGTGGCCAGGTGGATACAATCTATTACCGTTGTTGTATTGCCACAAGCTTCGCTCCTGGGGATCAAATCCTACCTGGTGTGGTTGTATAACAGTAAGGGATTAAGATTTTAAGCCGAAAAAAATCCCCAAAACTCAGATACCCGGGTAGGACACGGCTTATTGCTCTTACCCCCTTTAACACAGCACATTTAACCCTGTAATTTCCTGGTTATCCCTGCAATATACTGTGTGTTAAAAGTAAAGGACAGTTTTTTGGGGACGACAGAGATTTTTGTGCCATGCGATGCATGTAATGCAATTCGTGATGCGATCTCAGTAGTTAATATGGTAAAACACCACCACTATCCACGCCATGCCGAAGTGTGGTGAGCGGCGGAGCCGGAACGCGCCCTCCCGGCCCAACTATCCACATCGGCTTGGAGTTAATTTTAAATAGTGTGGTGAGCGCAGTGAGTCACAGAGCCCGAAACGTGGCAAGTGCAACGAGCCCCGCGAAGGGACTCGAAATGCATGTAAAGTCATCCGCCACACACTGGGCTTGGTGGCTTACCACACCATATAAAATAAACTCCACGCCATCGTGGATAGTGCGGGTATGAAAAGGTCGGGAGGACGCGTAACGTGTGCACTCGCAACGCTTCGGGGTGACGTGGATAGGTGTGGTGTTTTAGGTGTTTTACCATATTAACTACTGAGATCGCATAGCACATTGCATCACGCAGCACAAAAAGGGCCATGCGATGCGATGTGCGATGTGATTTCAGTCAGGGTGCAGTGAATAAATTAACTAGTGAGATCGCATCGCACGGCACAAAAAAGGGCCATGCGATGCGATTTCACTACGCAGATTAGCCCACTAAGCAAATAGCTTAGTGGGCGACCTGCTTATACATAAGTACCCTCTTTTTCATTAATTTTTGACTTATATAGCATAGAGAAGTATACATTAGAAAATTACAATTTCCATAGGAAAATAATATGTATCTTTGTGTTGTTGATGATAACTACACAATAAAGCAAAAACCATACACTTGGACTGTTTGTGGAAAGCCATATACTGAACACAAACTTCCCTAAATACTGACCATATACTGCACAAGCTTCTGGGAATTACCAACCACATTTTGTATAAAAAGACACCGTCTTTCTCACCAGAACCTTCTACCTAGTAATTGCTGGACAATATATTAAACAAATAAAGGTGGATTCTCCCTTATCCGTGTATTCCAATAATCTAAATATTCAGAAAACCATGTTTTTTTTGAATATTTTGGTTTATTCCCCCCGACCATTTTTTTCATACTTACCTCATCCGCCAATGTCAACGCGGCCTGTGGGATCCTCTTCAGTGGCATTTCCGGACCCAGGGGTGCATTGCGCGAAAGCGCAGGCACGCCGGTGACGTCACCGGTGCAATGCACCTCTGGGACTAGAGATGCTGCTGAAGAGGATCCTGAAGGCCGCCGTGGATGCCGGGGGACCGTGGACGTCAGGGGACCAGGTAAGTATGAAAAAAAAAATTACAAAACCCGAAAAAATCCCTTATCCAAAAGTCTTGTGGTCCCGAGCCTTTCGGATATGGGATACTCATTACGTCTGCTGTGAGTCTGTGACCTGAATGACCAGTAATCTAAGGTCGTTGCACTGTGCATGCCCATAAGGCTCCCAGGGATAGAGGGCTCCTCAGGCCAGAAGCTCTCTTTGATATGGAAACACCTGTAAATCCCTTCATATAACCAGTACAATGTGTATGTGAACCATTTTCTCTTTGTTTCTATTCATCCTGCATTATGGAAAGGCTCCAATACACAAAAGAAACACATTTTCTATAAAGACCAATGATCTTGAGTTTCTAGGAGGGTCTTCACCGTATAAAAGGAAAGCCTAGCAGGTGTATGTATGCATATGCACATTTAGTCATAGCTGTTTAGCAGAAAGCTGCTGATAAGCTTACAATGCTGGTATTTGTACAAATAGTCACTGCATTTCATTCGTTTAAGTAAGTAAAATGTTGCACAGTGCATGAATCCAAGGGCGTGTAAGCAATTAGTGATTGATAGGCACTGTCTTAGACATGGATTCCATACCTCCCAGCTATCCTAATTATAGCAGGACTGCAGTTCTTTGCACACTGTCCCAGCCATGGACCACAGTGTGAAAGTTGGGAAACTCCCTATTACTCACTGCTCTGCTTAGCAGAGCAATGGTGGATAGATGCTGTGAAGATGGGCACTGCATCGTCTCCTTGGGGCATGTTAAGCAGCTGGCAGAGGCCACACCCCCACAATGTGCTGAAAAATGGTGATTTAAATTTCCAACAAGGCCATGTCCCCTATCTATAAGGACATGTCCCCTATCCATGAGGGCATGACCCCTATTTTTAGGGCATGCGCAGATGTTCCTCCAATGCAACAAAAAACTGATGGTATTGGGAGTTCATGTGTGGTGACTATTCCAATGCAAGGATTTATGGCCATGTTATGGGAGTCTAGAATAACTAGATGTGAACTCAATTGCTTACACTGAAGGCCATACTCTGAAGAAGTATTTGGCAGGTGCAAGTTTCCGAGGTGCATCCCATGGTAGTGTCTAACAACTCACCAAGTGTTATTGTTGTGTCTAAGGGGAATCTCAGTCTTTGTACATTCCTATACACCAGGGATGGGGAACCTTTGGCCCTCCAGATGTTGTTGAAATACATAACCCAGCATGCCCTGCTACAATTTTGCTATCTGACCATGCTAAAACTGTTGCAAAGCATGCTGGGATGTGTAGTTCAACAACAGCTGGAGGGCCGAAGGTTCCCCATCCCTGCTATACACACTTGTACATTCTTATACAAGAGCTTCTACTAGCATTAGTGTAAACTCGCAGCCACAACAATGGTAATGGATGTTCCTGCGGCTGTAGCAGTGTGTGGGATTTGAACTATGGGTCAACATATATTAGGTAGACAGTCAATAAGTTGACCACTCAATAAGTCGACCACTTTTGGTCGAAATGCACTATGTAAGCAAAATGTCGATATGGCAACTGGTGTCACATAACAATTTTTTTTAATGTTTTAATTTTTTTTTACCACCCTTGTGTAATATGATTGGGAAAGGTAAAGTGCACCAAGTGTAGCGGTAGCACTGCTTGGTTCGCCATGAAGCATGGTGAGAAAAGTGGTACACTAAATTGGTTGGTAATTCCCACTAATCGGATGTCCCCATGCTCCCCAAAAGTGGTACACTAATCGGTACTTGTTTCCTAGCACGGCCACATCGATCAGAATCGCGTTCATCGGGGGTAAAATCGGGGCCATCGCGGGCATCGCGGCCGCTAAAAAAATCGGGTGCGATGGCCAGACGCGATGCCCGCGATTTCCCCATAGAGAACAATGTTAAATGCCTCAATTTACCCGCGATGACCACGATTTCCCATAGGAAACAATGTGAAATGGCTCAATTTAGCCAAATTATCATAGGGAACAATGGTAAATGGCCCCAAAACACCCCTGAACATTGAAATGTCCCCCCAAAAGTTATTGACGCCACCCCGCCATCAACGTGAACCCGAAGCGTGGCGAGCGCAGCGAGCCCGCGAGGGGCGGCGGTACGCGTCCTCCGACCTTTTCATGCCCTACTATCCACTAGGGCGTGGAGTGAGAATAGAATAGTGTGGCGAGCGCAGCGAGCCACCGAGCCCGAAGCGTGGCGAGCGCAGCGAGCCCCGCGAGGGGACGCGGATACCTTCACAGTTATACGCGTCCCCTCGCGGGCTTCCCAGGTGTCCATGGCGACGCGGACACCTGGGAAGCCCGCGAAGGGACGCGTTTACCTGTGAAGGTATCCGCGTCCGCTCGCCACGCTTCGGGCTCGGTGGCTCGCTGCGCTCGCCACACTATTCTATTCTCACTCCACGCCCTAGTGGATAGTAGGGCATGAAAAGGTCGGAGGACGCGTACCGCTGCGCTCGCCACGCTTCGGGTTCACGTTGATGGCGGGGTGGCGTCAACTACTTTTGGGGGGACATTTCAATGTTCAGTGGTCTTTTTGGCCCATTTACTATTGTTCCTATGCTGATTTGGGTAAATCGATCCATTTAACATTGTTTCCTATGGGAAATCGTGGTCATCGCGGGTAAATTGAGGCATTTAACATTGTTCCCTATGGGGAAATCGGGGGCATCGCGTCTGGACCATTTAAGCATTTTTAGCTGCACACGACGCGACCGACCCGATTTTTCACTGTTTTCAATGCATTTCAATGGAAAAATCGGGGGCATCGCGTCGGTCGCGTCGCAGGCCACTCAAATTACCCCCGATGGCCAAGATATGTGGCCGTGCTAGGAAACAAGTACCCACTAATCTGACGTCCCCAAACTCATGTCGACCTTATCATGTGTCAACCATTTTTGGTAGACACTGTAGATGTAATTACTGTAGGCCCTATGATCTACACCCGCAGAGTGAAACTTTGTATCTACCCAATTGTTGAAACAATATAAAAGTAACCATAGTGGGGACTACTGCCAGGATGTATTGCCGTAGTGATGGAGATGGAAGTGAGAGCTCAGGCTATTAGTTTTTCCAAAAAACAGATGCTCTAGATCTCCCCCCACACAGGGAAAACTATAACACAGAGTATTTATGTTTTCCACAACTGAACCGCCTTACATATTATAAATCATTTCATTATATTTTTAATATCAATATAGAATATGTGGTCTTTCCTTTTAAACCCAGTCATAGCACAAAGTTATTCCTTTGGGAATAATTTGCCATTGTCCTGTGTAACTGCATTGAATGTTTGCCTATTGCAGTCAATGAATGACCTTTTCCAGCCTCAGCCGCTATGTAACTAAAGTAAGTAGCCAAGTTTGAGGCTTACACTAGGTACTGAGACTAGACAGAAATCTGGCAAGAAGAAATCCTGCGAGAGAGCGGTCCTGCGGGAAATATCCTCATGGTGAATCAGTCTGTGTGCTGGTAATGGTAGAAGGATACAGAAACTCCCTCCACCACATTCCCTTATTGCTACTTGTCATTCCGTAAATCTGGGCACATATTAAGGAAAACATAGGGCTCAATGTGACTTTGTTGGTGCAGGAGTTAACTTTGGCTGGAAGGAAGCTTATACTTCTCTACGTCTTGCTCTGACTTTACAGTTAATTCTATTTTTAAAATATGAAAACCAATCCCCCCCTCAAAAGAAAACAATACGTATAATGACTAGATTAGCATTTATTAGCTTGCTGCTGGGGTAACGGAAACAATTCTAAATCCAGGGCAACTGTACAGCAGCATTAGGGATGTGCAGGACTTTTAAGACAAATTATTTTATTTTTCCATTGCATCTGATATAAGAAAATTGTCCAAACCAGGCATGAGCAAGATAGCCTAACCCTCCCTACATTGTAGAATTCTGCATGACATTGTTAGCAGTTGCACTAGAAAAGTCACTATTCATTTCCTCTGACTGAAAGCAGTTTAACCCCTGCAGCAGTTACACGGTACAAGTTATGTCACCCACCACTGCTAGATGTTGAGGCTCATTTGCACAGTCTCTTTAATCTGACAGCCACTATACAGAAAATGTGTGGTTTATCTGGTTGCCAGTCATTGAGAAATAGTAAGCTGTAACATAGAAAGAAAGAATTCTCGCTAGTAATTTGAATTACAATGTAATAGAAAAATAAGCCAGTACATGATACAAAATTATTCAACATAAAAAAAATATATAACACTGATTTGTTGTTCACTTAATATACATTGACCCACGGCTTTCACAGTTCATCTCCTCTATAAAGTCAAAGTACTAGCATTGCAAAATCCACCAAGAGCTGTGGTTTAGTGAAGCAAGCATTTTCATGTACCTTATCCTCTTTTGCACAATGGACATGCAGTGGGAGGGTCAGTGCCAATTGTGGACAAGAACTTGCCTTACCATATGTGGGGAGATGAGAGTCAAGCACCCTTTGCTCTCAGAGTCCTGGGCACCTCCCACTGCAAAAGCTCCTTCCTAAATTGGAAGTCCCTCTATGGCCACTAGTATATTGGTTCAGAGGAACTATTTCTCATTATCTTACATAGAATCCAGTTAACACTTTGTGTTCTTGAAACTCCTAACTCTGTGATCTTAAAAGGCATAAATTATTTTTGCTGTAGGCCCATCTCCAAAACTGGATGTCAGGAAATGTGACTGCTCAGACACAATTATCTGTTCAAGTTTAATCCTATTCACACCCTCAGAAGTAAGAGAGTAAAAATGTAATTGAATTTGACATGCTCTGCCGTTCCCCAGTCTCCTTCTATCTTTCTGACTTTTCACCTTATATATACCTAAAATCTATATTGTTGTTTTCAGACCCCTATCTAGCACGACCAGCAACAAACTGTACAGAATGCTTTGCTCTCAGACCAAGCTCATTGTTACAGTTAGGCTGCATCTACACATTGCATATTGGGAGGATTGGCAGGAAGGAGCCTGCACATTTAAATCTATGGCTGCGTCTACACATTGCATTTTAGCAGGATGCAGTCGAACAGGTGCTATTTAGCAGGATACTTATTTAAGAGGATATATATATATACACAAGCCTGCTGCATCCTGCTAAAACGCAATGTGTAGACACAAGAAACTGCATCCTGCTAAACAGGATCCTGTTGAAATGCATCCTGCTATAACGCAATGTGTAGACGCAGCCTTGCCTGTGCTGCATTAATTGCTGACCAGGTATCCTTTACCTGAACATCAAATAATGAAGCCTATGTAACTGCAATAGTTATCAATTGTTTCATTTTAATGATACAGAAAGCATTTACATAAAGCAGGGGTAGTTTTCATTCTTTAGCCGTTATGGAGATATGAAAAATAAACTGTCTGGGATGGAATTACTTTTTTTTACACATATATATTGAATATAGAAAAATAATAACTTACAATATGCAAACTCTTTTAGAACATAGGCCCTTATTCTGGTTCACTCGCAAAGGCAAATTCCTTCTCAAATTAGCAAAACCATGTGCACTGCAGGGGGGGCAAAAGTAACATGTGCAGAGAGAATAAGATTTGGGTGGGGTCTTACTGCAAAGTGAGATCTATATTGCAGTGTAAAAATAAAGCAGTCAGTATTTTTCCTGCACAGAAACAAAATAACTCACTCAAATCTAAATCTCTCTGCACATGTTACATCTGCCCCACCTGCACTGCACTTGGTTTTGTCCATTTGAGAAGGAATTTGCCTTTGTGAGTGAACCAGAATAAGGGCCATAATTTCAGTCTTGGAACGAATAGAGCATTTGTACATTATAAGGGCTTAAGGCATAATATATATATATTAAAATAATAATAATAATAATAACATTGAATATTTAAAGAGAACTTAATTACTGGCAATAGGATACCAGCTATTATTAACCCAACCATTCTAAAGAACATTCATCACATCAAATAACAACGTAATAATGTAATGCCAAGTGTCATTTTGATACTACCACATTGTGAAAATCCTAAAGGGGTCATACAGGTGGAATGTGTAGGGGGCATGGCACAAATATTGTGTTATAATGGCCCTGCTCACCACTATACAATCTGCGATCATCAAGCCCCCAGACCACCTGCTTCGCACAGGAAGTGGGCAGGATGTGTGAGGCTGGCCTAGTTCATTCAGAAGACTGGAATCACTCCTCTCCGAGTTCATGAGACTCCAGGACATTTTTGGAGAGCAGGTAAGTATGTCCTTACTCACATATAGCGGTGTGGCAAGCTTTATCATTTAGTAACAGAAGTGAGGTCCTATACAATCACCCCACAAACTTCAAGGTTCCATCTAAATAAAAGTTATACTTTACCAAGCTTATCTATTAAACTGTACACTTGCTCCGTTCATCAAAAGTGCTAGAGGCATCAACATTTAGATGAAGTCCTGTCCCATGATATGGAACACCATAGCATTTGGAAATGTAACAGCCGGTTTAGTAATAGCTATGCCTTTGAGCTATGAACCCAACATTGGAAGATTTGCACTAAGGTCCCACATGGCATACCAAAAAGAGAAATCACTAAGAAATATTTGGAGCTGAATACAACCGACAGCGGGAGTGGCAAGCGATGTAGTTCTATCACCAGAAGTGTGCCATCACTACAACCGTATGGTGACAATAGAGAACTACTCTTCGTAATTGTCTTATTTTTTGCAACCAAACACCACTGCTTTGGTAAAGAGTTTAGAGTATTTCATAATTCACTTTTCTTATACAGCAAATATTTGAATGCCCCATGAGGTTACACGCTCTTAAATTAGATGACTCTCTCTCTCTCTATGTGGGTGTTGGCTGCAGACAGAGCTCTGCATATTAACCTTGGCACCAAATCAGATTATGGGGGTTATTCTGGTTGATTCGCTCGCATACGAATTCGCACCCTTGCGAGTCAATCAGAAACCACCTGCGAATGGTGGTACGCCCATCCCCCCTCGCAGCACGTGTTCGCATGCAAGGCCTGCAAATGGATGTTTAACATAAACATCCATTCGCAGCCTGTGGGTGAACACCAACATCATTAGATGGTTGCCGACCATCGAATGATGTGGAACGAGCACGCATATCTAAGTGACTCTCAGGTTACTCAGATTTGCATGCACCATCGGGAGGAAATAGGCGGGCAGCTAACATCTGGTGATACCTCCGGCACCAAGGTCATGGCCTGACTACCATGGGAACAACCAGTGTTTACATGGGGACGTCCATGAAACGCTGGGCGTTCCCATGGATGCGACTATCTGCCGCTGCCCCTGCCCCACGCCCCCCTGGCCGCACACACCTGGCATATGCACAGAAATGCGGCTGCGCATGCGCCAAACATCTGTCCTCATGCGAACGAACGCCAGCAGCAAATGGACCAGAATAAGGTCCAATGTATATTAGTATGGGTTTGCATCTTACACTTGTCACCAATCAATGCTCTGCACAATAGTTTTGGAACCAGATATAGTTCTGCATATTAGACTAGGCAAGGTATAGCTGTACAAATGAGTTTGGATGCTAGGTATGGCACTGTATATTAGTCTTGGAACCAGATAATGTTCTGCTTATTAAACTTGGCACTAGGTATGGCGCCCTCTGCAGCTTGTCCGCTGGATGTTCAGCTGATCTGGTGCTAAACCTGTCCAAGTGCATCCATATGTAGTCACTTAGGGGTAAATTTACTAAGATGGGAGTTCTGTTGAAGATGGAATGTTGCCCATAGCAACCAATCAGATTCTATTTCTTATTTATTTAGCAACTTCTAGAAGATAATAGATAGAATCTGATTGGTTGCTGTGGGCAACATCCCATCTTCAATAGAACTCCCATCTTAGTAAATTTACCCCTTACTGTCCAAGAAACATAGATCAAGGCTTCATAAGAGAAAGTGAAGGTTCAAATTATAATATTATGCCAAATAATTCACACACAAACATCCCATACATGGGGCAGCACGGATGGTGTAATGGTTAGCATTACTGCCTCACAGCGCTGAGGTCATGGGTTCTATTCCCACCATGGCTCCAACTGTGCGGAGTTTGTATATACTCCCCGTGCTTGCCCTTAACCCTAGAATGTCTGTGAGTTAGGGAATATAGATTGTAAACTCCCCTGGGGCAGGGACTGATGTCAATGTTCGAATTGACATCGCTGCGGAATACGTGTGCACTATATAAGAAACTGCTAATAAATAATACTATCATATTACCAAATTAAAGGCACCATTCAGAAGAGTCTGCTAAATTGAACACACTGTGATGATGTATTCAGGCTTACATTATGGGCCTGATTCTGGTTCACTCGCAAAAGCAAATTCTCTCTCTAATGAACAAAACCATGTGCACTGCAGGTGGGGCAGATTGTGCAGAGAGAGTTAGATTTGGGTGGGGTTTGAACTTCAAACTGATATCTATATTGCAGTGTAAAAATAAAGCAGTCAGTATTTTCCCTGCACAGAAACAAAACAACTCACCCAAATCTAACTGTCATGTTACATCTGCCCCACCTTCAGGTTTTGTCCATGAGAGAATTTGCTTTGGAGAGTGAACCAGAATCATGCCCTATATGCCATGTTTGCTTTCACTCTCTTTACCCGTGTTTTATAAGCTAATGATGCTTTGCATTTCATACTCAGACCTAGATTTATTGAGCTGTTCCCAGTTATGGATGTATATGTCAGGTTATCATTCTTTGCTTTATATATGCCGAGAAGAACTAGAAAATTATATGAAACATTTTTTATTCCAGAATTCAAAAGGGTATATTTACTTAGATGGGAATTATATTGAAGATGGGATGCTGCATTGGGCAACCAATCCGATTTAATCTATTAACTACTAGCGCTATATAAGAAACTGTAAATAAATAAATAAATAGTGCTAAATACATAGGTAAATTCTGATTGGTTGATAAGGGCAACATCCCATCTTCAATAGAACTCCCACCTTAGTAAATAAACCACCAAAGTGTTTATGGGACAGCATTACACACTGATTGCTCATCTGTGTTTGGCTATATGTAACACCCAGGTTAATAGATTAGATTTGCATTTTGTAATGTACAATGACTGCAAGTATTACAGTTTGTGCTGGGGAAAAACATACTTCTGCTGAATTGTTTCTGTTGCCTTGTTTGCAATCCATCCGCAGACCTCTGCCATACTCCTGATACACACATAACCCTCCACGTGAATAACAGCAGAGCCCTCATTCATTTTGCCTAATCTTGTGAATGAAGAGGTCATGTGCCCGGGTGAAAAGTGACAGGCAACTACCTCACCATTACCTCCTTTCAGCTATCTGACCCTTGACTTCCCCGGCCACATGACCACACAGCCCATACGTAACTTGTGTTTGCAATTTCCTTGCCAAAATCAATACAAATGAATGTCACATAAAATCCTGCTGCTGATGCTGGTCTTTCAAGAGAATATGGTCACCATGAATGGTGGTACCAGCTGGCTTTACCAACATTAATTACCAGTTCTTTATATAGCGCATACATATTCTGGAGTGCTTGTACAGAGAATATTTGTCCATTCACATCATTCCGTACCACAGTGGAACAAACCCACCCAAATAAAGGGCCGTGTTAGGAATCATACTCACCACCTCAGTGTTTTGAGGCAGTAATGTTAACCACAATGCCAATCATGCTGCGAAACCAGAGGATACAGCCTATTCATTTTCTAAGAATAAGAAGTATCGATAAGGAAACATCTATAAAGGCAGCAAAATCTTCTTTCAGCGCCAGAGTATAACTACACATTGCTGGCGGATACATAAGCCAAATAATATTGGGCAGTACCGATGGTGTAATGGTTGGCATTACTGCCTCACAGCACTGAGGTCATGGGTTCCATTCCCACCATGACCCTAACTGTGCGGAGTTTGTATATTCTCCCCGTGCTTGCACGGGTTTCCTCCGGGTACTCCGGTTTCCTCCCACAATCCAAAAATATACTGGTAGGCTAAATGGTTCTCAACAAAATTAACCCTAGAATATCTGTGTGTGCGTGTAACATGTAGGTAATATAGATTGTAAGGGGTGTGGATCATATTGTCAATAGTCATTAGGTCGACACCACTAGATCGACAGGCAACTAGGTCAACAGGGTTCTAGGATGACGGTTGACAGGAGTTTAGGTCAATATGGGACAAGGTCTACATGGTTCTAGGTCGACAAATGCGTTAGGTCGACATGGGTTAGACCGATATGGGTTTTTCACAGTTTTTTTGACCCGAATGTCGACACAGCCAACATTGACAGTTGGGAATCATCCGCAGACCCTCGCATCACTTGCTATGCTATTCTCCCATCATGCCCTAGTGGATGGCAGGGCATGAAATACTGCCCGTTGGCACATGTCAGCTCAAAACAGTGAAAAAACCCATGTCGACCTCGCAACCTGTCGACCTAACCCATGTTGACCTAGAACCATGTCGACCTAGACACCTGTCAACCTTCATCCATGTCGACCTAGAACCCTGTCGACCTAAGTGGGGTCGACAATTCGACCGTTTCACATTGTAAGCTCCACTGGGACAGGGACTGATGTGAATGTTCAAATATTCTCTGTGCAGCGCTGTGGAATATGTGTGCGCTATATAAGAAAATGTTAATAATTAAAAAAAAATATGTAACGTACATAAAACAGGAAGACAGGCAAACCTGCATTATAGACTACGAGGCCACTTACTGTATACCCTGGGGTTTCTTTATGATACGTTGGGTTGTAAAACCTGGTACTGCTAACTAAGTGGATCAAATGTACTGTGGGCCTTATTCAGATTGCATTGGTACTGCGCGCATTCACACGCAGTACCGATGTTGTGCGTCTGCGCATGCGCAGATGTGTTTCTGCGCATGTGCAGGCGCATGGTGCGTGCACCCACGGCGACCTTTCGGGTTGCCGGGTGCACGCACCCGTGGCAGCGAGGGGGGGGCGGAGATGGGCGGGGAGTGCCGGGCTGCCCCATCACCATATGGGAACGCCCAGCGTTCCATGGGCGTTTCCATGAGAACGCTGGGCGTTCTCATGGTAATGAGGCAGTGACGCGGGTGTGTGGGCCGGGTAGCTGACATCACCGGATGTCAGCTGCCTGCCCATATCACGCCAGTGTGCACGCATATATACGCAACTGAAAAGTCACTTATATATGCGTGCACGCTAAACATCATTCGATGGTCGGTGACCATCGAATGATGTGGGCGGACACCCCAGCAAAGCGAATGGATGTTTATGCAAAACATCCATTCGCTGCTGTGCGGACGAAGCTGCACTTTGCTGGGGCGGCGGGGGGGGGGGGGGGGGGTCGTGTGTTCGCCGGGCAGGGTTTGGTGGACTCGCAAGGCTGCGAATTCGCAGCCTTGCGAATCAACCTGAATAACCCCCTAAGCTTCAAATGGGATAAAATGGAGAGTGATAAACAACCAGCCAATCAGCTCCTTACTGTCTTGTCACAGGCTGTGTTTGAAAAATGACAGGTACAGTATGAGCTGATTGGTTGATGTTTTATCACTCTCCATGTTATCACTTTTCAAGGCTTAGTACATCTCGCCCCCTGTCTCTTGTTAGTATAATCACTGTGCTTTTAATTATGGGGCATAAACATACTTGGTAGTGCTGGGTTTTTAGAACCTAATGTTATGTAAATAAACCCCTAAGCCTATTAAATATGTTGTTTTATAAATCAATAAGTCAGTCGCCTCTGGTATATATTAGCAAGGAACAAGAAAATCTGCAAATCTGAATTGCACCAAATTTCTGTGGTATTTTCCAAAGTTGCACCTCACAGAATAAACATGGTCGAATGGGAGCCACAGCAAGTATTCCAGATATTGACCCTCGCAGGGTAAGACAATGCTTGCACTGTCTTTCCTGCTAAGATTGCAGGGTGTTGCCTATAAGCATAAGCTGTAAGCAAAACCTTGCTGAGCACAGGTCGCTCAGCACACGTCTTGGGTGCTAAGTGGGTGTGCAGAATGATCTTGCTTAAGCAAAACGCTCTGCACCATCGGCTCCTGTTGCCCTGTGTGTATGGGACTTAACTCTCATACAGCTCTCAGATATGAAGCTCAAGAGTGAACTACTCAAAATGCTGACAATCTAATTTCTACCTGCAATATATATTTACAGCACTGTATTCAAAGAAATATTAGCATTATTTAAGTATTTGTGATACAATACAGTTTCTTGCTTTTATGCAGATCTTCACATTAATACAAGGCCAACAAAACTAGCTTGATTAGGGATGCAATATATTTTTCCTTATAAGGGTATTTTGGATAAAGGGCATATGTGCTTTACTTACACATGTGTGACGCTAGTCTGCCGGACACAATGACCCTGCATCACAAGCAAGGACAGACAAAGAAGTAGGTGGGGGATCTCTGACAGCTGACTCTGATGAACAGAGGGACAAGGTGTTCCAGATAGCAATAGTGAGTTGTGTTTGGGCGCTGTAGCAAAATGTTCAACTACTCCTCTGCGACCGTAACATGTTATATAGCAGCTGTGAAACATGCATTTGATTTTACCTTCTTCCAAAAACTACCATGAGATTTCCAGCATTCAACAAAGTTTTTTTTTGTATCTACACCTTCAACGTAACACTTCACACATGAATGTTTCAATGGTCTAATACATTCCATGCTTTAACAGATGTAACAATGGTTATTTTGGATTCGTTTGTCTGATGCATGTCCTTGACTCCTTCCTAGTGACATCCCCCACATTTATATATGACCCTTTCTTCCAGCCTAAGATAAGGAACCCTTTACATGAGGGTTACGGTATAGATAATAGACAATGTCTATGTCAACAGTCACTAGGTCAACCCTAGTCGACATACCCCAGGTCGACACTGCCAAAAGGTCGACATAAGCTTATGACCGACATTTGTAAGGTCAACAGTCAAAATGTCGACATGAGTTTTTCATCAAACGTATGTCGACATGTACCGTGTGCCAGTGGCGTGCGGTGGGGTGAGGCCCAGTCTTTCCTGTCATACTAACGTATATGCTGGAGTTTTGAGTTTATTAAGTATGTCAAAAGTACAAAGAATATATTTAAAAAAATCTTATTTTTATTATTCTAATAATTTTTATAGTCAAAACTCTGGAGTAAAAAGTCTATGGCAGGTGAGGCAGTGCCTCACCTGGCTACCTTTTCTGCACATCTCTTATCAAATCTCAGTGAATCTCCAGCAGTATATACTGCTGCACGTGTGTATAATGCCGGTATGTACCCCATGGCTCATATATTGTGTGCAAATCTGGCTCTGGTACTTGCCAGGGACTCCTCAGCCATTTACCTCACCGCATGTCCCTGCTGTGTGCTTAGCACACCTTTATATTCGCACTTGGATAGAAAAGTATGAAAAACTATCTTTAAAAAAAAAAACCTCATGAAAAACTCATGTTGACCTTGCATATGTTTACCATAAACGTGTGTTGACTTAGAAATTGTATATCCACTGACTGCATAACTTACATGATGACCTCCAAATATGCACATTCAACTGGCCAGGGAAAATCTGTTGCACATGCAAGAGGAACCTCATGTCTAGATGAGTTTTGCTGTTAAGACAAGTTACGTGAAAAGGCTTTTTTCTTAAATATAGGTGCATTGAATATATATATATATATATATATATATATATATATATATATATATACACACACACACACTAAAAAGTTCTTACTTTATTAAAGAGCATTGAAGAACAATAAAACTTGAGGATCTAGAAAAAAAAAACACCTTTGTTTATAGGGCGCAATACACGGTTTGTTGGATGCAATGCCAATGGGTACCGGATGACAGACCGACAGTCTGGATTCCAATGCTCAGTACTCCAACATCGGAATCCACATTGTATAAAATGTCCTACAGAGGGGTTCCCAGCTGACAGGGGCTATTCTCCCCTCCATAGAGGGAGACTAGAACCTGTTGCGAGTGCAGCGAACATGCAAGGGGCTTCATTGCTCTTGCCCCCCCCCCCCCCCCCCCCGTCGGATTACCGGTGGATGGGATTCTGATGTCTGTATACTGACCATAGCCGCCATACCACACCCATGCTAATGAAGTTAATTTTACTACCAAATCTAAATCAAGTAAACTTTGTATTCTAGAATGTATTTTTCAGGAAGTATGCTTCTGAGTGTAACTGCGGAATAGACAGAAGTGGAGGTAACTAACTGGACTGTGTAACATTTCATCCCTTTTGTAAGAACCCAGGACAAGCAGCTTTTCAATCCATTGGCTATTGTCTGCATTTCCAAGAGGCTGAGACCAGAGTCTGTACACTTTAACTAATGACTAGGTTCACTTATCCAAAGGAATTTAACTGACATGAGCCTGCTGTCTCTGTATCAGGCACCACTTCACTCCTGTAAAACAGATAAGGTTGGTGGCAAATACTGCCCTCCTTATATAATGCATACAGCGGCAAACACAAACAAAAGCCAACCGTGGGATGTATGAAGAGTTCCATTAACAAGGTTCAGTACAAAGCTGATTTCTATCAAATGCAGTAGTTTACACTCTACAAGGACTGGAGCTTTCTGTAACTGGAAACAGTGACATGGCAACCAGCATTTGGCGCAGAGTGGGTCATGAAGACACAGGGCCTTATTCTAGTTCACTCTTTCTGACAAAACCATGTGCACTGCAGGGGGGCAGATGTAACATGTGCAGAGAGAATACGATTTGAGTGAGTTGTTTTGTTTCTGTACAGGGTAAATACTGGCTGCTTTATTTTTACACTGCAATATAGATCTCACTGTAAAGTAAAACCCCACCCAAATCTAACTCTCTCTGCACAAGTTACATCTGCCCCACCTGCAGTGCACATGGTTTTGTCCATCTAAGAAGAATTTTGTCAGAAAGAGTGAACTAGAATAACCCCCAAAATACCCTAAGGGCCATTCATTATCAGGTTTTATAGAAAACTATATATGATGTCATCCAGATTTGATTGTGCTCAACCTGTACCACAAATATAAATCACTGCTCATGGGGCATCTATTTTACTGAACAGATGAGCTAACACGATTGAACAATAGCGGTGGCCGCATCTACACCGGAAGACGGTTTGAAAGTTCTCCAAATTACTCAGTACAATATTCCTCTGTATACAGCAGCTGGTGCTCTGGTTGTTCATATCACAATGGATAAGACAAGTTTAAAAGCATTTCAGATTCAGAGATCCTATTGGGAATGTTAAACAGCACAAATATACAATTCGCTGGTAAGCCCAACGCTATGAATAGTAACTCTGCTCTTTTATAATAGAGAGTAAGAAGAGGTATGCTTACTAAAGAAGGGGGACAAGTTCTGTAAAGTTCCTAGCAGGGCTGTACTACAATACTATGCAGTAATCTAAGTGGAATGTAAAGCAGCCAGCGGCTCTCTGCAGTGCTGTTGGGGAGCAGGGAGGGGTAGGGAAGAATTCACACAGAAACATTCTGAAGTTTCACCTTATAAGGACAGAGCCTGGAAAGAGGAAGTTAAGGATTGGTTCGCAAGATGTGTCCTTGCTGCATATTATTCCCATTTAAAAACAAAGGGCATGTAAAAAAGGGCAGTGTAGTATTATACCCACTGAAATATAGAAGGGTTACTGTCTATTTCATGGCTGTTCCTAAACTAAGAAACAAATGAACAGTCATTTATCCAGCATGTCATGCTGCTTTTACTTTAGTGTATAAACATGTCACTTTGTGTACCATTACTATATGTTCATTTAAGTATCAATGAAGAAATACACGTTTTTTGTTCCTAGAATAACATGCAGCATAAGTGCATGTAATAACTTACAGACCGTAAAAAAACCCAGACACTCGCTAGTTGCTATGAAACTATAAGTTCCAGCAAGTTGTACAAGCCTCCGGTTAACAGAGAATTGAGGAACCTGTGGTTAACACTGTACATGGATTGAAAAAAATATAGTACACCTACATAAAGCTGTGTACTCATGGTGTAATATATTGCTCAGTGTTCAGTTTTCATCAGCGACCAGAGATGGCTGCTGATGAACAGGAGACTCTGCCAGGGGAGCCGCAGAGGGAAACAGCTGATCGCAGGAGCAAGCTCCTGTGACCAGTGACCATTAGGAGGCTGAACGCGGGAGCGCGCACCCGGCGATTTATCGCTGCAGCAAAAACAAATCACTGACAATATGGTCGTTCAGCCACCATATTGCCCTGTGTGTACACAGCTTAACTCCCCAACAGTAAACAAAAAGTTCCCACAATATGCCCAGGGATTCCTAAAACATAATGCCCTCACATTCCTTGCTTAATGCGGCTATTAAAAATTAGCAAGCATATAACACGGGCTCATTACTGCAATCAGTGAAGCATATTGTGCATGTCCTCCATTGTTACAACAACATGCATACATCTGCACTAGCCTTTCACAAATAAAGATCCATTCACAAATAAAGTTTTTGTACATTGAACATTGCAGCCTAATTGTACTGGATCACTGTATTCTGTTGTGTTCTATTATACTACTTTCAGACCGCAAATGCCGTGTTGCACAAGGGATTAGGACACGGGTCCCATCCACAGAGCAACACGGCATATGCGGTCTGAAAGTTCCGACACAGCATATTGCCGAGTCGGTGACGTCACATGGGGCGGAGCTGGGCGGCGGTGCGTTATCGGGGGCTTGGGAGGAGGCAGTACTTGGAGCTGACAGTGCTGCCTCCTCCATACTGTGAACGGGACACGGGTCGCTCGACCCAGGCACCCGTTCACACTGCACTTGACACGGGTCATAGCCGTGTTCAACCCTGGTCAATAGCAGGGTTGAACACCCGTGGTGGCCTTTTCAGACCGCACCTTGACCCTTGTTGGGGCCGCAAGAACACGGCAATAACCCGGGTCTAGAGTGCGGTCTGAAAGCGGTATAAGCAATATAGCCTCCTGTTGGAGAACAACTGCACAGATAAAATGTCTTTGCACCCTACTAGGACTTCTGTTTTAGGACAATATATGTGAGGCCACACACTGGTCCTAATGCTGGTTAACTCGCAAAGCAGCAAAATAACGCTGCTTTGCAAACTAACGCCGCCCGCACAAATGTCGCCGCAGGCCTGCGAATGGATGTTTTGCATACACAATTATGCGCAGCCTTGCGTGTGGGTCCGGACTTATTAGATGGTCGGTGACCATTGAATGATTTTTCGAGCGCTTGCTAATCTAAGTCACTCCCTGGTGACTTAGATTAGTGGCGCTCTGCTCCGTGAACAGGGTGGGCAGTTTATACCCGGTGATCTGCCGCCCACGGAAGGCAAGAAGCCGCCCCCATTCGCATGGGGACAACCAGCGTTTTCCTGGGTGCACCCAGCGTTTTTGTGGGTACACCAAGGAAACGCTGGACGATTGCATGCGAACGCCTCCTCCCCAGTCAAGAGAGTGTGGAAGACTGACCCCGCGCAGGACGCCCATCCACAAGCAGAATCGAGGACAATGTGCAACTTGGGATCGATGTGTTGAACTCAGACCGACGATGAAGTGTTGGAATGATCGCAGACCATGATTATGATAAAATGACATCATTATCGAGGATTTGCAGATAAGAAAAACACCAATTGGACAGGTATCTGGGCAGGTGCCACACAGATACTCAAACAATACAATCTTTGGAAGGTTGTCAAGTGTTACCAATGGGATCCCCAGAAACCTTAACTTCTAACATGCAAAAAAAAAAAAAAAGGAAGCATATGTAAACTGGTAATTGTATGGAGGAACATGTTGCTAAACCTTGGGCAACACTTAAAAAAAAAAAAAAATCGATTGATATTAATAAGAACTAATTGTTCCCAGCTATACTGTACTATGCTATGCATGTCCTCTAAGTTGGCCAGAGCCCATATACGGAATTGCTAATCATCGCAAGTGAAACAGGAAAGAAGACACACTCACTAGGGTCATTGCAAACATTCTCAATTATGGTGTAATGGTTAGCATTACTGCCTCACAGCACTGAGGTCATGGGATCGCTTCCCACCATGGCCCTAACTGTGCGGAGTTGTATAGTCTCCACGTGCTTGCACGGGTTAATTGGCTCCTAACAAAAATTAACCCTACAATGTCTGTGTGTGCATACAATATATGGTAGGGAACATAGATTGTAAGCTCCACTGGGGCAGGGACTTATGTGAGTGTACATAGTCCTGCGAAATATGTGTGCGCTACATAATAGTTGTGTATACATACTGTATGCAATAATGACAAACATTGACTGCTAGGGTCTCGATGGTATCCGGACGTCAGATGGACGGGGTTTATAAAAACCATGTTATGGTCGAATACACTTAGAAGCATAAATATAGTCAGTGGCTGCTAGTGCAGCAGTAACGCTAGACACCGGTGGGACCATGATCTACAGTCACATGGTCGACTGGACTTTTTCAGGATTTTTTTGGTGCAGGTCCACTTGGATCATTATTTACTGTCCAAGTGGACATAGAGTTAGAATAGTGTGCCAAGCCATGTGAAGGGACAGTGTCCCCGGGGAGCCCTGTGACATTTGGTAGTAAAAAAAATCCTGAAAAAGTCCTGTTGACCATGGTCCCGCTTATACTTGCCGGTGTCTAACTAGCATTTATCTCTGCTCTAGTGGCCACCGCTGGTCTTTACACATCTAACTCAGCCGGATTGACCAAAATATGGTCGTTTTAAACCCAGTCGACCCACTTTTCCACATCCGGTACAGCTATGGCTATGCAGACTGGACATTGCAGTAGCGACGGACTTGCTGTGTTTTTGGTTGGCACATGATCACAGCTGATAGCATATACACATACGGAAATCGGCCAGAACATAACTGCATTTTTGTTACCTCTCCCAAACAATCTCTTCTTGTCAATCACTCTGCAATAACAACATCAGCGTGGACGCAATTACTATAGCACCAAGGATCAGGTGCAGTGTGATCGCTGTACATGCTAGTCTTCCAAGAATAGTTCCATTGCGTGTACATCTGTATTGCGTATAGACATGAATTAGGCCGATCGTGATCTTCATCGGAAGTGATTACAGTTTTCTTACTGCACTTGATACCTGAATGTATATTTCCTAATGGAATGGATTTTCTATAGCGAGATGGAATGCAGTGAGGTCAATTATCTGAATTAAAGGAAGAAAACTAAAATATGGAATGAGTAAAATCTAGAACAGGGAAAAACAATTAGAAAGGGATTTGGTACTTGTGAGTTATCCGGGCTGCCGATTTCTAAATCGGGTCGGATCGGGCACATCGCATCGCATGCGACCATCGGATGCGATGCGATGCGATGACCCGATTTTTCCATAGGAATCAATGTTAAAATGGACTGAGTCCATTTTAACATGGAATTCAATGGGAAAAAGGGGTCCTTTTCATACCCCTACTATCCCAAGTGGGCATGGAGTTGGATATAAACCTGTGGCGAGCGTAGCGAGCCACCGAGCCCGAAGCGTGGCGAGCGTAGCGAGCCCCGCGAGGGGACACAGAATACCGTCCCCTCGCGGGGCTCGCTTCGCTCGCCACGCTTCGGGCTCGGTGGCTCGCCACAGGTTTATATCCAACTCCATGCCCACTTGGATAGTAGGGGTATGAAAAGGACCCCTTTTTCCCATTGAATTCCATGTTAAAATGGACTCAGTCCATTTTAACATTGATTCCTATGGAAAAATCGGGTCATCGCATCCGATGGTCGCATGCGATGCGATGCGATATCGCATCGCATCTGATTGTATGCCTTAACTTAAGGCATACAATCAAAAAATCGGCAGCCCAGATAACTCACAAGTACCTTGGATTTTTTTTGTAACATACCCATAAATTGCGTTGTGATGATAGGGGATGTAGGTGTTATGATTAGATTCAACAGACATTTTAGCTAATGCACTTTAACCACACACTTTTTCCGCATGTGCTAGGTCTATGCATCCATCTTTCAGATCTCTCAGCTCTGAATCGGAGGAGACCGATCAAGGTTTAGCAGCAATGCAAGAGCTGGACTGTGCATGTGCGTAGATGAGCAAGGTGATACCCAAGACTAATGCTATTGTTAGAAAAAACAATGACACTACAAAAAAGTTATATACGTCATGACCATTATGCAGCTACAGCTCAGCTACCCCCCCCCCCCCAGCTACACCCCCCCCCCCCCCCCCCCCCGACACAAATCCTAATGATGTGGTCTGGGAACGCATGAGGTGTCAAAACAGAACAAGATGTTGAAAAGGGGAGTTGACCTCAAGGTCTTTGTTTTCAGAGAAACCCTCCTTTCTCATTACTGGCAGCACAGACGGAATCCCTGTCCTCCTGGGGACCCTGCCATTACCAAGATACAGCTTGCCAGAGATTGTGCGGTTTAGGGATTAGTGTATGGAGAATATTCACGTTACGGCACAACCCCAATTGGACAGGTACTGTATCTAGGCAGGTGCCAAACAATACAATCTTTGGCAGGCTGTCAAGCGTTACCAGTGGGATCCCCAGAAACCTTTACTTCTAGCTGGTGTTTCTTAAAAATAAAAATACATTCTGCTTATATTCCATACTGGAAAAAAGGCATTGTCGGCAGATAAAAAGTTATTAGCAAGGGCTTTACAACACTAAACATGCAGAAGGATGGTAAGTTTGTATAGTGTAGTAATGTCGGTAATATATACTGTGAAGTTACTGATTTCTGTGTTTATTACTTTGTTTCAGAACATTTATCACCAGCTGGTAATCCTTCCTCCTTCTAGTGAGTGGTTATATAGCTGTTCATACTTTGTTCTCTTGTCAAAGTTGCAATCAACAAAAGCAGTGACAGCAGCCTGTGATGTCACAGAGTCCTCTGGCTCCTTATAAGGAAACATACCGGAGAGGCAGTGTATGTACTTTATGGCTGAGACTTTTAGTACAAAGTACAGCTTGCCAGGGCAGGTACAACATTCCTACCATATACTGCTGAGTCTTCATCTGGGATAGGCTGCAATCATTAATAATTTACTCCATGAGACTAACCCAGAAAAGGAGATTTCATTACTGAAGTGCCCGTGTCAGTATAAAAGGAGCCAGTAGTATTTTTGCAGGATAACATTTAAATACTTTTTTTTCTTCTAAATAATTTCCATCAGAAATGACTTTACTACAAACAGGTCCATATTGGCGTGGAGTTTGTGTGTCCCTTTTTGTTTTGGTGGGTTTCCTCTGGGTGCTCCATTTTAATCCCACACTCCAAAGACATACTGGCAGGTTACCGACTTTTACTGAAGTGTTGCTTCTGTGATAGGGAGTATGAATAGTAAGCTCTAATGCCGGCATGGCCAAACTGTGGCCCTCCAGTTGTTGTGAAACGACACATCCCAGCATGCCTTGCCATAGTTTTAGCATTCCCTAATAGCAAAACTATGGAGGATGATGGGACTTGTAGTTTCACAGCTGGAGGGCCATAGTTTGGACATGCCTGCTCTAATGGGTCTGTAGTTCCTTAATATGTAGGTGCTATATAAATAACTGCATACATGTCCTACTTATAAATGTTTAATTAATATCTAGGCATAATCACGCAACCCAAGGCAGCAGTACATAATATACTACAAATATGTTTTTATTGTGAAACATATTATTTGGACCCTCTTTAGTACATTACACCTTACACTAGGCCCCAAGCGGCACAATTCTCTTTTTTGACTAAACTAATTCAGTAATCCACATATATTCCTTTATCCCAGGGCAGGGAACAGTCTTCAGCCCAGCTGGACAGACCCATAAATAATGGATGGTGACATGTGGATACAGAAGTCAGGAAGTGATGAACGGTGCTTTTTTAACTGGCTGTGTGTTGTCACCCCCCCCCCCCCTCCCCTCACTATGAGGAAGCAGCAACAGGAAATCGGAGCTCTTCAGCAGCCCCTAGTGCAGCTCCAGTAACGTGAAGTACACAAACAGCACATTCTTGGCATAGCACAGTGAATGCTGATAACAATGCACATAAGAGTTGGCATTTTAAAGCCACACACAACAGCATCAAATGCTAGTCCTGAAAGAAACTAGGACAGGGTTTAGTTACTGTGAATGAACGTTTGTTCATAAAGTACACCAGATTTTATGTATATTTTGTTTCCATGCAAAAGTCTCTTCAGCTACAGAATGATAGGTTTGCAATACTGCACTGTAGAAATTCAACTTCAAATTATCCATCTTACACATCGCTCTAGCTTGTAACAGTGTTAGAAGTACAATATAATGTCTCTGCATTAGGGATGGCCATCGACATTGATGTTTGCCATCTGTGGCTTTTAAAGCAGGAACCATCGATGGCTATAAACACATTATATCCCCGACCATCAATTATTATTATTATCATTTATTTATATGGCGCCACAAAGGTTCCGCAGCGCCTAACAATACACAAATGAGCAATAACACATAACGAATTACAGTACAAAACAATTTAGGACAAGTACATGGTTAATACGGATAGTTGCATCAGGGGACAGGACACTGAAGCAATCATCAGGATGGCAGAGGTTTATATATTCTAAGAAAGGCACATGAGGAGAGAGGGCCCTGCTTGTGAGAGCTTACATTCTAAAGGGGAGGGTTAGACAGACAGGGGTGACACAGAAGGGGAAGAAGTAAGTATAAACAGAAGGATAGGATGAGAGATGGTCAGGTTTTATGCAGGAGGGTCGGAAGAGGTAAGCTTAAGGCCCCCATACACTATGCGATTTGGTCCCGATTTCGGGCAGTGAAATCGGGCCAAATCGCATG
This sequence comes from Crinia signifera, assembly GCF_055691185.1. Lineage (NCBI taxonomy): Eukaryota > Metazoa > Chordata > Amphibia > Anura > Myobatrachidae > Crinia > Crinia signifera. The sequence goes on along the minus strand of NC_139222.1, from coordinate 214,681,881 downwards.
TTTAGACACCCGTCCCGATGCGCAGTCCCATGCGCATTGGATCGGAAACAAGAGATCGGACCGGCTGCACATAACATTTGCAAAATCTTATGTGAAGCCGGGCACGGGACTCTGTGAGGTGGCTGGTGGGGGACCCAGAGGCGGCGGACGCCGGCGAGGGAGACAGGCAGGGGGAGCCTGAGCAGGGAGCTGTCAGTGCTCCGGGCAGGTGGAAGGAGCAGGGGACGCTGCTAGTAGGGCAGAGGCAGTGGACACTGCGGGGGAAAGTGACACAGAGGCGACAGTGGCATAGAGCCGGGAAGGGGGAGCCGGGAGCTGTCAGCACTGGGAAAAAAAAAACATACAATGAATGGGCAGCCTGTGAGCGCTCTCTTAGCCAGTCAGCAATTGGCTGAGAGAGCGCTCAGCCAATCACAGGCTATCCATTCATTGTATGGGCTTTTTTTTTTTTCAGTACTGACAGCTCCTGGCTCCCCCTGCCTAGCTCTCCGTTATGGCTGCCTTTGTGTCACTGTCCCCTGCAGAGTCCACTGCCTCTGCCCTACTAGCAGTATCCCCCGCCAGCCGCCTTGCAGCATCCTCTGCCCGCCGCCTCGCAGCATCCCCCGCCCGCCACCTCGATGTCCCCCCGCCCACCTGCTCCCTCCACCTTACAGCTCCCTAGGAGTTTCATATGATACATCGCATGCGGTAGATGTCCCCCGCCCACCAGCTCCCTGGGAGTTTCATATGATACATTGCATGCGGTAGGAGTGGTAGATTTCAGTATTATCAGCATAGATGTGATAGTTGAAGTCGAATGAGAAAATGAGCTCACCCAGAGAGGATATGTGGAGATAGAGAAGAAGACCAAGAAGAAAGTGATGGGGACACCTACTATCAATGGAAGAGCAGGACAGGTGGAGGCATTAATGGTACAGCTGGGCATTTTCAATGGTTCCTGCCATTGCTTAGCCATGCATGCACAGAAGAACAGGGCGGACAGGCCTCCCCGCCAGGAGGTGCTCACATGCACAGTAGAAACTTTAACTAGACATCAATCTAGTTGAAGCTTCTTCTGCGCATGCACGCACCTCCCGGATATCGCCAGGGGACATAGTCGTAGTACAATACTACTTAGTGGGACCGTCACTGATGGACAGAGGGTGCATGGACCACCCTATCTGGGCGTGCACTGTAGATTTATGAATACAGCTGAGCGGCAGCTGAGTCAGTGCCACTGCGCACACGCCCGGCCATATACGATAAGCTGCCCAGTGGCACAATCTGTGAGACCCGGACCAGTGGTAGGCAGGCGATGGACTGAGCAATAGGAATGGCCATCGACAGGGACTGGCAGGGGAAAAAAAAAAACATTGCCATCTGATGCGGTACATATGGCATAAAACTATTCAACCCTCCCCTATCGATGCCCAAAACATCGAACACTAAGTCCAGACCCTCGATGTTTTGGGAATATCGGTAGTCGATGGCCATCCCTACTCCGCATGGCTCCACAACTAGGCATGGAGTACTCGCCAAGATGGAATATAGCACAATGTGATCAAGCAGTGCATACGCTATTGTAAACTCTTATTTCCATTTTGCTTGAAATCGAATAATCAATGAATTTGTGGGGAACATGTACATACGCAGTACTACATCTTCAAAAGACACATTACTTGGACTCCTACTGCAAAACTTGGGAATGTTTTATCATCGAGGTCATCTCCTAATGCAAATCAGCAGGTTCCTTTAAGTCATGTGTGGTCACAGGACTGCAGCCTTCACACTGCCATTCTGCTTGGGTCTCTAGTTCGTACAAGAGAAAGAGGCTGGCTTACCTAATGAAAGAGCACAGAGCCCTCTGTAAAAGCCCATAAAGTGTGCTCTCTGGGGAATATCGAATCACATCAGCTCAGGCCAGCTGCCAAAGTCTGTGCTAATGGGTTAAATGGGATTGAGAAGCTGTGGGCAAGACTCAGAGGAGCAATGCACAGAGAAAACCCATCTGTCCTACTTATAGAAAGACACATGGGGGAAGTCAGAGGCATAAATATTAATCCACACTGGATATAAAATGTTTCCAAAGATTTCTACTTACTAAAGTGTTACTAAATAAATAAAAATCTGATGTAACCAAAGCCCTTCTTCTGCCAAAAGAAGTGCCAGCTTCACTGTCACAGAGGTACAACCTCATCTAACAGTGCTCCTTAACCTATGGGTCTGGAATCAAAAATAGAAATCCCCATTTGTTTATGTTGGTCACCATTATCCTATTTAAAAGTCATTACATATTAACCCTTTGTGTGAAAATTGCCAGGCAAACATTGTAATCATCATAGTGACCTGTAATTTCTCCTTTATATTGGAAATAAAATCTTTTTTTTTTTTATCACACTATGTTTTATTTGAATTTAAATAACATGTGAGCAACGCTGGCAGTTTTAGAGGATATTTTGCACATCTCTCATAGAGATGTTGGCACTCAAAGGCCCGTATTCAATGCAGCCGGCGAGGGGGTTAAACGGCGGGGATTGCAGAAAACAAGTGATCCTCGCTGTTTAACCCCTGTGCCGGCCGCTCACTCTAATGCTCCAGGGGAATCCCCACTGTCAGAGGATGGGGAGGATTCCCCCAAACAGGGCTGTGTTTTGGTTACAACTGTGTGTTCCTAGTATTTGAGCTCTCCCAACAGAAGCTATGGAGCTTTCAGGGAACCTGATAGATGTATTCATCAATAATAATAAGCTATTTCCATACAGTCATATTTGAATAACAACCCTGTAGCCACTACACACTAACAAGAATTGCATTTTAAATTCAAAACCCAACCATGGTTCTCACACCAACCTCTGCTGTAGATAAATAGTATGATAACACCTGCAGGAGGCCGGCATGTCTGGAGCGCTGTCTGGGCTTCCATCCATTTTTCTACTTGGCTGAGGACGAATAAATAAGTCTATATAAAAGGATATCCTAATAAATTAAAATCTGTCCCAGAAGATTTCTAATCTGGCAGGTGCCTTACATCTGATATGCAGATTGTCCGACTCAGATTATAATGTAGCTGAACCCAGTAGGCATATATCTTAATGAAAATTTGCAGTAAGGCAAGATTCATAGTGAAATACTTGGGGTACGCTGGGACTTGTAGTTTCACAAGAGCAGAAAAAAACGCAAGTTGCCCAACTCTGCAAAAGTAAGGCTATTTGTAAACAGGATGTATTCGTCAATGCCGGGGCTTTGTCTGATTTGCTCAATGGGAACATTACTGTATGGGTTGGGATGCTGCGATGGAACATGATAGTTATGTGGAGAATATGTGAATGCCTGGCAGGCTTGCATGGTACACCCCGGCTCTGTGCTGCAGCTGCTGTCTCCCTGCTTGCAGCTGTGATGAGTGAAGCATTTTATAATCTATAAAAGATTCAGCACAGCGCCCAGCTCTGGTTTCATGAATGCCAGCTGATTTAAACAAAGCAAGATAAAAGGCGAGAGGCGGGTCAGGTGCCTCAATACATTCCCCTTTCAGGTGCAGAACATACTGCAAGGGTTCTTTAAGGACAAGTGATATGCATTCTCTATGCACCTTAGTTAAAGGTCGAGGAAGTAAAAACCAGCACCAAAACCTGCCATCTATCAAGAAAGGCTAATTAAGGGGTATCTGTATTAAAAAATGATAGGTTTGGATGGATGACATACTTACACAGTCGCCAGCCAGTGACTGCCTTTCATTTTCATTTATTAGCATGTATATGTAACACAGCTAGAGTGGTGTAATGGCCATATAGCAATCAATTTAGGGGCAGCACGGACTGTGTAATGGTTAGCATTACTGCCTCACAGCACCGAGGTCATGGGTTCAATTCCCACCATGGCCCTAACTGTGCAGAGTTTGTATATTCTCCCCGTACTTGCGTAGTTTTCCTCCGGGTACTTCAGTTTCCTCCCACAATCCAAAAATATACAGGTAGGTTCATTGGTTCCAGCTGAAATTAACTCTAGAATGGCTGTGTGTGCATGCACATGTGGTAGGGAATATAGATTGTAAGCTCCACTGGGGCAGGGACTGATGTGAATGTTCTAATATACTCTTTAAAATGCTGCGGAATATGTGTGCGCTATATCAATAACTGGTAGTAATAATAATAGTACACAGATAAGGTGGCGGGGGTTGGATCTCTAGAGAACAGAGGAAAGGGTGGTCACACAGTCTGCAAGGAACAATATACATGACCCATGTTGGTGCTATTTGCCTATTCATGAACAAGCTTTGACATTACTAATTGAGCATAAGCTAAATCATTTATATGGTTAGAGTTAAATTCAGGGGCTATACAAATATCACATACACTGAAGGGTAATGGTGACAGCTATGACATGCAGGCTTTTTGAAGTGGCAATATCAAGAGCAAATCCCTTTAACAGTATCAGTACAGATTTCTTTCCATTACTGCCTGTATACTTTAGTAATAAAGCGTGATAGCAAAACAGAAATATTTGGTTGTCATAGTGTGACTGATGCTCAAATGTGGCCTATGGTAAACTGCAACTTACTTATGATTATGCCCATTAATGTCCAGCTAAATATATACCTGCCAGTATAGCTCTCCCCACATGATTGGTTTACAGAGCCCAGGGACAAGTATAAATTAGGCAAACTTTGGCTGCAATTGAATAGTCTGCACTGTAAACACAGGGGAGATTAAGACTAGGCATTTATAAAATGAGCCTGGCTACGATGGACGAGGCTCTCCCATCTAGAAATGTCCTGCTGCACCATTATAATACTACACTATTTTGTCTGCAGTCACTTTGGTATTGTCCTATACTAGGCCAATTTAGGGGTCAGTCTGCCCCCCGTTATTGCCCCCCCCCACAATTCGTCAATGCCCTCTTCGTCAATACCCGATGCCTTACAACTGCCAAAGAAGCTCCAAACTCACCACCCTTCACCACAATTTATTGACCATTGCACCCCCCAATCAGGGCACTCATACAAATGAGCATGCTGTGACACGCCCCCAGGAAGTATCACCCCTAGGCATTTGCTTTGTGTGCCTAGTGGGAAATCCATCACTGGTCCTATAACATTAGCTACAGTGTTTATAGTCTGATCTGCAAACATGCAAAATAAATGAGCTCTCATTCTATTCAATGCGGAGAATGATCATCTGTACTAAAGTATAGGTCATGACCATTATACCAAAATGATGACACATTTTTATTAAAAAAAGCCAGTTTAATCTCTAAAACATAGTTTTAAATACTAGAATTAAAAAAGGTCATTAATAATTGTGTCCACAACTACGTGTTTATCTAAATGCATATATATCAGTAGATAATTGCAGTAGGATAGAAGTGTGTCAGACTGAGTAAGGTTCCTTTTTTTCAATCTAATATGTTACTTCTTAAGGCTGTCTGACTCACTAGGCTCAGTGACCTTCCCCATGCAATTTCCTGCTCATGACTTGTGTGTATGTGGAGGGTGTGTGTAAGAAGGAACTAGAAGTGTTCAGTGTCTGCAAAGACTGAGCCATAAAAGGAGAATCTGCAATGAAACCTTCGGAGGTAATGGGGAGAGGCCAGTGTACAGATGGGTTCCTTGTGCAGCTTTTTTTATAAAAGACGGGCACGCCCATTCGATTTTATACAGAGTCATTGGTTTAAAAAAAAAAAAAAAAGAACATTGCATCCACTAATACTGCATGGTAATCATAATCTATAGCAAATCTCCACCATCAGGAGGAATAAAATATAGCAGGGTAAGATTAATGAAATGTACAGAGCAGTCACAAAAGAGCTCCGGCCACTGGGTTTTTGGGGTGTTTGTATCTATTAAAAAAAGTTGTTATAGTATTAAGTGCCTGAACTCGCTGTATGGCAGAATGCGTGTTGATAAGAATGAACTGTCAGAAAGCAAGGAAACTTACTTCAAGGATGAGCTGTTGGGCTGTGGAAACAGATGTTACCAATCCAGCTGACTGCGATTTAAAGGTCTTGCATCGTATGGGTGGGTATGGAAGAGATTGTGCTGACCCCTGATGGTGGACATGTAGCACTGCATTGAGGAAAAGGGAGGGACGCCTTCAAAAGTCAGCTCCAGGTGTGGAACTGAACAGACAATAAGAACAAAGATAACTTTTAATTATTTGCAAACAATTGTTGATCTGGAGCTAGTGAAGGAAGTAAACAACAAAAAAAAAAAAATATATATATATCAGTTTTATGTTTTAGCTTTCGAAAAAGACTAGTATCTATTTTCCTGGACGTGTCAGAAAGGTTACAATGTATGGCAGGCGTATATTGTTTAGTATCTCTTAATCTGCATATGGAACTGTAATAATGCTGTTAAGCACACAATACAGGTTTCAGCATGACCCCTCCTCTACCCAGTTCAGTTGCGGCCTTTATGGTGAAAGAGCTCCTTCTAGTGTCCATGGCTGGTAATGGCATCTCTTTTTATTCTTGTGAATTCCTCGCCTATTCTCAGTGTACTTACAGCACCACAGACATTCTATATTTATCTTGGAGTTTGGAAGAGTAGATGGACGCAGGATTCACTTCAGTAGGAAGACCGTAAAGTTCAAACAATTCAACTTTCTCAGTTTTGGAGGTGATAGGAGGATGTGGTAGGTTTCTGCAGCAGGTCTCCATATGATTAGCACCTGGCAGGAAGCACATGAGCCCTGTGGATTATGCTGCAGCATCATGTGGTTTTCCTCTCTTCTGCAGCCAGTAATCTCTGCCTGTGCTGTCGCCTGTGATAATCGGAGCTGTCACAGAACAAAGAGCTTCCTTTCCCTTGGGGAATACTGCATGCTTTGTAAGCTCTGAATGCTACAAGTCTCTCATTTATTTTTAAAGCACTGGGCAATGGTTCTCTTAACATTCACATTGGCAAATAAAGCATGTTAGACAGTTGCTGCCCTCTGGTGGTTATTTAGCATTATGGTAGGAATCTTCTGATGAACCCATTCATCAGAGGGTTTTCCTATTATTATTATTATTATTATTATTATTATTTTTTATGGATTTTTCCAAAATGTTCTCCCTTCCAAATAATTATAGTACTCTCACCATCTGTTGTATTTAGCAACTGACCCACTGCAGCAGGAGAGTTACAGATTGCAGCTGCTGTGTGTGAGGTCTCCTGCTAAGCAAAGAGCCAATCAGAACTGACTGTGATTGGCAGAGGTCCTGCCAATAAGCAAATGTAAAGACCCCTGCTTCATACAGCCAATTGCGCGAGCCCAAGGGAGGGACAACCAGAGTAATATTACAGGGAAGGGAGGCATTAAAATTCACAATTACAGTGGAAACCTTTTAGGATGAACGTGTCGGTCTTGTACATCCCTTTAGCTAAAACATTATATAACACATGTAATATTAGGATATTTTAAGTATTTTTTGTATTATTATTTAAAATTACTGTGTGAGTAACACACTTCCAATTGTATGACACTTGTGTCCCTCTTACAGGAACAACAAGCAGCACAAGAGATGCTAAATGCATAAGAAAAAACAACTTAATTGTAATAACTATGGCGGCGTCCCATATACACTTTCTGATGGGTTCTATTCATGCCAAATCTGAACGAAGCATGGTAGGGGATTGCCTTGCCCATTAGGGTTAACTTGCAGCATGCGCTGTATGTATTTGAGTAGAATGTGTTTGTATCTCTCATCTGGCTGAAATCCAATTAGGTTATCCCTGCAGGGCGGCTGTACAAGACCCAAATCTGTCAGCTTGGAGAGGCCTACTGGACCATGCAGCCCAGGAGAGGGGGCTCTGTGGGACATGCAGGCAGCAGAGTGTCAAATTCTAACCGACAGAACCACAACCACAATACTCACAGGGATGCAGAGAAGCCTCATATTCCCACTAGCTTTTTTGAATACAAACCTAAAGTGTGCTCCTCCTTCTGAATGTAATTCCTGGTTTCACTCCACCTCTCCCTTCTGGGAACCAACAAGTAAGAGGTCTTTTAACACAGCCATAGATTGCTCCATAATCCATCATGGGCCCTTTCTCATGAAACCTGGGCCTTCTCTCTACCAGTTGATGCATCAGTATTCTAGCAGACAATTGCTTGGCTGACTGAATCTGGTTGCTTAACTACTTTTTCACTTTTGGGTCAGGGCTTAGGATACAAAATATAAGTTACTATACAAAATATAAATTCTATGCTAAAATCATACTTTTTAACAACTTTTAAGCTGAAGAATATTTAGATATATTTTCAGCACTGTCCAAATTTATGTTTATTGACCAAGCTAACTTTATATAAATATTAGCTGAGGTACCCAGCATTGCTTGGGTTCAAAGTCACGCTCCCCGGTTTGGAGGTCTGCCTGATGTCAGGGCCAGATCTACAATTAGGCAGCCGGGATCTGGGGGGCTCCACCAAGTTTGCCTATAAAAAAAATGAAAGATGTCTATGAGGATCATTGTTGTATTAGCAGGAAGCGGCTGTGGAACTTCTAAGACCTCATCTCCGCACTTTCCCTTAAGGCATACTTCCCTACTTTACTGCCCCCTCTTCCTTGTACTCTATTGCGAGTGGTAAAGGGAAGGATGGTGGGGGCATCCAGGTAAAGCAGGGGACTTGCCCACCTTCCCAGGGGGGCAAAGAGAACCATAGGATTTTTGGGAGCCTCCCTGCCATTCTGGAATGTTAGGCAAGTATACCCTAAGGGTCTGGAAAGTGGTTATTGGTGGTAGTATAAGGGTGTGTGTGTGTGTGTGTGTGTGTGTGTGTGTGCGGGGGGGGGGGGTAGGTTGAAGTTCTGCCATGGGTGCTGAGAAGCTTTACACTGGCCCTGCCCAGTATACACCAACTTGATATCAGACAGAGGTCCTGGCCACTCCAATAGACATCCCAGACTATTTGCTATCCCTCTCAAGTTCTCATCCAAATAAAGGCCCTGAACATATGTGGTTGGCTCCCGGTTTTAAACACGTCCTCTACCTCTTCTATGCAATGCAACTTTGCCATATCTGAACTTTAATAAATACCTCCCTTAGTCAGTAATAGATAGATAGATAGATAGATAGATAGATAGATAGATAGAAGATAGATAGATAGATAGATAGATAGATAGATAGATAGATAGAATTCCTATTCATCTCACAATGGAGAAATTTTCAATCGTTACAGCAAGGTTCAAGTACAGATAAGAGTAGTAGCATAATAATAAGAACACACATAATAAGATCCAAACAATATAACTCAAGAATCTCGGAACATGCAGGTCTTCTTCAGAACATGACAGTTGTACATTCTAATTGCAGCCGGAAGGAAAGATCTGCGATATCTCTCCGTTGAGCATAGAGGATTAAGCAACCTATCACTGAAAGTGCTACACAGATCCGTCAAAATGTTTTTGAGCGGGTGTGATGCATTATCCAATAATGATGTCATCTTGCTGATCATTCTCCTCTCACCCACAATCTCTACAGAATCCAAAGGCATTCCTAGGACAGAACTGGCATTCCTTAAAAGCCTTTGCTAACCACAAATACATCCTAACAAGAACTATGTACAGTATCATAGTTAACTACCTTTAGAGAAACCCAGAGAGGAGACGCCACATGCACCATCAATGGATTGTGATTTGCAGGTCTGCAAGGACAGGGCTAAATTCACGTCCCCATCTAGAAAGTGGGTAGGATGCGGAAGATATGCCTAATCTTCCATGGGTGTGGGGGATTGCCAAAAAAACAAAAAAATTTTAAGGCCTCGATACACGCATTTACTATATGCAAGCTCACAAGGACATAATGGCCGCTTACCTATTTAAAATAAAAGTAAGGAGTATGGTGAATTTTCCCAACTGAAGTATTAATAAATTAAGCTATTGAAATATGCCAAAATGCTGAAATGTACTTTCTATTTGTGTATAGTTTGTATTAAAAAAACATATTACACTTTCAGGTTTATATTCACTTCAATTCAGGCTCAGGATGCCGGCTTGGTAGAGTTTGAAAAACACCCCAGTTATTTACCTCAATCCAAAGACAACTGGTTTTCATAAGTACAGTAAAGCCCAGCTATGGTGTATGTGTGCTTATCTCTGTGGCAGGGAATTTAATTGTAAGCTCCGCTGGGGTAGGCACTGATGTGTCTTACTACTGTTATATGACTACAGCAATGGAGAATATATTAGTGCAATATGAACAAAGGCTAATAATAATAATAATAATAAACAGACCAGTGTAACATTATTTCACCACTGCTCCCATTTTAAAATGAGTGTAAGTTAAGCGTAATGTAGACTAATGTCCAGTAATCATCCTTCAATATAGTAAGTGATGTCAGGAACCAAAACATACAACAGAATACTTACTTCTGTGGAAGGTAGAGAAAAGGCTCTTAAGAAATGCATATTTCATGGTGCATCACTATGTATTTATATTATTCTGCCTCTGTGAAAATAAACACAGGCCTCAAGGTGCTACATTCAGCTACCAATGTTCTGATTAAATCAAGTTACCATAAAAAGCCTTGCAAAGTTGTTTGGAAAGTGTATACCAGTTAAAACTGTCCAGACTAAAATCCTGAAAGCTTAACGGTTGCTAAGATACATAAGGGTACATTTAATAAAGATTGGTTTTGGGTCTGTTTAAAAATCAAGGTGTAGATGGTTAGAAATGATGATTTGTGGTCTAAAAAAAATCCCGTGCAGGCTTCTTTAGTGTAAAAAAAAAAAATGTTGAAGAAATGAAATCCCATGGAATTCCAGTCCTGAGCTAACCATCTGGGTCTGGTTATCATTATGCCAGGTAGACCTTACACTATGGCAGGTATTCAATGCTGTGGGCGAGCGGCGACAGCGAGTAGGGCTTCCTGCTCGCTGTCACCACTCACCCTGTCAGTATTCAACGCACCCCCCCTCATAGCCAATTCCTTCTCGCTCCATTTTTTGAGCGAGGGGGAACTGCCGTATGCGGCTCCAGAAGCAGCGACACTCGCGGCTAAATACAGAGAGTTTTCTGCATTAGCCGCAGGTCTCGCTGTTTTGGGGAATTCTCGCCGTCCTGTGACGGTGAGGATTTCCCCAGAACGTGTAATAGAGCGAGCGTCCGGCGCGGGGGTTAAACAGCGAGGATCGCTGGTTTTCTGCAATCCTTGCTGTTTAACCCCCTCGCCGGCCACATTGAATACCTGCCTATATGTTTCCATTCTAAGCATCATCCCTGAGGAAGGTTCAGACTGGTGCTGGTAAATGGCTAATAGGGGAACCTCACATTACTTATGCCCCAATACCATTCTAGGCTCAGTAACTGTGGATTTGGGGAATGTATTTTTAAAACCATATTCTTTTCACTAACAAACACTGCACAGATCCATGCAGGACTCAAACCCATCTGCCACAGGCAGGTTTATTGCTTGGGATGATTTGACGCCATTTTAGGGTTGGTTTTTATAATGATACTTAGTAAATATCTGGTTTCAAAACTTGTCTATGTACATAAATATCATCAGTTGCTCCGATGTTCTGAAATTGGAATTATGGATTAACAACTATACAATTTTATACTTTACTGTATTAAAAATGTTTATAGTTAGGATTTTAATATATGTTTTTGTCGACTGCTCGATAGAAAGTAATTTTATTTCTGTGTTCTCTTAAGAAAACAAGACCCTTTTATATAGACTCCAAACATCCAGTTGTCCAAACTATGACCCTCCAGCTGTTGTGAAACTAAACATCCCATCATGCCTTTCCACAGTTTTGCTATTAGGGGATGCTAAAACTATGGCATGGCATGCTGGGATGTGTAGTTTCACAACAGCCACAGTTTGGACATGCCTGCTCTATACAGTATAGTTTCTTAATTGTGTTAATGTCGCCTGGTGATTATAGGGGGTATTCAATCCCCGCCGCTATTTCCGACAGGGGAAATAGCGGCGGAGCCTATTCAATGCTGTCTTGCCCAACAGCATTGAAGAGGCAGATCGACACAACGGGCCTGACCTTAAAAGCTGTCGGGCCTATTTTGCCGATAACGGGCGTGAATTGTCGCGATCGCGGCCGAATCTTGACAGTCCACATCTGTTTACACGGACACACCCCCTTTTCGCTGATCAGCAGGCAGGACATTGAATCCTGTCTGGCGATATGCTGTCAAGAAAAATGAAAACGGGTCAGGGTCATGGCTGCCGGGATGGATTGACAGTCATGACCCGTGATTGAATACCCCTTAGTCTGAAGACAATGTATTGAAGATTATTACATAACATGTGCTGTATAAGACAGACATTTTATCATGACATAAGCCACACCCCCTTTATAATCACAAAGAAAGAAATATGCAGCAGAAAGGAGAATCCTAAAACCAAGTTAATACCAATTTATATTACCTCTGTTTTAAATAATATCATCCTATGTTTCTGTTTAGAATCAACACAAAGAGCTTTGCTGGACCTAACGGCTGATCGGGTTATCAGAGGCTCTAAAGTGTACTTCAATAATTGATAAGCTGTCAGTGCTTTTGGGAAACTGCCTGCAAGCTACCAGTCCATTAGCTTAAATCCATACTTCTAGACACCCATAACAGAACAAATGGAGATGTGAATTCTGCATTAACCCTGTCACTCTATATGCTTGATGCACTAAACAGATGGCTCTTCCCCCAGTAATACACGTTGTAGCTAAACACATGTACCACTTTACACAGGTCCCCATAATACCTCCAACCTGTTGCAGATCTAGTCTGAGGATAGCATGATAGTTAACACTAGATGTATATGCAACACAATGTCTGGCTCCCCAAGCAGCTAAATAATATTTCACTGCTGAAATTGACAAACTAGGGCAAAACAGAGTACAACAAAGGCACAATTTATAATACATGCTACAGAAGACTGCCTCCAGTCCTATTGGTAATAGAAACAATGACAAATATTGTCTCCAAGCCAGCCACAGAGAAACATTGGAGGATTTCCTACACCATAGACAATGAATTTGCTCTTCATTATAAATAGGAATATTTGTACTTATGCTAAATCCTTTTCCTTATATCCAAGGGAGGATTCTGGAAATATGCTGCTTAAACTGGGCCCTGGAGGAGTGTGGGAACTTAAATCTGCCAGGGGCACTTAGATTATGTTCAACAAAGCCCCACAAAAGAGATGAAACAGAGGAACAAACCAAGAGGAAAAAAGAGCAATGTTCTCCTAAAACATCAAACAATATATGTAACAAAAAGCAAGCGCGTAAATGGTTGTTACTTGGTTTCCAACCATTGGCTTTAGAAGTAAAAAAAAAATACTCTTTTTGCTGCATTAATCCCAAACGGTTAGAAGGTTGCTTTTCAGAGGCTGGTCCAATCACTTCATATAAAAAGTGGGTATGGTGATGAAAAGGCACTGTACAAGTCACACTTTGTATCACCAATGCGTTTCGTGGCGAAACGCATTGGTGGATACAAAGTGTGTCTTCTACTATATCATGTGATTGGACCAGCCTCTGAAAAAGACCCTAGTAACAGTTTAGGACTAATACAGCATCCCTTTAAAGTGGTCTTTACACATCCCCCACAGGCTTCATCTTCAGGAGGATTGCATTCCTCATCATGCCTTGGTAAAGGGATTCCACTGTTCAAGCAACTACACATCTGGGACCATATTACTTCACGGGCTCGCCACACTTTCTATTCTCAACTCCACGCCGACATGGATAGTGGGGGTATGAAAAGGTCGTAGGACGCGTACCGCCACCCCTCGCGGGCTCGCTGCGCTTCGGGTTCACGTTTATACTTGGGGGTGGCGTGGGGGTGCATTTAACCATTGTAAGCACCCATTAGGGTGCTTATACAATTTATAATCGCATCGCATTGTATGCCATATACAATGGCATTCAATTTTAAAATTGTATGCCATTGTACAACATCGGCCGATATCGTGTCGCATCGCATACCATCGCATGCGATATAGTCTGCGATGCGATGGGCGCCGTGCTAGTACACAAGTACCAAAGACATGAAGACATCAGTGGCAGAGAAGCAGCAGTGGGACCAAAGATGTTTCCAGAGATTCTGCCTATAGCAGACTTTAGGCCTCTATGTCAAATCTCCAGTACAGTGGTTGCTATTGCTGTGGGTTCTGTGCCTGTATGGAGAGGTACAGCGTGTCCAAATCAGTTAGACAGTCCATAAAAGGGCACAGAACATTTTCCCTTCTACTAGATGGACAGTCCCTGCCTAAACACTCTAGTGGTAACACTACATTTAGAGATACACAGGAAAATAATAATAAATATTACTCTGTAATTGTACTGCACATCATAGGGTGATTGTGAGTTATATCAATGGCTTTACATTTATTCAGCATTTAATGAAAATGCATGTATAGAACAGTAAGAAATCATGATTTAATACTGTGATGTAATATGACTGCTTCTAGACTTGTCTTTAGAAACTGCAATGCAAGGGACAGTTTGTGCATCACTGTCAGCCATATTGAAGGATTTCAAAACTTCAATTAGCAAATTAGGCTGTTTGCCTCTGAGTTTGTACATGGCACGTCATCTTATACATTTCAAAATCTTACACAGAAACTTAACCAGTTTGAAGGCCATGTTACACAGGGTTAAGTTAGGTCCAGTGCTTGATGTCATGGTGCCAAGGAGACTCGAGACATCCTTGAATGTCGCCTACACAATTCATCCCTGTGTAGTACTGTCAGATTAGAGACAAGAACAATAGGGCAATGCCATGAAGATATTGACATAGAGACTGAACATAAAAGTCAACACAGGTACAAGATGTTGGCATTGTTAGTCAGATGAAGTGCTCTATTTTGCTAATAGAGGGAAAATCATTTTGATTTGTGATCTATAATTCATATTAGTGCTCTTTAAACGATCATCTTTAACTGAATCAAAACACATTTCAGGACAGGCTTTCATTCATTTGCATATAAAGCAATGAAAATCTGTGTTTGTATTTAAATTATCCCATAATATCTCAATATCAGGGTTACTAGAATTGAAATAAGGCAATTCACCAACCATAAATGATTCCCTCTCCATGATATGGTTAAATTAATACATACAACTGATGTCATGCCTGTATTTTTTATATTTATGGAACGGTTTTGTTCTATATTTTGCACATATATAATTACAACAGATTTTCAAAATAATAAATAAAAAATAAACCTACAACTGAATAAAAGGTATAAAAGTTGGTTTATCTATTCAGATTTTGTTTGATTATATTTGTCAGATTATGTTGTCGCTCAGCTACCAGGTACACCATCCAAGTGTGCGGACAGCTAATGGCTCACGTTTAGAAGCTCAATTAGATATTCAATTCCAGAGTATGTGCTGGATTTCTGCATGAAACGCCATGTGTAATTATGCACTATTATTAAGTACATAAACAGTAAGCGAATAATTAAAGAGAACATAGGCCCACTAACAGATCAACGGTAAAAATTTTGCAGAGGATAATGGAAAAGCGGAACTGTTAAATAAGTTCTTCTCATCAGTGTTTACTAGGGGAGAGCAGATAGTGGAAAGCACAGATACCACAACTGGGACAAAACAAACCGGATCTCAATATGGATCTCTCGACCAATGATATAATTTTGAGGCTCAGCAAAATAAAAACTAACAAATCACCAGGGCCAGATGGGATACATCCTAGGGTACTAATGGAATTAAGGGAGGAACTAGCGACCCCTCTATATTGCATTTTTTGAAAATTCACTATCAACAGGTATGGTACCAAAAGACTGGAGGGTACTTGTTTCCTAGCACGGCCACAACGATCATGAGCATCGTGAGTAAAAATCGGGGGCATCGCGGCCATTGCATGCACTAAAAAATCGGGTGCGATGATACCCGCGATTTCCCCATAGGGAACAATGTTAAATGCCTCAATTTACCCGCGATGCCCCCGATTTCCCATAGGAAACAATGTTAAATGGCTCAATTTACCCAAATCATCATAGGGAACAATGGTAAATGGGCCAGAAACCCCCAAAAACACCCCTGAACAGTGAAATGTCCCCCCAAATGTAGTTTACGCCACCCCACGATCAACGCGAACCCGAAGCGTGGCGAGCGCAGCGAGCCCGTGAGGGGCGGCGGTACGCGTCCTCCGACCTTTTCATACCCCCACTATCCACGTCGGCGTGGAGTTGAGAATAGAATAGTGTGGCGAGCGCAGCGAGCCACCGAGCCCGAAGCGTGGTGAGCGCAGCGAGCCCCGCGAGGGGACGTGGATACCTGTGAAGCGCGCGAAGGGACGCGTTTACCTGTGAAGGTATCCGCTGCGCTCGCCACGCTTCGGGCTCGGTGGCTCGCCACACTATTCTATTCTCATCTCCACGCCGATGTGGATAGTGGGGGTATGAAAAGGTCGGAGGACGCGTACCGCCGCTCCTGCGCTCGCCACGCTTCGGGTTCGCGTTGATCGTGGGGTGGCGTAAACTACTTTTGTGGGGACATTTCACTGTTCAGGGGTGTTTTTGGGGGTTTCTGGCCCATTTACCATTGTTCCCTATGATGATTTGGTGAAATTGAGGCATTTAACATTGTTTCCTATGGGAAATCGGGGGCATCGCGGGTAAATTGAGGCATTTAACATTGTTTCCTATGGGAAATCGGGGGCATCGCGTCTGGACCATTTAAGCCTTTTTTAGCCGCATACGACGCCGCGACCGACGCGATTTTGACTTTTTTCAATGCATTTCAATGGGAAAATCGCGATTGTGGCCGTGCTAGGAAAAAAGTACCGACTGGGGACCACTAAAAATGACACACGATGCCCGCGATTGTGGCCGTGCTAGGAAACAAGTACCGACTGGAGAATAGCAGAGGTAGTGCCAATATTTAAAAAAGGTAAAAGGGATGACCCTGCAAATTACAGGCCTATACCCAATAGTGGGTAAAATATTTGAAGGAATTTTAAGGGATGGTATCCTGGAATACTGAGACCTTCATAGTTTACTTAGTATTAACCAACATGGGTTTGTGAAAAATCGTTCCTGCCAAAAAAATTTACTGGGCTTCTATGAGGATGTCAGCAAAAACCTTGATAATGGAAACGCAGTAGATGTGGTCTTCCTTGATTTTGCAAAAGCTTTTGATACAGTACCACACATGAGGTTGATAAATAAAATGGTGGACCTGAGACTAGGTGCAAATATCTGTAGATGGGTAGGGAACTGGCTGTGTAATAGAGAACAAAGATTGTGAACAGTGCAGTATCAGCTATGATACCAGTACTAAGTGGAGTGCCACAGGGTTCGGTACTGGGGTCCATCTTGTTTAACATTTATATTAACGATATCGGGATGGGGATTCTCAGCGATGTATCCATCTTTGCTGATGACACAAAACTGAGTAGAGTTATTAAATCAACAGAGGATGTGAACATACTTCAAAATGATCTTAACAAGCTAGATGAGTGGGCTAAAAAGTGGAAGATGAGGTTCAATGTGGATAAAGATGAGGTTCAATGTGGATAAATGCAAGGTTATGCATCTCGGGAGACGTAGCTAGTGTGCAAGTTACAACCTAAGCGGGGAGGCATTAGGTACTTCAGCACTTGAAAAGGATCTAGGAGTCCATATAGATAATAAGCTGGGGTGCAGTGTTCAATGTCATATTGCAACAAAAAAGGCCAACAGAATTCTAGCATGTATTAAAAGGGGCATGGAAACTAGGGAATCAAAAGTAATTATGCCACTGTACAAGGCATTGGTTAGACCACACCTTGAATATGGAGTACAGTTCTGGGCCCCACACTATAAAAAGGACATCATGGAATTGGAAAAAACCCAAAGAAGAGCAACAAAGCTTATTAGGGGAATGGAGAATTTAAGCTATGAGGAGCGATTAAGCAAGCTAGGACTATTTACACTAGAGAAGAGACGTTTAAGGGGGGACATGCTCAACACTTACAAATATATCAGGGGCAAATATAAGGAACTCTCAAGCACCCTTTTTACTGCAAGAAAGGAATCTAGGACACAAGGGCACGAATTTAGATTAGAGGAAAGAAAATTTTGTTCCCTCAGAAGAAAAAATTTCTTTACGGTCAGAGCAGTCAAACTTTGGAACTCTCTTCCTGGAGAGGTGGTGTTGGCAGATACAATAAATACGTTCAAAATAAGGTTAGACAAGCTTTTATTGGATAAAAATATCCAGGGGTACTAATAAGAACCATATTCTGTCTTTTACAAGGGATAAGCTATTAAAACGTAGGTTGAACTAGATGGACGCAAGTCTTTATTCAGCCTTATCTACTATGTAACTATGTAAATATAAAGAAGCTAAATATGCCCTGAGGAATATACATCGCATGTTTTCTTCATTTAGCGCTACCATTTTTACAGTGTGTTAACATTTAAGTCAATTATGCAAAAATAAATATTTGTGAAAATGACTGTCTGCCATTGGTTTGAAGTCATAATGTACACAATGCCTTTCAATGTCTCCGTAGTTAAATCATTGCACTAGCTGTAGTACAGTATATGCCAGTAGTCATATCAAATCGTACACACACATATTCATAGAATTTGTTATTACCAAAATTATTTCCAATTACAAAACCCCAAAATAATTGACAAATCAACTTCCAAGAGGTGCTCCTCTAAAGCCGGGTACATACTGGAGCAATGTTGGGTCGATTAGCCATTTCAGAACTGCAAATCGGCTATATCGTTCAGGGTCTATGGGTGATTTGCACTTGCACGCGGTTGTAAGAGGCGGACATTTGCCGACCTTGCTGTATGGCTAGCCAGATGTCCGTCACAAGTGACCTATGTTAAGCAAATATGAAGGACAGAACAGTGATTGTTCCATCATTCATTATTTTTCCAGTATGTACTACAATTAGTTTCAAGGGTAGTCGTCCCTTAAATCAGCCCGAATGACCTCCGTTTGTACTTGGAACTGAAATGAAAACCAAGAAACCAAACTTTCTGACAAGCTTTCTTCTAAACAGTATCCCAATCAGATCATAAGGAAACCGTATCCCAATCATATAATAAGGGGAATGTATAAATCCTTTTAACCATGGAAGATGTTCATGGCATCCTATCAAGAACATTCTATAAAATGATAGACAGAATCTGACTGGTTGCTATAGGCAGCTTCTCCGCTTGTCCTTTTGAATTGGTTTGTTACATTGCTCTCATAGCATGAACTGTATGATACTTTCTGAAGAGTGGAAAAGTGGACAATGTGCCCACAATATGTAACGTCTCATTTGTTCACAGAAAAGCATTAAATTAGAAGCTGAAAGAATTTAGTGAGATTACTTGAACATATGACTAGGGTTGTACTGTAATGTAGTCCTGTAATAAAAGTGATGGGGATGTTGGATAAGTTTAAAACTTAATACGCAGTGGTGGTTTTTACATAGGGTAAAATCTGCCACTGTTCTCTGCCTAAGTGAAGCCAGAAGTAGTCTGTGAGACTGCTCTGGCTTCATTGTGACTGGCAGTGACTTCCTATTGGTTATTCAAGGCAGTCCCATTGGGAGGTGTTCCCTCCCTCCGGGATGCCTCTGTGTGCGCAACTGCAGGGCAGCCCCAAAAACGGGTTCTGTGCATGTGCAGTACCGCAGACGATACTGCGCATGCGCCGGACCCGGAAACCTGAATATGCCTCCAGGGGATGCTGCAAAAGCAACCCATGGAGGCTTGAGCCAGCGCATGTGCAGTATGTTGGTCCCGTGCAGGGGACCAGCAGCAGCGGGGAGCCTAGCGGAGGCAGCAGTGGAGGAGGGGCTCCACATCACAGCAGCCCCCTCCTCCGAGAGGGTAAGAGCCGCCACTGGTAATATGTCTTTTTTTTGCCCTGACTTTCAACTACAGAGATATATATATATAGCGTGTTCTCTAATTGACTTAACGACCAGATGTAGCTGGCGCATTTAGGATTCTGATGGTTAGAATGCTGACTTGAGCATCCTGACAGTAAATACTGGGGTTAGCGTTAGCTACTAGGGGGATGGTTATTCCGTGGTCAGAGGTTTGGGAGACACATTATGGTTAGGACGCAGGAGGGGATGATTAAGGTGGTTTAGGGCTAAAATATTTACCAAAAATCCATTTGCATTTCAAATGTTGGGATGCCACTGTTAGCATTCTAACCGCCAGGTTTGGGATATGGAAACCAACCCCAAACTCCAGGAGCGAGCTTGCTGCAAATGACTGCAAAGTTTCCTGTTATAGGCCAAAATGCTTACATTACAGTAACTCATAGAATGCAACATAACTTACCAGGCCCCAGTGCAACGATCCATCAGTTTGTGCACTTCTGTGTTACAAACGAGAATTTCAGTGAGACGCAGTCATCTCAATATTTGCATGCTCCAATATATTCCTGTAATAATTACCAGATGAAGAGATCCAGTGCTGACCAGTTCTGTGTGCCACTTGAATCACAGTTTCTATTTGTAGTTAGAGGGACAGGCTTCGGTCTCCATTTTGCTATGGATATGTCTCTGTTTACTATAATATGCTATATAGTGTCCGCATAATGCACCCGATTCAGCATCAGTTGTAGTTTTTCTACATTATCTGGAGGCCACCCAGCACGGGGAAAGACCGGCCAGCATATAAAGGCCCACCATGCTGTGATATGTGCATCGTGGAAATGCGAAGCAATCAAACAAATACAATGTGATCGCATTTGTAGGGGCTGCCTCTGTAGCCTGGCTGTAAAGGCAAGTGCATTTCTGCCATTTCTCATCTTGCAGTGGCTGTGATTGAGGTCATGCAGCCATCCCGAACACGGTCCAGACACACCTGCATTGCCTGGACCACCCCCCCCCCCCCCTCCTAATGCTACATCACTGCCCAGCACCATCACTCAAACTGCGTCGCATTGTTCTGAGATACAATTGCACTTTAAGCCTTCATGCATGCACGCTGCAAGGGCATGCGCAGAAGTCTGAAAATCAGCTAGCAGTGATTTCACACTTGGCATGGTGAATCAGGCCCAATATCCATTAATGTGCCATCACTATATAGTGCGGTTTACACGTATAAGTGTCGGGCCACACATAGTGGAGCAGCGAGTCCCGGTTGGTTGCAAGGAGCCTAAATGCAGGCTCCTATGTGGCCACCCACACATTAGCAGTGGGTGCACAGCTGGCAGGTCCTACCACAACAGATGGCGGAGTGGCCAGATTTTGGGAAGAACACATACATTACAATGTATGTGTTCACACAGTGCGGCTGTGCTGCACTGTGTAACACTAGATCCTGTTCTGTGTGACCCCACACAGCTACCTTGCAGCTGCTATGTGTGGCCCCAGCCTCTTCAAGTCTATCATAGCGCTTTCCAATGGCAGCTCCAGATGTGGAGATGCAGCACTGTTATAAATTCAAATAACAGAGCTACACAAACTGTCCTCCCAACCACTGGCAGATATCACTGGCCAAGACTCACTCACAGTTGATGTGGAATTTTGGAATGTGCTGCAGCCCCAACTCTGGAGCCACCACTGCTGCACTTATCTTGCAGTAAACAGAACACGTCTACACATTTTTAATATGAAATCTGACAATTAAAAGGCATTTCAAGTGGCGACAGAAGGTCTCTGTAAATGATAGTTTGAGAAGTTAACCCTTTGAATGCCAAAATCTCTGTGAGTGATGCACAAAATGTCTGCTAAAAATGCCAACATCTCTGTGAGAGATGTGCAAAATATGGGCTAAAAATGCCAGCGTCGCTCACATTTGTAAATTCAAATAAAAAATGTTGGGTACTTGTGTAGTATCTAGGCTCCCACGATGGGCATCGTATAGTAAAAAATCGCATGCGATTTTGATCACAAATGCATCCAAATGCATTTACATTAGTAGGAAACATGTTAAATGCACCCCAAATGCCATTTACACACTGTACCACCCCCACTATCAACGCCAACCCGAAGCGTGGCGAGCGCAGCGGTACGCGTCCACGACCTTTTCATACCCCCACTATCCACGTCGGCGTGGAGTTGAGAATAGGAAGTTTGGCGAGCGCAGCGAGCCACCGAGCCCGAAACGTGGCGAGCCCCGCGAGGGGACGCGGACACCTGTGAAGCACGCAAGGGGACGCGGATACCTGGGAAGGTATCCGCGTCCGCTCGCCACACTTTCTATTCTCAACTCCACTCCGAAGTGGATAGTGGGGGTATGAAAAGGTCGTAGGACGCGTACCGCTGCGCTTGCCACGCTTCGGGTTCGCGTTGATAGTGGGGGTGGTACAGTGTGAAAAATGGCATTTGGGGTGCTTTTCACATGTTTCCTACTAATTTAAATGCATTTGAATGCATTTGTGATCAAAATCGCATGCGATTTTTTTCAAAAATGCATCAAAAAACGGGAAAAATCGCATCGCATGCCATCTCATGCCACAACATTTGGCATGCGATGGGAGCCGTGATACTACACAAGTACCAAATGTTGTGTACAAAAAGATTATATTCCTATGTAAGGTAAACATTACAGGTCAGAATGATGAATAAAAATGTTTGCTTGGCAATTTTCACACCAATTTTGATAAATTCACTTGGCACTCAAAGAGTTAACTTTCTCAAATTTGTAAATTTTATTTTATTAAATATTGGGGGAGTTTTAAGGGAAGAATTATTGCCAGGTTCCACCTATCTGTTGCCCAATTCAATCTTATCCACCCCAAAAAAACTTTTACAGTAGTTTCGGGTTGCAATCATCTTTAAACTTCCAATATAACATGTTTTATAGATACTGGCCCGTGCACAATTACGTTCATCCGATGGCAAGTTCTCAACCAATCATCTTTTAATATCATTTTCATATTTAAAGCATACAGTATAAACAGAACCCTCTTCATAATCTCAGGCAGCACACAGTTAAACACGGTTTTGGACTGAAGTTCTCTTCTGACCTCAACAAAGTCCTTTCCTGAAATTTGTTGCGGTCTGCTTTTATCCACAGTAAAGAAAAGGATTGTGGTCAAATGAAGAGTAGGCTGGAACTCTCTCGTAACTCTTTGTAGATCTGGAGTAGTCTCTGGCCAGCAGTACTGGAGATGAGATCTTCATCCACGCATAGACACTCTTTCAGGGTCTTCAATTCTTTTACCAACAACTGAATAAAAGTAGAACAACATCATCATTAGAATCTCACTTATATCCCTTTCACATCGCAAAACCGAGTCAGCACTTGGTTGGACATGAAATCATCTCCATGCTCTGCCACTTCCTACGATGTGAACATGTGCCAGGTCGCATTAACCTAGCTTACCTTGTGACATTCCCAATATAAAGCTGGAAAACATCTGTTTCAGGCCTAAAGGCACGATTTTGAGGGATCATTAGATGCATTGTGTGGTTTAGGTACAATGCGCGGTCCCGCAGGTCGTGAGTTCAATCCTCAGTTGAATACTGACGGTGAGCTATCGGCACTGCTCGCCGTCATAGCTCGCCTTAAAGGCATTGAATATACTCCATGATCTGAAGATGCTGCTTATGACCAGTATGCTGGCAGTTGCAGATCTTACAATAGTTCTTATGTGAAATTACACACATTGGGGCAGATGTATGAAGCCTGGTGAAGAGATAAACTGGAGATAAAGTGGAAGGAGATAACGCAACAGCCAATCAGATCCCAACTGTCATATTTCAAACACAGCTGATTGGCTGGTGCGTTAACTCTTCAAAGTTATCTCCACTTTATCTCTTCTCCAGGCTTAATACATCTGCCCCAGTGTGTGTCTGGGAAGCTTCCGGGGAAATCAGGATCGGAGGCTGGTCATTCTGATGTATGGCCAGCTTTATTAAACCTAACCAGGTATCATCCTCAACAGCTGCTGAGAATACAAAAGAAACTTCCCTTGTGTATTATGCTGCAGAAGCGGTTCTACAGCTGGCAGCACTGGGCAAGGTTAGGATTGGGGCCAAATGAGCCAATGCTATATCCTCCTATGACAGATCCCTGCCCTTATGTTGAAGACCTTTGGGGAAAAGCCACTACCATTAGAGACACTGCTGGCCTGTACCACCACCTACCAGAAGAAGGTTGGCAATTGCATAAATACTATATAAATTTGAGATTTCACTGAATGCACAAAGGGTACAGATGCCAACAACTCAAGGGTAAGTGATCTCCACCACTAGGTAGTAAGGTAGCTGAAGGGCCATCCTTAGGTACAGCTGCAATCTTAGTACTGTCCTTGGGAGAGAGGGCGAGGGGATGTACTCCACTTTTGAGTAGTTAATACCCTTAGATTTACTAGTTTCTGTGGGTAATCTTTTGGGTTTAATTTCTATATGATTGTTTGTGTGTGTTCTGTTATTCACCTGTTACTGTCCGTTACCTTATCATCTTTCACTTCAAATAAGACCCCAAAAGGCTGGAGGGGGTATCTTCCTAATGGAGCTACCTGCACTAGACCTCATGGGCTCCTGTGCTTGATAGAACAGACTGTAAATTCCGTTTTTTAGTTATCAGCTTCAATTCTATACAGTTGGTTTTTACTCTTTTCGGTGGTAATTGATTCAGCTTCGGTCCGATACACATTCTGTCTCCAAAATACATTAGCCCCTAATTTGGCAGTTGAGGTGGGCAGTTTCAGTTGAGGCAGGCCCTTCAACATTTGGATAACAACGTAAAAGAAAACTTTGCACTGGCACTTTAAAATAAATACACCAGAAGCCTATTAATATAGGGGTACAATCTATTCTCAAACAGCTAAGCAGAAAACATAGGCGTTATCAAAAATGACACCTGATATGCCTGATTGTACATATTTCTACTTATACAGAGGTATGAAAACAAAAGTTACTAAATGTGTAACAGTTTTGTTAAGTCTCTGGTCTACATTGGAAACAATCTGACAGCCTCAGCCTTCCGACCTCAGTCTCTCCATGGTATTGCACATATGTGATTCAGGCGTTGAGTGGGCCTTATATATAAAATGTAGCCTTTCGCTTTAGTCTTCTATTTATTAACAGTTTCTTATATAGCGCACACATATTCTGCAGCGCTTTACAGAGAATATTTGAACACACATCAGTCCCTGCCCCAGTGGAGCTTACAATCTATATTCCCTACCACATGTACACGTACACACAGCCATTCTAGGGTTAATTTTTGTTGAAAGCCAATTGACCTACCAGTATATTTTTGGAATGTGGGAGGAAAGCAGAGTACCCGGAGTAAACCCACGCAAACACGGGGAGAATGTACAAACTCTGCAGTTAGGGCCATGTTGGGTATCGAACCCATGACCTCAGCACTGTGAGGCAGTAATGCTAACCATTACACCATCCGTGCTGCCCCGCGTATTCTTTACCAAGATTTTCTGAATCGGACAGTATGAACAATCCCTTACTTTCTCAAATCAATCAATCTCATGGGTAGCTGTTTAAGGGTCTCACTCAAGAATATAGACAATTTCCCAGTTTCATATGCAACAGAAAAAAAGGGAAATGGAAGCACACAGAACAAACTCTGTATCTTCCTGGTCAAGGAAATATCTTATTCCTAGATACTATAGTATATTAATTTCTGTAGATCAAAGAGGTGCAGAACAAAACTAATTCATAACAAAACAATCATTAATTCCTCATTTTTTTATTACTCACACAAGCATCACAATAAAAAAAAAAAAAAAAAAGATTCAAAATCAGTACTTTTTGTAGTACTTGAGCAATTAACACTTTGGCCAGTATTCAATGCTGCGGGTGAGCTGTGACAGCTTGCAGGGTCAGTATTCAACTGGGAAAAAGAAGACAAGCACAAGGCGAGTCGAGCAGCGCTTGTAATGATTGACAATACCAGATGATTGGAAAAGTATAACAATTTTACTCAATAAAATCCCATGAAATTACAATAGTACATAAAACAATATAACATGGTAGGGTGGGGAATTAAAAGTAAACTGGAATAAATGGTTAATTGGTAGCAACTGGGTGTATCGCTCCAAGGATTCCTCCGGTGATTCAAGCTACCATCTATTTCTCACCCCAATAAGAGGACTGAAAAAATTCAAGTGAGCGACTATACCTCCAGCGGTAATCCACTCAGCCGCAAACATCGTGAGGGCACCAGTCTTGTTACATTCAGAAAGAATCGGAACTCATCAATTGGTAACGTGCACTTACCTGTTCCCACAAGTGATCACTACTAATCATCATTTTTTCCACGCATATCCACTGAGGCGTGGCTATTGTTTTAACCATTTATTCCAGTTTACTTGTAATTCCCCACCCTACCATGTTATATTGTTTTATGTACTATTGTAATTTCATGTGATTTTATTGAGTAAAATTGTTATACTTTTCCAATCATCTGGTATTGTCAATCATTACAAGCGCTGCTCGACTCGCCTTGTGCTTGTCTTCTTTTTCCTTGTCT
This sequence comes from Crinia signifera, assembly GCF_055691185.1. NCBI lineage: Eukaryota > Metazoa > Chordata > Amphibia > Anura > Myobatrachidae > Crinia > Crinia signifera. The sequence continues at coordinate 214,655,539 of NC_139222.1, read as the reverse complement.
TCCAGTGGGGAGTGACTACCCCCACATTTGAGCAGCTGCTTTCTTGGGGACACAGTCTCTGTTAAAGCGCCTGATTATTCCTAGTGAATATTCTGTTTTCAGTATTCAACTGACCCCCTACACACGGCGATTCCCCCTAGCTCTGTTTTTGGAGCGAGGGCGACTCAGCATATGCGGCCGCTAAGACAGATAGGCTGGCAGCTAAATGCTGCGGGCTCCCTGCATTAGCCGCAAGCCTTGCTGTTTGGGGGAATCCTCGCCAGATTCCCCCAGAATGTAGAATATGGTGAGTGGCCGGTGTGGGGGTTAAACAGAGAGGATCGCTTGTTTTCGGCGATCCCCACTGTTTAACCCCCTCTCCGGCCACATTGAATACATGCCCTTGAGTGCCAAGGGAATTTGTCAAATTAGGTGTGAAAATTGCCAAGAAAACCTTTTTTATTAAACTTTTGAGTGTCAATGTTGCTGTGAGAGATCCTCAAAATATCCATTAACAATGCTAACGTCGCTCGCAGAGACTGTTCTTTTTTTATTTAAGGGTGCAATATTTCTCTACACTTTCATTAATTGACGTGGCTGTATGTACAAAGCACTTTTATTGGCAGCTACAGGAGTGGGAAGGATGCTGCAGGTGTCTCAAAAGGAGAAATGTGGCACCTCCCTTCTGTCTGCAAGTTTCTAGCTGTGTGGAGTCCATGTAAACCCGCATAATATAAATAAAGAAAATAAACTCACTTCAGGAACACTACACTGCTGCTGAATGGTCCCCAAATTCAAGTCAGCTAATGGAGAGTCATTATTTGTCTTATTTTGTTGCAGTAAGATCTAGGAAATAGAATTTGACAAGTTAGGTATCCATTAAGTAACATGTCTACTACTAAGTGATATACATCAATACATCTTACTATGCACGGCCTCACATCACATACCCCAAACAGTTTAACACAGATAACAAATCTGTTTATTACAGTATAATTAGCTCCGGTACCTTATATATGATGTCATTGGATCACCTGGGCTCCTGAGATTGGTGAACAGGTTTAGCCAATCAGTAGTCTAACAGTTACATCATCAATTGCTAAATGTTGCATATACCAGTGCTGGGGTATAACATGAAGGAAAAGATAGAGGGAAGTCTGCACTAGGTGGGGTTGAGGGATTCAAGTGGGATGAAGATAAGGATATTGGATTAAAGATATAACTGACTAATTTGAAAGAATAAATTCTGAATTTATCATTACATATAGGCTTATGGCAATAGCCTTGGCCTGATTTGCTGTAATGGTCAGTGGTGCACCCCCGAGTAGAGTATAAGTTTAACAAGGGAAACAAAAAGAAAAGAAACTCGGGTGGGGTGCACTCTTAATATCTTAATCACATAAGTTGTTCAATAAAGATTTTTTTAAAATTGTAATTTTTTATTGTGCTTTTTTTCAAACTATTTGCTGAGTGTTTTAAATAGGCAACCGAAGTTACTCATTAATTATGTCATTTAATTTATTCTGGCGATTTATTAACTCTTAGCAGGATTTTAGTCAAATTGGTATGCGTAAATGTCCATCTGCTGTAAGTATGAGGGCTGACCGTCATATATCCTTAATGCCTTTAACCAAGAGGCAGTATTAATATAGTCTCAATCAATTTTGAGATAAGGATTATAATCATTGGTCAGCGTAACTCAAAATTTCAAAACGTAGACAGATAATGACAAATACACACATCAAAAAAAAATTTTTCTAATGTTATTTACATATGTACACAGTGTTCTGCTTTTAAATTGCAAAAAACTCCCTTGGCTGTCATCTAGTACAATTTTAAGATGGCAACAAATCAAACTATGTGGCAGGCCTGCTGTCACACATTGTAACAAATTTTGTATTTTCTAACCAGAGAGGGTTAGCAGGTTAATTACCCTGGCTTGAATAGAAGTGACTGTTTTTAAAGGGCTACTGGGTTTATGTAATGCTCGATACACCTATGCCTGCAGCCTGTCTTCAATGATTCCCGCAGATCACATGTGCTTTTCACGGATATAGCACAATAGAAGGCAGAGGCACAAACAAAAGCCAAAACCAAAGTTTCTTTACATATGCTGGTTCAATACAGTACTAAATTGTTAATTTACTTGTGCCCGCAGCCTGTCTTCACTGACTCATACACACCACATATACTTTTTTTTGTAGGTGCTGTGTAGTAAAGGCAAAAGCACAAACAAAAACCAGAGCCAAAGTCACCTCACATACACTGATTCAAACTGAGCAGGCACCCCTGATATAATCAGCAGAATTAATGACATCTAAACAAAAAGCCGTTCATAAATCCAGATAGTGCATTAGTTTAAAGCTCAGATTTTTAGCTGTAATACATGCCAACAATTACAGCTTTAATTAAATTAACCTGAATGTCAGAAGCACGCACTCTCACAGAGTTTAGCAAAAGAGTATATATATGTGTGCTGGCACCCTTTGGGTGTCTCTGCGGGACCCCGTGAATCCAACAACCAGGAAAGAGGGAGAGCACAGTATATGTGGCAAACATTAGTTAGATTAACACAAATTTTTGCTATTTAGTCATTCTGATGTCCAAGGGTCAAGAGATCAGGGTTGCGTGCAAGGGAGAATCTGCAGATAACACTGAGACGTTCAATAATCAAAACAAATGAATAAATGAATAAATAAATCGAAGGACCGCTGCCTGTATCTGGAGACTAGCCGACTGATCGGCACTGCGGTTCTCCACAGGGAAGGGGTCCCTCGTTACCTATCCTGCGAGCGGGGAGGTCTCCTGGAGCCGAGAGCGGGTCCTTTGAATTTTCGTGCAGGGAGACACTCAAGCGGTCACGTGTGCACACGTGACAGAGTCTGTGACGCGCGTTTCGCCGGAGCTTGATCACACAGGCAGCGTTAGAAAATACAAAATTTGTTACAATGTGTGACAGCAGGCCTGCCACATAGTTTGATTTGTTGCCATCTTAAAATTGTACTAGATGACAGCCAAGGGAGTTTTTTGCAATTTAAAAGCAGAACACTGTGTACATATGTAAATAACATTAGAAATTTTTTTTTTTGATGTGTGTATTTGTCATTATCTGTCTACGTTTTGAAATTTTGAGTTACGCTGACCAATGATTATAATCCTTATCTCAAAATTGATTGAGACTATATTAATACTGCCTCTTGGTTAAAGGCATTAAGGATATATGACGGTCAGCCCTCATACTTACAGCAGATGGACATTTACGCATACCAATTTGACTAAAATCCTGCTAAGAGTTAATAAATCGCCAGAATAAATTAAATGACATAATTAATGAGTAACTTCGGTTGCCTATTTAAAACACTCAGCAAATAGTTTGAAAAAAAGCACAATAAAAAATTACAATTTTAAAAAAATCTTTATTGAACAACTTATGTGATTAAGATATTAAGAGTGCACCCCACCCGAGTTTCTTTTCGGTACTTATGTAGTATCTGGGCTGCCGATTTCTAAATCGGGTCGGATCGGGAGATCGCATCGCATCGCATGCGACCATGCGATTCGATGCGATGCGATGCGATGACCCGATTTTTCCATAGGAATCAATGTTAAAATGGACTGAGTCCATTTTAACATGGAATTCAATGGGAAAAATGGGTCCTTTTCATACCCCTACTATCCAAGTGGGCATGGAGTTGGATATAAACCTGTGGCGAGCGTAGCGAGCCACCGAGCCCGAAGCGTGGCGAGCGAAGCGAGCCCCGCGAGGGGACGAATACCGTCCCCTCGCGGGGCTCGCTTCGCTCGCCACGCTTCGGGCTCGGTGGCTCGCTACAGGTTTATATCCAACTCCATGCCCACTTGGATAGTAGGGGTATGAAAAGGACCCATTTTTCCATAGGAATCATTTTAACATTGATTCCTATGGAAAAATCGGGTCATCGCATCCGATATCGGATGCGATGCGATGCGATATCGCATCGCATCTGATTGTATGCCTTAACTTAAGGCATACAATCAAAAAATCGGCAGCCCAGATACTACATAAGTACCTTCTTTTCTTTTTGTTTCCCTTGTATAACATGAAGGTTCAGATTAACAATAGGACAGGTGGAGCTGCAGCGCCAGACCACCCCCCCCCCCCCCCCAACCCAATAAAAGCAGGTGCACAGAACACTGACAGCATTACAGAAAAAATTGTTTTCCTGTACAAAGCTGCCCCACCCAACTACCCATGACCACCATACATGGCCAACGCTTCATTCCCTCTAAGTTGGGTCCTGGATATTGACTATGGCAGCATAGTGGAGGTCTTCACAAGCCCTCCCTACATCACATAGGTTCTATAATATGTTCCCAGCTCTGCAGGCTTGGTGGTGGCATTCAGTGTTTTCAGTTCCGCACCGAGCACCAGTTGCAGTCTGTAAAGTGTAGATTACAAAGACGCTGGATAGAGGGGAAGAGGGTCGGACATCTTTTGTAGCGTCCCGCAGGATGTTTAATAATTGTTTGAGTGTTATTTAAAAAATGCTCTGCTGTGTGTGCACCTTTGAGGCTATACAGCCTTTATATGCACTGCTGCAGAGCACTTATGGCCCCAGCTCCTCAAATACTAATGCTGGGTACACACCAAAACGATTTTGATTGTATGCAAATCGTGCGATCCAGTTTGCATACAATCCGATCCCAATCCGATCTCATCTGTATGCAGATGAATGGATCTTATACAGATCCTACCTGCAGCAGGTAGGATCGGAATCGGATCCAACCAAATGATTTTTACCCATTCTGCATCCAATCGGTCTGAATTGGATCCAGATTGATGGGATTGTGCCCAAATCGTTTTGGGGTGTACCCAGCATAAGATTAACACAATCATCCACTTGTGAGGGGGAAAAATAGAAACAGCAGATTGTAAATTGGGGTGGAGGGAGAAGTATAATGAGAGATGCTACTGTGAATATAAGAGAAGTTTATGAAGCTTGGATTAATTCTAATACTGAATGGCTAGTAACAGTAATAACCATTAAGGTTTTTTTTGAGAGAACGAGGTACCAGCTCTTCCAAAATACCGCAGGAAGTTACTTGTAGAAATGTGTATTACTGAGGCAAACCATCCAACCTCAAATTGTAAAAAACAATGTCTCAACAATAATATATAAATGTAAGTGGAGTGTTCATCCTTTGGAGTGAGTTGCCATGTTACTTCAGACATCCACTCAAAAATTTAGAGACTCTACTATATCATGGCCTTCTAGACCCCTGTATGTACTTGTGCTGCTGACAACAGTGGCATGGATGTCTGTCAGGGGAGAAGTTTCTCTCCAGAGAAAGTAACAAAGCTAATGTCATGACTAACATGTAACATTACCTTGAAGCGGTTGATGACAGCCAGGTGTAGAGATGCTACAACATGTAAATGAGAGCTTAGTATTTGCACTTCAATGGCTGGAATATTTCCGTCTGATGAGAAGTCTGGTACAGATATCTAAACCAAGTAAAAAAATAAAAAAACTCAAACACAAAACGTTTGTTTGCAAAATAACCTTTCTATACACAGTATGCAACAACTCTTATTAAACAGCCATAAATATCATGGCCGTTAGGCCACTTTATACAGTAACTACCAATAGATCTCAATGTTCTATATGACTTTGACTAACCTCCTGAACTCGCAGACAAAACTTCCTTCCATCTGGGATTACACCCTGCACCTCTACCAGATCTTGCACCTTTGTCAACTCTGCTGACAACAGCCAATGCAAAGCAGCAGAACAGAGGGGTCTCCCTGTGAGAAACAAGATAGAAAGTTCTATGTTCATTTATAGTAGAATAGGATTACAGATAAGTAAACATAGTATAGAGCAACCACAGCAATAAAGCAATTGTCTAAACGTGTGCATAAAAATGTACATTTATGTCCACAAAACAGGTAATATAGCAGACCTCAGTATGTGTACATAAGAAAAATAATAATAATAATAATAATTTGCTTTTGTGTAACATTTAAAGCACATGCATCCATTTGATTCTTCAGATCTGCAAACATTAAATGATGCGGTGTCCACTGCAGGGTTGTTTACCCCCTAGAATGGCCGGGAGGCTCACAAAAAAATCGGGTCCCCTCCCGGCCACCTGGAAAAGTGGGCAACCCTCCCGGATACCGGTGGCACCCCCCCCGAATATCCCTGTGCGCAGCAGTAAATTACCGCGAGTCACAGCTTTCTGGGGAAGGGCTAAAGATGCAAATCACATCGTTTAGCCCCCTCCTCTCCTCGAAGACCCGCAAATTGCGGTACTTGCTGTGCTGAGGGCGGCGCATGAAGACATCTGTCTGCAGTATGCGATCCATAGGTCAACAGTCAAAAGGTCAACCATTGGTCGACAAGCAAAAACCAACTTGATCATATTTTACCATCCCAGTGGGTTTAGTAAAGACATGGCGAGACATGCAAGGGGATGTGATACACTAATACGGAGTGCATGTTGACATATGTCGATACTGATTTAAAAAAACAAAAACAGAAAACCCCAGGTCGACCATGTAGACCTTTTTCATGTGTCTACCTTCTGCCTGTCGACCAATAGTGGTCAACCTATTGACTCTTAACCTAGACACTGTCGACCAAACGATGACAGGGCTGTACTTCCACAGTGCGGCAGTTCAAAACTATCTGAATCCACTATGCCAATCAACTACCTGCATTCATCAGCTCAGCCACTCACCACTAAGCAGGCACTTGGGGTCGGCAATATTATCCTATTTGCTGAGTCAGTGATGCTCTGACGTTTTGCATACTGGAGTTTTTTTTATTTTTTTTAACAAAGAAGATTATTACACAATAATAAAGAAATGGTACATGTCATAATACCATACATACCAAAGAATCTGGAAGGCCTTGTGTTACAACAATAGAACAAGATAACAAGTCAGAAACAGATAGTGCAAGTACCGTATATACTCGAGTAGAAGTCGACCCGAATATAAACCGAGGCACCTAATTTTACAACAAAAAACTGGAAAAACTTATTGACTCAAGCGGGACCCTCACTCGAGTATAAGCCGAGGGGGGCTTTTTCAGCAAAAAATGTTCTGAAAAAGTAGGCTTATACTTGAGTATATATGGGTATATAGAGAAAAATAGTATGAACATGTGGGGGAGAGGCGTTACGGATATGGGGAAGAGTAACAACCGGGAGATCAGTCATGCAGTATTACCCTTCGGCGCAGCTGCACGGTCATCCCCCGGGTGCTCAGCGCAGCCTGGCACTCGCTGCTGTCTGGTACCTGCCGCTGAACAGTCACTCACACACTCCGCACTTCAAGTGCCAAATTGTAAATGAGCTCTTCCGGGGATCGACGCGACCGACCGATTTTCGACCCGATTTTTTCATTGAATGAAATGTAAATCGGGTCCCTGGGACCCTATTTTACATTGGATTCAATGTAAAATATTCCCAACCCCCCCAAATTTAAGGGCGTACACCCCACCCCACGATAGACGCCAACCCGAAGCGTGGCGAGCGCAGCGAGCCCGCGAGGGGCGGCGGTGCGCGTCCTCCGACCTTTTCATTTCCCTACTATCCACGTCGGCGTGGAGTTGAGAATAGAATAGTGTGGCGAGCGCAGCGAGCCACCGTGCCCGAAGCGTGGCGAGCGCAGCGAGCCCCGCGAGGGGACGCGTATACCTGTGAAGTTATACGCGTCCCCGCGCGGGGCACGCTGCGCTCGCCACGCTTCGGGCTCGGTGGCTCGCTGCGCTCGCCACACTATTCTATTCTCAACTCCACGCCGACGTGGATAGTAGGGGAATGAAAAGGTCGGAGGACGCGCACCGCTGCGCTCGCCACGCTTCGGGTTGGCGTCTATCGTGGGGTGACAACGGGGACATCTATAATGTGAAATGGGTCATATTGGCCCATTTCACATTTTTCACATTTTTTCACGATTTCAATGTTAAAAAATATTTTAACATTGAAGCCTATGGAAAAATCGGGGGCATCGCGTCGGGACCAATGTTAATGGTCCCGACCGACGCGATGCCCCTGATATTTTACCTTTCCCGACACGATTTCAATGTTAAAATATTTTTTAACATTGAAGCCTATGGAAATATCGGGGGCATCGCGTCGGGACCAATGTTAATGGTCCCGACCGACGCGATGCCCCCGATATTGTGTCCTAGCCGGCAAAATGGACCTGATTTCAAAGGAAATCGGGTCCATCTTATGGATCGTGTACCTTAACTTAAAGGTACACGATCCATAAGATTGTGGCCGTGCTAGGAAACAAGTACCGATTCTGATAATATCTGTTATTTACCTGACTGTTCATTATGCATGGCCTTAGTCAACAGGAGAGCCGACACTCGAACTATAGCCTTCAATGGCATTGCGTGATTAACACCCTGGTTACAAATAGCCTTCGGAACAGTCTCCGATTGGTCATCATTGCTTTCACCTCCACAATAGGTCTTTAAAAACACTTGAACTACATTCTCATGTAATGTCCCAGAGCAGGAGGGAAAATCAATAGTCTGTGAGCCAAAACGCAGGCACTGCAACAGGTCAATGGTGTGCTCCGTTACAGGTATGCTGACATCCTGCTTGTGTGAGTAAGACCTGGAAGAGCCTGCAGAGTCGCTACATTCTGCAACAAGTCCATTTAAACTGTAAAATAGTGTGCAAGATATTTGAATAGGGAAATCCAAACCGTCGCACCCTTTTGCATGTAAAGGGAATGTGAATTCTTTCTTCTCCTCCCGTTTCAGTGCAATTGGAAAAGAGTAAGATGTGCTGGGTTCAGTACTTGTCAGGATGCACAAGGTCCATCCCTTCTCCAAAACACATTCAGTCTTGTTTTCCACAGTGCAGTGTGCCATCAGGCAGTCTTTCTGCAGCACGCGTGTCCACGACACTCTTATTCTGCAATGTACTGGACACTCAGTCCACTGGCTGGACAACACCTCACGGGTCAGTGAGATCACTCGGTTGAGCTTAGTTAAGGAACTTTTCTTGTCATCCACTACAGATTTCAAGCGGGAGAATCTGGAGAGTGAAAAAAAATTATTACAAAAGGGTCAAATACATTTTTGAATTGTATATAGAGCATAAGCAAGGGGGGAGCAGATACCCTATATATCTCCTGTATTGGTTTATAGGTATCATTTCACACAATCAATATTTGTATGGTTATAGGAAATACACTGGTGCTATATAAAAGGATGACATGTAATCTCTGAATTTTTATTGTAATAACTATGAGCTGTGACAGGATGCTGCATAGGCAGGAATGGAGCCATGATTTAATGGTTTGGGCTACACACTGCCATTTCTACTGCCTGGCAGACTCCGTTGTGAATTAATAGAAAATGATTGAGATCCAAAGCCCAAGGTTAAGCTGCTGTATAGAGTATATTCTGATTTCTCAAGGGCTAATTTGATAGCAAAAAACACTGTGACCACATTTACATACATGCCTAATAATAATCATCATTTTTTTTCTTGCTACCTACACATTTTATTACACAAGACAAGGAAAGAGCTATTGGGAGTTTAAAACTACAGGTAATATTTAAATATGAAAGCGGAGTCCACCCAGGTGGCTTTCACCTGTGCGGTGTTCTAGATTTTTCCTTGTAAAGATATGAGACCCGGTTAGGTGGCACGAATGAAATACAGTAATTGTATAGTGATGAAAATCTGTAAGCGGTAATCATGCACAGGGTCATCTTCCAAAACTACTGTACTGAAAATGCAACAACCTCTATGAATGTGCAAAGGTGATGCCTATTTCTCATAGAAACTCAAGTTCCATAGTTTAATAGCATCTCACTACCCTATAACATGAAGAGACAAAAACAGAAGCCCCGGGTGACTAGAACAGCAGGTGTGCATTTAGCATGATTATAAAAACAAAACACAGTAGTTGGTGCACTTTCCTTTGCCTCGGTTACACCATTTAGATGTAGTCCAGTGGTTCAAACAGTTTTTCAAATCACGGCACCCTAGAGTATCAGTACGTTTTTTGTGGCAATAAGTTTTCTTATTGAGTACTTTAGAAAAAATATGAAATAAAATAAATTGTGTTTATATGTCATCCTTAGGTTCAGTTGTGTGGTGAGGGACAGGATTCGCTTCGGTTTGTCCACATATTTTATTACACAAAGCCACAATCACTGGATTTTTCTATTACATTGACCATAAATAAAATTAAATTGGTCCTAGGCCACCAACTCAAGGCACCCTTGCAAGTACTCCGCAGCACCTCAGGGTGCCACGGCACACAGTGTGAGAACCACTGAACTAGCCAGTTCTGTATCTCCATAGCAGGACACACTGGCATGAAGAGTTCAGGTAACATTGGGAATGTATAAAGTCATACTGTACAGTCATAACATGTTCTTTCATTATATCAAAAATAATAATAAAACATTACAGAAAAGAAGAAGTCTGGACTTTATAATCACACAATGTTTTATTTTTCATTGATTATATTTTGGTTTATTTTTCTGTCCAAGGTTACGGTCCCCACCTTCCTGATACTGAACCAATCCCAGACAGCAGCTCCTTTATCCGCTGTCCTGCATCTGCACAGCCTAATCTATGTAGCAGATCTCTACTTCCTCTCCGATCAGCCTTGTAAAGCATCAGACGTCCTCTGTTAGACAGAACTACTAGCTCTGCATCTTCTATAAAAACATAGATACAATAGAATTAAAATACATAATATTAATTGTTTGGTAGTTTAACTTCATGCTCTCCACTGGTAGAAGTCATACTACTACATTCATAAAGCCTGCAATATATTGTTGTACACAGAATTCTGGAGGTCTCCATAGCTGTAAGATTTCAGCCTGGTTCCTCCTCCTCCTCCTCATAATGCTGACCTTGTGCTTGGTTCCAGTAACTCGGATTCCTTTTCCCCATACCCAACTCACAATAACGCTGAGTTTTACTACATTAGTCTTACATTACCTGTGTTCTCCTGGAGCCTCTTCTCCCCACCCAAACTTTTTTTACCCATCATTAGTATATTTTAATATTTATAGGTTTTGAATCCTGTAGAGATTTTTTTTTGTTTTGACCAAATATATTGAGATGTTAAGAGTAGGTGCTTATCTATCCTACTTTTACATGTGCCTGTCCTGCCTGTCCTGCCTTATGTCTGTTCTATGGGGACCGCTCAGTGGACATGTACTGCAGCCATACTATCCGAAACTGCCTTAAAAACACATCTCCACCTGTTACAATGTTACCCAATGCACCGAGTTCTCAGTCATTACTTATTCAGTGGTGTGTGGGTAAATATGTATATGAGTGAGACACAAGCACCAAGTACATATTCTTGCAAAAGTTAATAAAAGGAAGATATTTATTTTAGCTGGGCAACCTCCTAGTACCTGGATAAGGTGGTGTCTACAAACATAATGTACCTAATTTGCTAATTATTGGATATTACTTAATTCACAGCACCCAAAGTGGCTAAAGTTGTGGGCAGCGTCAAAAGACAGGGATACTACCTTATGCTAATGCGAGAATTCATAGAGGTAATGCATAAACCCATGCCACCCATTGAATTTATGCAGGCCCCCACAATTGTCATTATTAATATCTGCACTTGCATCAGAAACATGTTAGAGGTAATACTGTATATCCATCATAATCCTTCTCCATGGATATAACTCACACTGAGTGTTCGGAATAACAAAACATTTCTAACGTCTGGCCAGATATTTAAGACAGACAAAGAGTGTGGTGTGTAATTATGAACAAAGGCTTTCATAAACCTACCGTCAGATGAGGAGGTGTTCTGCGATACTGCCACAACCATTGGAATATTGTGCCGAAAAGATGACACAGGGGAACGACTTGGAGTGGTAGAGGCCGCTACTTTAACAACACGTGGAATGGTTATGAAGAGGAGGTCAGAGGAAGTGCTGCAGTATACTCCAGACACAGTATACAAAGTACAGCACACGGGACCAGGCAGATGGTATTCCTTAAAATCACAAACTATGCCTTCTGCTATAGCACCGGCTGTCACTGGTACTATAAGGCCTTTCTCACCAATAAACAGTAGACAGTCACAGGATACAGTTTGAGAACTTGTTATTGGTTGCTCAGCACTAAGGTCACACGGTTCCGTCCTTGTGGCCCCAATAGAAAGCACAGGTTGCTCTAGGTGGTAAAGAAGCTTCAACAAGCTTTGGGGTGAGCTGTTAGTTTTGGATGTTTGCATGTAAGAAGAACCAGTACTTTTTATTGGAAAGCAAATCACCCGACCATCTGGGAAGCCGCAAAGAATCATGGGGGTTTCCAGCATAGCGAGATCAACGCCAAACAGACGGGTAAACAAAGCGGCATCCAATGCAAACTTACATGGAACATCACCCATTGTGTTTTCTTTCCACAGAGAAACACAACACAGGACAGGCTGTAAATCACTCATTTCCTTTTCAAACTTCACCTCTCTACATGGGGATGTGCTAGGGTCTTCATAACAGAGGGATTTCCTGTGAAAAAGCTTGACCGTCCATTTGTCCAGCTGCAGTAATACAATGACCAGAAAGTCATAGGCCACTGTAAAGGAACAGATAGAGGAATCCAACAAATATCCAAAATTGGACTCTATGTGGTATACGGTCATATCTCCTTTGGTGATGACCGTGTTTACTTCTGCCAGCAACCTTAATAGAAAAGGAACACATCAGTCATTTTACATTCTCCGCATACTATGAGGTTTCATATTCTGCATCACAAAAACACAATGGTGTGTTGTGCTCTTCATCTGTGTTAGGCTTCAGTAGATATGTTATGAGGCTGCATAACTGGGAACTAGCCTGTCTAGAGGTGCCCACACACAGTGTGATTCTCGTATTGTCTCTAGTTAAAAATCGCACTATGTTTATTTTACCTTGCGATACGATGTGCGCTCCCTGTACTCCATATCGTAAGGCAAAATAGTATGTGCAGGGAGGTATTTCTGTACTATGTCAGATAGGGGGGAATTTACTAAGATGTGTATTCTACTTCACATGTGATGTTGCAATGGGCAGCCAATCAGAATCTACTTCTTATTTATTTAGCACCCTCTAGAAGATAGTAGACCGGATCTGATTGGTTGACCATAGCAACATCACATGTGAAGTAGAATACACATCTTAGTAAATTTCCCCCATAGTGTCTAGTTCAAATCACACCCTGTGTAGGGAATCGCATGTACTTTACACATTTATATTGCATATTGTAGTCTAGTCCAAATAGCAAGGTGTATAAAGTTCAAATGGTATAGCATAGCTCAAATCGCACCTAGAACACATCTCACCATAAGCTTTACAAAGGAAAACAATACATGAAGCACACATTAGAAAGGGAAGGATATGATGCACATACATCCAGAATATAAATCTAAATCTATACAATGTTTATTCTTGTTGGAAGTAGAAGGTAAACTACATTGTCTTATCTTTCCTTTAATGTTTATGCAGAGAATTAATAATTAGTTTTGTCTTCCTGATGACAAGATGGCCTGACACTTTGGTCTAGTTTAAAAGTAAACCAAAATACTGCAAATATCCCCCCAAAAAAACTTTATAGCAGGGCAAACAGAGTCAGATTCTTCACAGCACTATAAACTAAGAACAAGGTCAACATTCAGTGATCAGAATAAAGCAGTTTACTAAATAACAAAGTACATTTCTTTATGAGAAAAAAAATTTAATCTGCACATACACTGCAAAATTCGGTCATTAAACCCAGTTAATGAACAAATACAATGTGAACAATCCTGTTTTACACTCGAAGCATCACATTTCGCAGATGCAGTCATTCAGGTGTGACCCACAATCACAAAGCACAGTTTGTCAGTGTTTCCCACCCTTATTTGAGCTATACAATGACCTTACTCTGGTCCATTCGCATGGGGCTGATATTTTCCCTTTGCACATTTCTGGGCATGTGCTAGCACTGGGTGCATGCGTACACGGCAAGCAAACTGTTCGCTGGGTGCACACACCCATCCTTGCGAATGGAAGGTGGGGAGGGGCGGGAAGGCCCATTACCATATACCATCGGATGATGTGGAACGTGCACGCAGATCTAAGGTTACTCAAAGCAACCTTAGATCTGCATGCACATTCTGAGGGAAGGGAGGGCCAGCTGATATCTGGTGATGTCCTCTGCTCGCCCCATCGGCCCATTAGCAGCCCAGCGTTCTCATTGGAACGCCCATGAAATGCTAGATGCGATTTAAACTAAAACGCGAGAATCAGACCGTGTGTGGGCACCTTAAGTTCAGGGGGATATCCTCACACCCGGACGGAGATCATCGAGAACCTAATTGGCAGTTTTAGCTCATCAAATTTAAAAAATAAGCAGCCATTATTTTGCAAGACCTCATATATTAATGTTCAGCCAATTAAATTGAAAATGACCAGACGTGCAGATACCACCTAAGCATGTACCGAGGCTTATGATGGTAGTATGAATACGTATGAATGAGTATGATATGTAAAATATAACCCAAACTGACATTTAAATCTGCTCCCTCATTGCATCATCTCAGTAGGGTGACCAACTCATCCCTTTAATCCGGGACACATATTAATTACACAGGTTCTGTGGCAGTTTAAAACCAGGTGAAATGGAGTCTTGAGGTGTGGCAGTTTAAAACCAGGTGAAAGCCAGCCACAGAACCTGTGTAATTAATATGTGTCCCGGATTAAAGGGATGAGTTGGTCACCCTACATCTCAGTGACCTTCACGTCACAACAATTATCAGCTGTCCAGAATTTGTAGATAAATGTTGTTTGTAAGATGTTCTGACATTTAAGGAAAAGGCAAAATAGTGCAGTTACCCCACTTCCACAACACAAATGATTTCTTTCAGACGCAGTTCCACTTAAATCAAAGGGGTCTCAATGTCAAAGGCTGCATGAAGGCATTGAATAACATTTTGAATTGAGCTGTATGGATGTACTTAGGTCAGCTCACCTCCCTTGTTCATTACACTCCAAAAGGTATAATCCACACTGGGCACACAGGACGTACAGCTGATTTGTGCATGTAACAAGTTCCACATGAAGAATTTTGGATGGAAACAAATACGCAGCCTGAAAAAAAAATTATTTAACATATTAAAAGCATAACTGAGGATAAAAAGGGCATATTTTATTACAGTTCTGCTCGACTCCTAACTTAATATCAGATGCTTCTCAAGTGGAAGAAGCGAGACCGTGAAAGGACCCAATTCATAAGTGGACATTATTTCCATTATTTTTCCTCAATGATTGCAGATCTGCGCAATCATTAAGGTGCCTCCTGCAGTTTTAACATCATTTTGCACAGCTGCTCGGTACTAATGTACTTACTGAGCCAATCGCCAAACTCCATTATATTGTGCTGAGCAGAAATGTTTTTGAATACTGGCATAGTGAAATGAAGTGAATGGTCAGAAACTGTGTAAATGCATACATACATGGTAATTGGCTTACGTTATTTCTTGGACTATGGGTGCTAAAGGTGTTTAGCAGGATCTAAATGTGTTGAACATACAACTAGGTGCAGCTTTCAATGCAAAGTCACACAGAGTTGTAGAATTGCTGCTGTTTAGCTGGTAAAAGCCTCAGTCTGGCCATGAGGGGGCCTCACTGATATACAGCCACTATGCAGAGACATGGTTATAAACTGCTTGTAAATAAAATGTAAAACATCTCACCGTAATTTGCTTGTTCTCCATGCTGAAGACATACACAAATCTACTACCATTGCAGACATATACATGGTTGTTCCAGTATACGACCTGGGCTTTACATCTGGACAAACCACCAATGGGACAGTGAAACTGAAGCAGCTGCTCCATGTGAGACATTATTCAGCCATTACGTTTCAGGCACTCCGTGGAATCTATGGAAAGGGACAGAATTCCAGTCAGGACCTAAATTCCATATTCAGGTGGATGTACTCAGACGGGTGGGGGATCAAAGGGATGGGAGTGTCTAGGTCGACCTCAAAAGGTTAACAGGCACAAGGTCAACATAACAAAAAGGTTAACACATGACAATATTGACAAGCAGGGTTTATAAAGTTTTTTTAGTGTCATTTTGTAGATTTTGAGCAGATGGACACCAAAGGAATTCACCACTCTGCTCGCCGTGTGACGGACATGGTACCTCATTCTGCTACTGCTGCGCTCGGCACACCTAACATTCCCAATAGGAGTCTATGTGGATGGTAAAGTATGAAAAAGTTCAAAACAGAAAATAAAAAAAATAAATAAAAAAACACCTCATGTCTACCATTCCATGTGCCAACCACTGCCATGTCAACCTGTTCATCATATCAGCCATATGCATGTTGATCATATGGCAGTGGTTCCCAAACTGTGTGACAAAAATGCTGATGCTCTAGGGCGCCGTGATTTTAATACGTTTTGGAACTTCTGTCATATGGTGTTGACCTATCATCCAGATCCCATTCAGAAATCCGTTTGAAATGTGAGGAGGTGATATCTGGAAATCTGCACAAAGGGAAAATTACACAGCAACTAATTATTCCTAAAAGGTTTCCATACTGTAGGTCTAGTTTTCAACACATTAATGCAGAAGATTTGATTATTATTATCATCCTTTATTTATACGGCGCCACAAGGGTTCCGCAGCGCCAGTTACAGAGTACACATAATCAAACTGGAAAACAGTAACTTACAGATGCAGACAATACAGGACAAATACAGGGTAAATGATTATAGGAACATCAGCCAATTGCTGCAACAGAAGTATCAAGGTGACAGCAAACAGCATGCTTTGGTGCAGTCGAAGACTGCTGAAGTAAGAAAGGATATTTCCTAGCACGGCCACACCGATTTCCATCGGTGTGGAGTTGAGAATAGAATAGTGTGGTGAGCGCAGCGAGCCACCGAGCCCGAAGCGTGGCGAGCGCAGCGAGCCCCGCGAGGGGACGCGGATACCTTCACAGGTAAACGCGGCCCTACGCGGGCTTCACAGGTATCCGCGTCCCCTTCTATTGGTTGCCCATAGCAACATCCCATCTGAAATAGAACTCCCATCTTAGTAAATTTCCCCCAATGTGTGTTACATTTGTGGATACAGGGCCTAATTCAGTAAGAATCACATATGATAAGTTGCAGCAGCATATGCAATCCTTAAGCAACTCAAACGTATGAAGAAGTGCATTCCCCCCCCCCGCCTGCATTACCAATTGAAACAAATTACAATGCAATCTCAATGTAAGCTCAAAATTGCTTAACATTGAAGCCTATGGAAAAATCGCGGGCATCGCGTTGGGGGCAATGTTAATGGTTGCGACCGACGCAATGCCCGCGATTTCGCCTTTGCCGGCAAAATGGACCTGATTTCAAAGGAAAACGGGTCCATCGCGGGCATCTGGCATTAACTTTAAGGTACACGATGCCCGTGATTGTGGCCGTGCTAGGAAACAAGTACCGCCACTTTTGCTATTATTTTTAATGGGCTTATTTAGCCCATGACTTAGCCCCACTCCTCGATTCATCCCCTTACACTTGTAGTGGGAGGCACACTTATCGGTGCCTCACAAACTCTTTTAAATGCTACAAATTGCTAAAATAATATAAAGAAAATACTTCTGACACAGAATATGTGTCATAGGTATATTATTTGTATTATTTTTAAACAACATTACAGGGAAGCACTGCCTCCCCTGACTGCACCTCCCTGAACAGAACAATTTTGTAAATAAAATACATCAGTATACAAAGATACATAGGGCCGGATGTATCAAGCTTTAAAAAGTGGTAAAATTGAGAGTGATAAACAACCAGCCAATCAGCTCCAATCTTCCATGTCACAGGCTGGATTTGAAAAATGGCAGGTAGTAGCTGATTGGCTAATTGTTTATCACTCTCCATTTTATCTCTTTTGACGCTTGATAAATCTGGCCCATATTCTGCTAAAAAGAAACTTACCAGTGGGATTGTTGATTAAACAACTAACGATAAAGTTAGTGTGTAAAAGAATCTTTTGTGCAAGTCTGACACACCATGAGTACTTCACTTTGGTGCATAAAGTATTAAGGGAAAGGTTAGTTTGTACTGACAGTGCATTTACCATAGAGATTAATGATTTCAATAATATCAGTTTCCAAGCAAAAATAAAAACAGGGTGTATGGGGCATATTTACACAACCTGCCTGCGGCTAACATACTACAATTCCCATAATACTTACAACATCAAAAACTAGTAGACTGTTTGTGCAAATAGGTCTTCCTTATAGGGCCTACACACGTCGAAATTAAGGCATTTTCTAAGCGAATTTGCTTAGTTTTGCAAAGTCACTTAGAAAATGCCCCTACATCGGTGTGTGTTTGTAGGGGCTATAGCGGCAGCAGTGCACGTTGCGGTCGTTGGCCTGAGATTGATGGGCAGTGTCCATCAATCTCACTGGTCGCCAGTGTTCTCCACTGGCTCTGTCAGCTTGCTCTGCATACAGGGGGTTATTTTGGTTCACTCTTTCTGACAAATTCCTTCTTAGATGGACAAAATGGACAGAGCAATACACTGCAATATAGATCTTACTTTGAAGAAGAAAACACACCCAAATCTAATTCTCTCTGCACATTTTACATCTGCCCCACCTGCAGCACACATGGTTTTGTCCATCTAAGAAGGAATTGGTCAGAAAGAGTGAACCAAAATAACCCCCACCGTGCTGACAGCTCGCTCTGTGTGTGGGCTATCAGCTCTGTGTGCTGAGCAATAGCGGCGCAGCACTGCCTGACCTAGCATAGCTAGGTCATCCCACACACGTGTGTAGGGCCCATTACACATTGTGATAAATCAGATTTTGCTTCTCTAATTTGGACAACAATCTGTCTATGATACCCCTTTTACACCAGAGCCGCGACCCGGATTATTGCCACTCCAGTCCGGGCCGGTGCTTGGTTTAAAAAATAAATAAAAAAAAATAACCCGGTTCCTGTTACCCGGGGTCCTTCCCCAGAGTCAGGGGCCGTGTAAATGGGTACCCTGGGTCATCCGACCCAGGGACTCATTTCCTCCAATCAGGGAGCAGGGGCTGCGTACAGCCTCCGCTGCCGTCTGTGGTACTATGCAGACAGCAGCAGGGGCTGGGCAGAGGGTGAATTGATGCCTGTGTGTGGCCATCCATTCACCATCCATCCATCTCATCCATGGCATGCGACCGACGTGATTTTAACTTTAAAAATCATTTAACATTATTCTCTATGGGAAAATCGCGTTGATCGCATCGCGGGCCATTATTGGACGCGATCAACACGATTTTCTCTTTTACCGGCAATTAAACCTGTGATTGACAGAACATCGCATCCATCGCATGCCTTAAGTACCTTAAACTTAAGGCATGCGATCAACCCGACGGGCTCCGTGCTAGGAAACAAGTACCGTTATTTTAAATGCAGTAATATATACATTGCTGGAACATGCCAGCAATGTATATATTACTGGCAATACTGGTCACCAATGAATACTGGCAGCAATGTATACACACTCTCGACTGGGCTGCCACGCTCAATGCTCTTAAACCCCCCCGTGGCAACGAGCACTTCACTCCCACCCCTGGCATCGATCATGAAGGGCCCTGGGATCGATTTTGGCAAAGTCTTTGGAAACGAAAATCTTCTAGTGTGTATGGGCCTTAACCAGCAGCTTCACAGATCCAAACTGTTTACAAATATGCAGCGGCAGTCTCACATCTTTCAATAACTCTATGCCAGTTTGCATTGTGAAAGTAGATGCTGTTCCCATGTTTGTGTGTACAGAACTGCAATTTTATGCTGAGTCACTCCACCCAAAAGGGCACGCATTTTTGGACACCATTCCCATACCCTTCAACATGACCCATTGCATTTGGTACACAATGCTCTGCTCCTGGACTTCCCTGGTAATGTAGGATTGCTAGCACCTGTGTGGAACTAGGTAATTGACGAGAAGGGTGTTTCAACACAGGTGCTGGCAATCCTACATTACCAGGGAAGTCCAGGAGCAGAACATTGTGTACCGAATGCAATGGGTCATGTTGGAGGGTATGCATTCCCTTTGATCTCCCCCAAACTTTCCTTAAGTGTAAATAATTTTCTGAATGAATTCTGAGTGACACCTTGGTGCGTGCACAGTGTGATCATGAATGGATGTGCAGTCTGCCAAGGCTGTGCATACAACACTGAATCAGGCCCTTTATCTTCATTTCAGCAGACCTATGTATAACACCCCACAGAACTTAAAATACCCATATGTACATTATAAAAGTGTTACCAATAACAAACACATATACATACTGTAGCTCACCACGTACGTATTAATTATATGAGCACCACTTTGCTCCATGCACATCTTTTCTTGAGTTCTTAAGGTTTGCTTCTCATGAGAGCTCAAGATAACTGAAAGTGAAAGAAAGGAAGTGTAAAGTTGTGATAGCCAACAAGTCTACCATTAATGGGAGGAACTTACCACAAGAAACCATTGACCAACATGAATGCAACTCTCTGGAGGTGAGACCTAACTGCAGCAGGCCAATCAAATAAGGGAATACTATCTCTTGCCTTCAGAAATAAAAGTCAGCAGAAACAGACTTTTAATTCCTCCGCAAATCGCCGAAGATGTCAGCCACCCGTACCGGCAGTCATCGAGCCAACCTTGTTCCCATGGAAACACCCAGCGGTTTCATGGGGACGGCCATAAAACGCTAGATGTTTCCATGGTCCAGCGCTAGATGTCCCGTCCCCCCCCCCACATATGAATGGTCCGGCGAGTGTGTAACATGCCAAATTGGTTTGGTGCCCGGGACTGCACATGTGCAAATAAATATGCGTATGCGTAGACCCCAAACATCGGAATGGGGCTGAATTCATCCCCGTCCGATCATTAGAGAATTAGGCCCTTTACTGGAACATCAGAGGAAAAGGGCAGAAGAATATAATAGAGTGCCTAGCGCAGGGCATACTTGCCTACCTGACCCGCTCCATGCTGGAGAAAATGCTCTGTTCCTGGACTTCCCTGGTAATGTATGATTGCCAGCACCTGTGGTGAAACACCTTTACCTAGCTCCCCACAGGTGATGGCAATCATACATTACCAGGGAAGTCCAGAAACAGAGCATTTTCTCCCGCATGGAGAGGGTCAGTTAGGCAAGTATGGCGTAGGGAGGCACCACCAAGCCTGAAGCATCGCGAGTGGATGCGACGCACTTTTTCTGTGTTCATGTTGACTGTGTTGACATTCAGGACAAAAAACATGAAAAACCCATGTCAACCTTTTGACTGTCGACTTTAATTTGGTCGTCCCAATGACCCACAGCCCCTGCCTCTGCTTCCTCAGCAGGAAATTTGGGGGAAAGAATAGTTTAAGCATGAAAGTAAAGCACACTGTAATGACTGCATACACAGCACATTATAAACAATTTGATGATTGTTCTATTTTCTTTGCAAGCTATAGCTTTCTGGTTGCAGCCTACAGCGTCCATGCCACGAGCTGCAACATAACTGAGTTTGTTCTGTTGCAGCAAAATATCTTCCCTCATTCACAACTTTATATTCAATATGTTTTTGTAGCTGCATTTTAGACTTGCCCAGAGGTTCCGAAAATCAATCGATCTTAATGGCATGTTAAAGGACCATGCTTTGAGGACCGAATTTGAAAACCACTGGGCTACGCCGTATTGGACACCACAGTCTACCGCCAGGGTACAATGCATACACATTGGTAGTGTTCAGGAGCAGCATCAACCGTCCGGTTACCCCAGCTCGTTTTCCCGCGCTCCCGGACCACGTTACCATGGTAGCAGCAGCTCAGTTGTCACCCCTTCCGCTTCTTCACAATCAATTATATCACGCACCGGAATCTCATCTCCCCGCTCATTGCCTGAGTGTGCGATCGGCCAATGAGAGAGTGGCCTTTGCGGTTAACACCCATTAGGGCGGAGACACATGGTTTCCGGATTTATCGCAGACCGTGGCTTCGCCGCCCGGGCCGCTCTCCACGCACGCGCAGTAGCTGTATTCCGCCGGAGCTGCGGACGGCGGCTGCGCAGCTTTTACAGCGTTTTTGGATAGAAGATTACATAGCGCAGAGCAGCAGACTTGTGTTACGCAAATCGTCGTATTCCAGCCTGAGCGCCACGTAACGCCCAGTTGTGTTGTCCAAGACAGGAGTGAAAAGGTTCTTGCTTGGTGCATTATTTGGTCTTCATTTTTCTAATGACAACTGAATTTATTAGCTAGCTCCAAAATAGCTGCGTGCATGTGGATTCTGCCCTATATTGCCTATCCCTCTAATGAACTTTTATTATTCTTTGTTATATGGTATCGCAAGGGATCCAATTAAACTATTGAGATATTGCCAAAGTCCATTGTACTGCTGCTATTTTCTGTGGAAACCTCGGCTAGGTAAATATGAAGTACGGTGTCCCCCCAAACAATATTTTCTGTGGAAACCTCGGCTAGGTAAATATGAAGTACGGTGTCCCCCCAAATGTATAAGGAGGGGACCGCAGCAGGAATCTGTAATCCCTTTCGGAACCCTGTTCCTGTGAGCAGGAGATGATACATCCCACCATTAGATTCTGGGCAGTAATATTCCTCTCAGATCGCCTTGTAAATGCGATCATTGATAAATGGGCCCCTAACGGGCGGATTGGCTCTTGAAACCGTCCCGGGAGCAGGGGGGGGGCATTATGCGGGGCAGCGGCGGTATGCCCGGGGGTGCGGGTGGCTCACCTGCTGCTGGGAACGGGAGTTGGGAGGTGCTGCGCGCGCATGTGCAGCAGCCCTCCTGCGGCCATTTTGGAGTTGGTGCGACCGCGGCCCAGCCAGCCCATGGTGGAGCGCGGCCGGCCCACCAGGAAATGACACGGTTTCCCGGTGGGCCAATCCACCCCTGGCCCCTAAGTCCAGTAATGCTTCTGTTAAAGTCCAGTGATAGTATGCCAGTCCAATGATAAGCCCTTATTAAGATCTGATTGCATTACAAATTTGGTCTCAAAATAGACAACACCATGTGCACGGCAGGTGGGGAAGCTGTAACATGTATAGAGAGAGTAAGATTTGTGTGAGTTATTTTGTTTCTGTGCAGGGTAAATACTGGCTGTATTATTGTTACACTGCAATTTTAACACACCCCACCCAAATTTAACTCTATACATGTTACATCTGCCCCACCTGCAGTGCACATGGTTTTGCCCATTTTGAGAAGAAATGTGTACTGCGATTAGATTTGAATAAGGACCATAGTGCTGTATAGCCCAATCCAATGATAGTGCTGCATATTTCCAGTCCAGCAATACTCAGAATGATACTGGAGAGCCAAAATGTGGTGGAGAAAATAGTGAAAGAACAAGAACCACTTTCTCTTAGTGCTGAAGCTGCTGCCACTAGTCATGACATAGAACTTGAAATGCCAGCTACGTCATCTGCCAATGCCCGATGTCATCGTAGAGGGCATGCACAATCCAAAATGGCAAAGTTCAGTAATTTAAAGAAAAAAATAAATGTAAATCGTTTGAGAAAAAACATAAGCTTGCCAATATGCCATTTAGGATACGGAGTGGCAAGCAATGCTATAACCCTGGCCTATGTTCATGACTAGTGGTTCAGCTTCACAAAACAATCTGAAGTTGTGTACACATGGTACACCTATCGCTGGCAATATGGTCGCTGAGTGACCATATTGCCAGCAATTGGGTGCACGCTCCCGTATTCAGCCCCATAAAGGTCGCTGGTCGGAAAAGCATGCACCTCTGACCAGTGACTTCCCCTACCTCTTCTCCCTGCAGAGTGTTATTTTCATCAGCGACCATCTCTGGTTGCAGATGAAAACGGGACACTGAGCAATATGATTGCTGAGCAATATGATTGCCGAGCAGTATATTGCTAGCGTTCATATTGCCCCGTGTGTACGCATCATAAGCCCTCCTCCTCCCCCACTAGAAAATGTAAGAGTTGTCTTCTAAAGACATGGCATCACAAATCCCCAAGGATAGTCCAAGGGTGTTGGTGGTGGCGATGCCTGATCTTCACATCACTGTATGGGAAGAGGTGACTACTTCCACCATTTGCACACCCTCTGCATATGCTGGAAGGATCACCCACAGCCCACGTCCTGATTTTGAGATTGAAGGTGTCAATGTTCTACTCCAGGTGAAGGATATTGATATAGCTGACGCTGAGGAGGAAGTTGACGAGGAAGACAGTTGTCCATGGGATGGAAAAGGCCATTGCCATGCCTGGGCAGAAGACCAAAAAATCCACCTCTTTGGAATTATTTTTATCCAGATACGGACAATTGTCTTGCCATATGTAGCTTATGTAAAGCTGCAATAGGCAGGGGTAAGGCCGTTGGCCACCTAGGGGCATCCTCGCTTATGCATCACCTAAAGTTTGTTCTTAAGTCACTGTTTAGTTCAGAAACTGTGACTAGGACCGTAACCAGTCCAGGGACACCTACATCCCTTGATCCTGTTGTATCCAAGTTCCTGGAAACCACACCAGCAAGTCACTCCTCATCAATTTCCTCCTCGATCGGGATCAGAGGTAGTCCTGCAGGCCATGTCAACGGCATGACTGACTCCTCTTTTATCCGGGATTCCTCCAGAGGATCCTGCAGTGCTAAACTTACTGCTGCCTCTGCTGTTGTTGCTGCTGGGAGTCCTTCATCATCCCAGAGGGGAACTTGAAATACTTCTACATTTTTCACTAAGCAATTTACCGTCCAACAGTCGTTTGCTATGAAGACGAAGTACGACAGTGTTAACAGCTATGTTGGTGTTATATGTGCGTCCAGTATCCGCCATCAGTGGAGTGGGATCTAGACGATTGATGGAGGTATTGTGTCCCTGGGACCAAATCCTGTCAACATTCCACTTCACTAGGCAGGCGATACCCACAATGTACAGAGACGTCTGAAAAAGTGTCCTCAATGCCCTGAAAAAATGCAGGTTGTACCCACTGTCCACTTATCTAACAGACATGTGGACAAGTGGTACACGGCAAACTAAGGACTATATGACTGTGACAGCCCACTGGGTAGATGCATCGCCTTCCGCAGCAGAATCTCCGAAACGCCAGCTCCTTCTAAGGCAGGCTACGCTGTGTATCACCGGTTTCACAAAGAGACACAATGCTGACAACCTCTTAGAGAAACTGAATGAAATCATTGCACAATGGCTTACCCCACTTAGACTCTCCAGGGGATTCATTGTATGGGACAATGCCAATAACATTGTGCGGGCATTACATATGGGCAAATTCCAACATGTGCCATGTTTTGCCGACACAATAAATTTGGTGGTGCAGCATTTCGTCAAAAGTGGCAGGAGCATGCAGGAGATGGTTGTGATGGCCCGCAAAATTGTGGGTCACTTTTGCCATCTGCCTGCTGAAGACTGGTGCGCCAGCAAACTCTCCTGAATCTGCCCTGCCTTCAACTCAAACAAGAGCTTGTGACTCGCTGGAGGTTGGAGCCCTCTATATATGCTGTAGAGGATGGAGGAGCAGCAAAAGGCTATTTAAGCGTGCACAGCCACCTATTACATAGGCAAAGGAGGGAGGATTGCACATGACCCAAGCACAGTGAAGACTGATTTCTGTGTTGTGCAAGGTTCTCCAGCTGTTTGAACTTTCCACACATGAAGTCAGTTCCAACACTCCAGCTTAAGTCAGGTCATTCCCCTGATCAGGCTGTTGCAGAAGCAGCTGGAGAAACTGAAGGATGAGCTAAAGCGTGGCGATTCCACAAAGCATGTAGGTCTTGTGGATGAAGCCCTTCATATGCTTTGCCAGGATACGAGGGTGGCCAGTCTATTAAAAGTCAGAGGAATATGTTTTGGCCACTGTGCTCGATCCTCTGTTTACAGCCTATGTTGTGTCTCTGTTTCCGGCGGACACAAATCTACAGAGGTGCAAAGGCCTGCTGGTCAGGAGATTGTGATCTGAAGTGGAGCATGACACGGCAACAGCTCCTCCTTTATTTTCTCCTACATCTGTGGCTACGAGGAAACATCTCAGATTTTCTACCCGACCCACTGACGAGTTTGGCCATCTGGTCTGTACTGAAGGACCTGCCAACAATTACTTGCATGTCTACTGTCGCTGCACACGATGCTGTCCGCATTGAAAAAATTATGGAGGATTACTTTGGTGACAGCATCCAAGTAGACATGTCAGGCAGTCCGTACCTGTACTGGCAGGGGGAAAAAAACGCAGTTTCGAGGCTCTATTTTACCTGAGTTGTCCCTCCTCCAATGTGTACTCCAAAATAGTTTTTTTAGTGCAGCCAGTAACCTGGTCAGCGAGTGGCGTAGGAAGTTGCTTTCACAAAATGTGGATGATGGTAAAAGATGATGTTTATCAAAATTAATGATCAATTCTGCAACAAAGACCAGCCTACAGAGACTACAGAGAGACCTGTGATTGTGGAGTCCAGCGGGGATGAATTGATAATCTATGAGATGGTACACACTGAAGGGGGTGAGGAATTGGAGGGTGAGGACAACATCTTACCCCTGTAGAGATGGGTTGTACAGGAAGAGAGATGAATTGCTTCTATTTTTGTAGGGGCCCAAACAAACCAATCATTTCAGCCACAGTCGTGTGGCAGACCATGTCGCTGAAATGATTGGTTTGTTAAAGTGTGCATGTCCTATATACACAACATAAGGGTGGGTGGGAGGGCCCAAGATTCCATCTTGCACCACTTTTTTGGCATTATGTGCTCTTTGGGGCCTAGATTTTCAAACTGCCACCCTGTATGTCCCTGCTGCTAGATGTGCCATGTGTTTGTGCCGCCCTCTTGTGTCGCTTTGCATACTGCAGTCCTCCAGCTACCTTAGTGCAACCTTTTGGCCTAAAAAAACATTGTGAGGTATTCAGGATAGACTAAACATGAGTGGAAATTAATGTTATTGAGGTCAATAATAGCGTAGGAGCCAAAAAAAAAATCAAATTCTGTGATTTTTAGAAGTTTTTATGTTTTTTTCCCCCAAACAAACCTACAGAAACAAAACATTGAACGGTGGGATTTTGGAACAGATCCAGAACACTGCTGGAGATACAGACCCAAATCATATTTCACTAAAACGGCCGGTGCACACCCCTAGATTCCACAAGCACAATAGCCCGTACTGCAGTCATTTCACAAATCCGAGGCATGTCACTGCAGTTTTGTACCAAAAACAAGGTCTCCAGTGTCCGTCCGATTTTCTGACCTCCTGTAGGTGCAGAAGCCAGCCTGTGTGACCTCTGCTCATCGGTTTAATCCCGGTCTCCTGATGTCTCCGATTCAATCCTGCTTTGCAAGCCCTGCTTAATGCAATATAGGAAGGTGATTGTGGCTGGCTTGGTAAGCTGCGAAGATCACAGCTTACTGAGCACCAGAGACGCATGTCCCCCCCCTCAGTGAATCCCCTCTGAAACATGCGAGGGGATGTGTAATGAGAACACATCCCCTCGCATGCCTCCATAGCAGGAGAAGTCATTCGATGGTCACCGACCATTGAATGATTTCTGCCTTCGCAAGTAAAAGTCAGTCTCAGGTGACTTTTATTTGTGGGCGACAGGACGAAGACAGGCACCCGCCCATCCGCGTACCCATGGGAACGTCCAGGATTTTCATGGTGATGTCCATAAAACACTCAGCATTCCCATGGCCCAGCACCGCCCCATCCCTCCCTCCCCACTGAACAGCCCAGCGAGTGTGCAACTCACCGCAGTCGTGCACGGTCATGGTCGGCCCCTGCACTGAGCAGGGGCCGAATTCGGATCACTCTGAGTGATCCAGAATCGGACCTATAGTCTTTTATTCCTAATAATCAATTCATATAATTGATTTTTAAAAGTATAAAATGAACAGATACATAGAACTATAAAATAAGGAATTCCTTGGCAAATCACTTGTTAATGTAGTGTCTGTGCGGCCCCTGGTACCATACTGACTGTTGGAATGTTACAGGTGATAATAATTACCCGTTCACCACTGGCTTGTGGTCTGTCCAATTTGATGTTACTTGTGCTGCTTAAAGCTTTCACACCGCAAAACCTGCTTAGACCCGGTATTTAAAATGTATCTTAAAACGGGTCAAAGAAGGTTTTATGCCCCTTTCAGACTGCACATTTACCCGGTCTTATACCGGGTCTAAACAGGTTATGTGGTCTGAAAGCAAATGCAGGCATTTCCAACACCAGGAGGCAGGAGGTCCCTGCAGCATATGTGAGATCAATGGTGGGGTCCCTGCGGCGAGTTCCTATCTGCCGCAGGGACCCCACCGCTGATTTCACATACGCTGCGGGAAGGGATCGCATATAGTAAAATAATCATTACATGGTTTTCAAAAGGATTTGCAGCTAGTTACTGATCCAGCTAATTTTCACAAGCCTTGCTAATTCTCAGGCTTGCACGGGGCGGGATTTCACTCAGACTGGGCAGCGACTATCTAATCACAGTGTGATCGCAGGGTCTGAATAACCCTCATAGTCCAGACTTTTTATGCATTCTTAGGGGATGCGGTCAATTTCCTGGCGGTCGAAATCCCGGTGGTCAAAATCCTGATGCCGGAATCCCGAAACTTTCTCCCTCCGTGGGTGTCCACGACACCCATAGAGGGACAATAAATGAACGTGCCGAGCGTGGCGAGCACAGCAAGCCCGCAAGGGGGGCGATCCACGTCCCCCCCTTGTCGGGATTTTGGCGGTCGGGATTTTGACCGCCGGGATTCCATACCAAATCCATTCTTAGGGGTCAAGCTTCCACCC
Organism: Crinia signifera; assembly: GCF_055691185.1. Lineage (NCBI taxonomy): Eukaryota > Metazoa > Chordata > Amphibia > Anura > Myobatrachidae > Crinia > Crinia signifera. The sequence goes on along the minus strand of NC_139222.1, from coordinate 214,626,786 downwards.
ACACGATTTACTTGTGGGTGGAAATAGTTACAGCCACACTTACAGTACCGGTTGGTTATGCTGATTTTTGTTAGCAACCCAATAGGGCTGTGCCCAAATATCCACAAATCTGTGAAGAGATAGGGTTGTGAGGAAGGCAAGTTTGATGCTAGAGCCGGAATTTCCACAACGTTGCAATAGCAACTTCACCTCTTTGCGTGTGACATTGAGTTACTGTAAATGGATTGAGCTTTTAATGATTGATTACATTTCTTTAGAATCTTCAATTACAGTATTGAACTAAATGTTTAAGATATAAAGGGATAAATGTGATGGGGTGGGGATATAGGGTGGATGAGATTTTCTGACTTTTAGTCAAAAAAACTTCCAAATTCTCCTGTTTTGTGTAATTCGCACATGTAATAGGGTGCAAATTGCGGTATAATTTACACTTTTTGCCAGTGAATTTGCCCATTTTGGCCTGTCAGCAAATTTGCACACTTCGAATTGCATCTACAGTAGTTACTTTCATATTATAAAGTATACAATTCACACATGCAATAGGGTCCAATTTTTGGCAAATGTTACCAAAATTCACAAACACAATAAACTGGTGAATTTGACAGAACCATGCACAAATCAGATCTGTGCATGGTTCTGTAAAAAAAAAATAAAAAAAAATTGTTAAAGTGACAAATAGAATACGGTGTGGGATCCCCCCTCCTGAGCCAAATCATCCCTGTACTCATTGAGCCGGTCCTGGTTCCAAAAATATGGGGGGGATAAAAAGTGTAGGGTCCTCCATATTTCTGAAATCAGGTCCCCCGGTCTCTTGGACCAGTCCTGATTCCAAAAATGGCCTGTTACCGCTTCCTAGTAAAGTGATGGAGACTTCTTCTCTCAGTGGTTCAAAATGGCTGCATCCACTGATTCGCAAAATTGGCTAACTCAGATGAATGCAACTTCTCCGGTGATCAGAAAAATACATGTTAAAAATCGCTTATTCCAATAATTTTTGGATCATAATAGCCAAATCGAGATTGTCCAACAGGGTATGGGTCATTGGGTCGACCAATATTAGGTCGACCACCGAAGGTTGAAATAGCTTTGGACAACACATGCAATAGGTCAACATGCCTAATATTGACATGGTTGGAAGGTCGACACAAGCATTAGATCGCCAATGGCTAGGTCAACAGTCTAAAGGTTGACATGGGTTTTTCACTTATTTTTTGTCCTGAATGTCAACATGGTCGACATGGATAACGTCTAAGTCTACCGCTGTGCTCGCCATGCTTTATTGTCAGAATGGAGAATCGGACAAATATAGTCTATTGCAACTGAGCATTCGCAACTTTATTGGTATAGTGAGGCCAAATCAGAAATGGTTATAAAGCAGGACATATCTGTTTTATGAGGTTGCTGGATACATTCAGTCACAATGACATATGTTTCCAAACTTTAGGAAAATAAAGCAAATCTTCTGTAGCACATAGCAAATATTTGTCTTTGTTAGTCTAGCAAGCTAATAAATGACTGCTATGCATAATGACATATATCCTATGAGAGCTACATTATTAAATACGGATTTAATCTGTTTATTTTCTATGAGCGGTTAACAGGAGTTTTCGTTTTTTTGACTCTTCTAGTCTGACTGCCATAGTTTGTTAGGACCCCAGGGCCTAATTGAAGAGATGGAACAATGTATGGAGTTTGCACTGCCGTGGTTGGTTTAGCAGGTGGTATCTGTCTTCCAGCACTCATCTGGTCCACGAAAGTTTCCACGCCATCAAATTTGGTAGTGAGCTCCCCCAGACGCTCCTTCAAAGCATTGAACTCTTTGTACAAGTCGTCAAGAGCTTCTGAAAGGGACTTGATTCTAATGGTGAAAAAGGGAGTCAAAGTTATTGTACATTTGTTACACTTTATTGCAACTATTGGTTTACAGTGTTCCAAATTTCAGATGTCACAACAATGTTTGCCCTAAAGCAATGGGTAACAATATAGTATTATCAGAGGGTTTACAAATAGTCTCACGGTCCATGTATTAACTTTTTTGAACAAACATCAGATTACACTGCATTGTGATATCACATTGTGGGCCAGATGTATGAAGCTTCAAAAAGTGATAAATAGGAACATGATAAACAACCAGCCAATCAACTCCTAACAGCCATGTTACAGGCTGGGTTTGAAAAAATGACAGGTAGGAGCTGTCCACTCTCACTCTCCACTTTTTGAGGCTTGATACATCTGGCCCTGCATCTGAAGGGTTCCTGTATGGCAAGCAGTGAGTTAACCTGTTGTTATGGCTACTCAAGCTGCTAAGAACGTAAGGGAGAGATTCAGTACCAATCAGAAGGGGTCAAATTTGGCCCCGTTCTGATGGTGGGGGGTCTGCAGATGTGCGTATTTGTGTATGTGCATATCCCCTGTGCGAATGCCTTTGGCAAGTATCAGAATTGTCAAGGCGTTCGCAAGGGTAGTGGAGGGAGGGGGGGGGGCGGACACCAGCCTGGAGCAGGGGAATGCCCAGTGTTTTATGGGCATCCCATGAAATTGCTGGGTGTTTCCCTGGGAACGCAAGCGGGCCAATGCCTGCTCTGGGGGCTATGCTGAGCAGGGTGCTTAAGCACAGATCACATTGCTGCATTGCACCAGCGATGTTTGCTGAGCGATCTGTGCGGGCCAGTGTTCTCTGGTTTGGGAACACTGGGGATGACTGCATGCAGCCAAGATCTAGTCCACGAGATAGCAACACGTGAGACAGCACATCATCTATGTAGCAGGATGTAACCTGCTAAAAATGTATATGTATATCATGCTTACCTACTTTTATTGTCACCTCTCCAGGAGAAGCCCAGAGAGGCAACACATCGGGGAGTGGGCCCTCTCCACGGACCCTCAAATTCCAGTAATTGAATCAGCGTGGAAGAGGGGTGCGGGTGCTCTGTGCAGCAAGCGGGAGACTTGCCCACCTTCCTGGAGGGCCGGGAGGTGAACCCAATTTTTGGAAGCCTCCCGGCCATTCCTGGAGGGTAGGCAAGCATAAACTAAAGTTGTCTAGGGCTACTAGGCCTCTACAACCTGATTTATGTAAGGAACGCATGGGTAAAGTTATTTTATTAAATTCATGCTTTGGATTGTTGTGATTTTGGGACATGAACACCAAGGGACTAATTCAGCTTGGATTGTATATGCTGTGCAATGCAAATGCAGGAGGAGGTGGAAAGATTATCCTATACCAGTGGTTCCCAGCCCTGGTCCTCAAGTACCCCCAACAGTGCATGTTTTCCAGGTCTCCACACAGAATCACAAGTACTATAATTAGCTCCACCTGTGGATCTTTTCAAATGTGCCTGAATAATGAGTGCACCTGCCGTGTGACCTGGAAAACGTGCACTGTTGGGGGTACTTGAGGACCAGGGTTGGGAACCACTGTCCTATACCACAGTGGATTCTGGTGGGTCCCGGGAATGCAGATTATAGAGTGTCTTGTAGAAAGTTTTCAAAAATATCATCAATCACAGAGGGGTTATATTGTGGTGTCCTTAATCATGGGTAAGTTTGGGTGCGAGCATTCACATCATTAGTTTTCTCAAAGGTTAAGTTTTCTCAATAGGCTACAGTCGGTGGGTTGCCTTTTATGAAAACATTCAAGATGACTGATGTGTGATATCCATGAATTTATGCTTGCAGATTTCATTGCGATTAGAGGTGAAAGTGATGATAAGTACCTTTACTACTACCTTATAGGCTTCCCAGACAAGGGAGTAGCAAGGTAGAAATTAAGTGTTGATTGAAAAGTACATCTGTACACTATTTTTGATTGGAATTGGGAAATTTTAAGGAGGGTTTATATAAGGGTAATAAATCAATTTGCAAAGAAATCAATTTAGCATGTATTTGATACATAATAGCAAATGTGACATCTACTTGTCCTAATTTGCCTGGTAGAGATGGCAACTATATCATCATTTCAGACAAAGGGCCAGATGTATCAAGCTTCAAAAGTGATAAAATGGACAGTGATAAACAGCCAGCCAATCAGCTTCTATCTGTCATTTTTCATACCCAGCCTGTGACATGGCAGTTAAGAGCTGATTGGCTGGCTATTTATCACTCTCCATTTAATCACTTTTTGAAACTTGATACATCTGGCCCAAAGAGTGAAAGGGAGAGAGTTACATAGAAACATAAAATTTTATGGCAGATAAGAACCACTTGGCCCCTCCACAGTGATTGGGTCGCTAGCACCACAAACGACCAGCAATAGTGATCCTGGCCACCCACCTTTTCATCTGTCTTGATCACTGTATCTAGCAGTGATTGGGCAGCTCAACATTAGCCCTTCATGCTAGCGCATCAACGCTGCAGTGTCAAAAACAGCACATACAAACAGAAAATTAAATGACAGACAGATACTAGCACCATGCCCTGATTTGTATGGCCCCACCCCCACTTTTTGCTGCCTTGACCCTGCTCTAAAAACTACCCCTAATCACCTTACTCCTTTCCCACCACCTTCCTCTATCCGGATCCACCAACACACCTCTCTATTCTCCACACCACTTCCCCCTCAGTCTGATAAATCACCACCCGTCTGTTTTTTTACGTTTTCTATTATTTTTTCTACTATTCTGTTTACATTTAAAGAAAAATATATATATATATATATATATATATATATATATATATATAGATATAATCAGGTTTAAATAGCTATTATATATCTAATTTTAATCATAAAAAAAAGGGAAATAACAATTTGCCAGTCACAGTGTAGCCAGTGCACGGACTGCAACCAGCCCAATCAACAGTGGCAGATTTTACTGGTGGCCCATAGGTGGTCACAGTGTGATTTGTCTGGAAAATGTTCTCCTCACTCACTTTGAACATGCCTGAGGGTCTATTAGGGTGTATGAAATGCAAAATACTGTACTGTGTATAAATGTCCTGTTGCTCATAGCTGGGAGTTGCTCACCTTCCATAGTCAGGTAGTACGGTATGATGGTCATACAAGAGCAGGTTCCTGAACTGGGTCATAATGGCAAATTTCCAGTTGTCCAACACATTGGTTAGATTAGCACAACCCCGCATGTTAACTTTCTCTGCTATGGAATCAAAGAAAGACATTGCTTTGATGTGGCAGAGTATTTACAGTCCATTAAGATAAAAACATCCATATTAAATACTGATCAGAGTCACCTCTATAAGCGCATAGCTTATTGATAATTACTTGTTAATTGTACATGGTTGATGATGCTAACATTTTTTTTTTCTTCATTATTTCATTTTTGGTATAATAAATAACATGATCAGTCTGGGATTAGGAGCTGAATGAAGTGTCTGGATCCATCTTTGTGGGAAAAACAATGGTAAGCCTACAGTAAATTATATTAGAACCAGTGGCGGTTTTTACCTATGGGCTGCAGCCCCCCCCCCCCCCCCCCCCCCCGGTAACATCTGCCACTATCTCTGCCTAAGTGAAGCCAGATGCTGTCTGTGAGACTGCTCTGGCTTCAATGTGACTGGCAGTGACTTCAAGGCAGTCCCATTGGGAGGTGTTCCCTTGGGTGGTTGGGATTTCAGCCAGTCAGTTCGGAGTGGGGATGTATGAACAAGCTACTTCAGGAGGCAAGTGACTTACAATATGTTGGTGACAGAAACTTGGCTGACCTACAGGTGATCCCTTGGGCCTATTTTCAATGGGGGACATGGAGCTGCAGCTACATCTGTCCCATTGATAATCTGGTCTTGCTTGGCATACTTAAGCTTGAGATGCTGATAGTTGGGATTCTGGCTCTGATACCATAACCGGAGTTCTGTTGCCAGTCTTTTCACCAGAATCAGGCAACAGTATTCCAACTGCCGGCATCCCGAATGCTGGTATGCTGACCGGATTCCCACCTCTAGTAGCATGGCCGCATAGTTCACATTTTGCATCTCCATAGACATGTCAGTGTTTCCCTGCAATCATTTCCAAAACGGTTATAGCTAATATCAATGTGAATCGTACCTTCTGTCCGGTAATCCCATTCCTCTGGCTCACGTTTCTGTTTCTGCTTCACGGCAAAGCCCAATGAGAAAATCAGCAACAGACAAAGAAGAGGCCTCTCCATGTCGGCTTCCAGGAGGCTGTTGAGAGAAGTTTAGACTTTATAAAAACTGCTGGGCTACTAGTCTACAGTCTGAGTGATACTGCTTTGTGATGAGATTTTTGGGCACAGCGGGGAGTAGTTCAGACCTGTTCACTAGGCTGCATATGTTCAAACAGGTAGGCCCCACCTGCGGCCTTACACCCCCCCCCCCCCTTCCCCATCAATGCGCAAATTCACTCTAACATGCAAGGAGATGTGTTCCCTAAAACATCCCCTCGCATGTAGCCGGACGGGAGAGAAATCATTCTCTAAACTGACTTTTATTCCAACCACAGATTGCCGAATAGGAGGCGGGCGCTGACACCATATGATGTCAGCAGCATGCCCAAGCAGGCATCACCACGACTGCATGTGTAGGAAAATGTCCAGCATTTCTATGGGGACGCCCCTCCTACCGCTCCGCCTGCCCCCTTCCCTCCCTTCCTCAAATGAACGGCTCGGCAAGTGTGAAACTCGCTGGAGCCGTTTGCTTCTGGGGCTCGCACATGTGTAGGCCCTGAACATCAGGAAAGTGGATGAATTTGGACCTGAACGAACAAGACTGAATCAGCCCCAAAATGCTTGTTCATTTTTACAACTCCAGTTTATCTAGATTATATATTTTAGGAAAGGGAGATCAGACCATAAACTATCAACATTATGGGACAGTCAGGACTTTAATAACCTCAATTGTAAAACACAGGGGCATAGTGTAACTCTATATTAACTATAATATAACGACTAGGAAGTGGCATGGACAGACTGGAGAAGCGTTTGGGGCGTGGCCTTATGTGTAGCAGTTTTCTGTTCTAGAAAGGTCTGGTTGAAATAAGTCCAAGCATTTGTTTTTGAAGACCAGAATCTGTTGGAACTGCTGGTACCAGGACAGTCTTTTTCCTGGTAAAGAACATACTGTAGGGCCTGATTCAGAAATGGATGCACAAAAGTCTTGGGACCCACATGTTCTTCTGCGGCATCTGCTTCCAGATTGTGTCCTAATGGTTAATGCCATTAGACGCAGATCGGAACTGCATGAAAATACATGCAATTCCAAGAGGCATTCCTTAGTGGTGACAACTGAAGTCTATGAGCATATTGAGTGTCTGCAATTCCACTGACACTAGCACGCCAAACACCGTCGGACAATCTGAGCAACCATAGAGTTGCTCATAAATTTGATGGTGCAGCCAATGTCATCTTGATGGTGCACCTTTGTGCAGATTAGAACTGTAGCCGCTAGGCATCTCAACAGACAGCCGATTGTCTGTAGAATCAGCATAATTTTGCAGTAGCAGTTGCCAGTGCCCAGCTCCCACCTCTGAATATGACTGGGTCACTGATAAGGCTGCATGGCAACCTCACAGCCTACCGCTGCTTTACAAAGAGGGTCATCTCAATATTTTATAGTACGGTCTTGGCCCCAATGAGACAGCTGCACTCTCATGTCCCAACACTGCCCTCCTATGCCACACTGTGCCAACCTAGCAACTATGACTCTAACAAACATACTAATTCACCTCCTCTTAACCTTGGTGGAGTACATTTCAGAGACAACAAGCAGTTGATGAAGTCAGCGCAGAACAGGAACAGAAAGCTCTTTAAACAGAGACATCTGTGTTCTTGCATCACTCAAAGCATGCAGTACATTCTACAAGATTATCTGTTATGCCTCTAGTCACGCAATGCATACAACTGCAACTCAAACTTTCCAATAAAGTCCCCTGTAAGGAACATAAGGAGAAGATATGTTAGAGGTTTTATAGGAATGGACCGTAGTAGGAATTGTGAGCCTAATACAGAGTGAGGAGCCAAAGTAAAAAAAATAAAAATAAAAGAAGCACCTTGGCAAAACTAAGTTGCACAGCAATTGGGGAAGATGAAATATGTGCAGATTTAGAAATAATGCACAAACAGGGAGGCCTGTGGCAATTAGGGAAGCCAATCCCAGGCCCTTTTTTTTTCAATCTCCAGTACTTCTGCCCCCAGAGATGGTACCTGCATTATGTAGATGTATGTGCATGGCATCTATCTGCTACTTGCCCAATGAACACCTATGTGATCACCCAAACTGCCCCCACCCAACTTGGGACAATGAGGACTACAGGTGGTACAGCAGGACAGTCCCAGGAAAATGGGTCTCACCCACCCACAGTCGGACAGTTGGGAGGGATTTCAACAGCTTCTTTAATTAGGGATGGCCATCGTTCTGATCACCATTGATGGCAATATCACAAACAGTAATCAATGGTAGCATACTATGTAATGGATGACCATCGATGGTTTTACCTATTGATGGTCATCAACTTTCTTTGACTGACAGAACCTGGGGGCGGGGCTTTACAGTGTTTATAAAATAAAAAACATATTCATGTGCCATCGATGGTCCTCCCCCATTGGTGGCAAAACTATTCTACATCATCCATTAACCATCGATGATTACCACCCAATAATACCTAAGTAAATAACATCTACTGGACATTCTCCTTACTAACACATAGTATGTTGTTAAGTTAGTATGCACGAGTTTGGGAACCAATGATGTTACCCCCTTTTCTCCCAGTGCATGGAGTGCTATGCTCAGACAGTGGCCAGTATTCAATGTTTTTATTCACTATGTGCACCGAATCCTGATTTGCTGCACATTCACCGGTTTCCAGGGGGCTGGAGGATTCGCAGCCAGCCCTTCCTCTTCCCCTATTCAACGCGTCAGGGGGTCAGTAAATTTTACCCCCCCCCCCCAGTGAATGTCGCAGTGAGCCGGGGGGACGGCGGAAGGCAGGGAGATGGAAGCCTCCCTGCCTGCGCTGGACGCTGTGTGGGGGAGAAGGAGGGCTGCCAGGGACACAGGCAGCAAAAGCTGCCACCCTGGGAGACAGGGCAGACTAGGAGGTGGAGGTAGCGCTGCGCTGGTCCAGCTCGTGCATATGTAATGAGCGGGACCCAGTGCAGAGAATATCAAATGAGCGGCTCCCCGCCCCCCTGTTGACGTCATGTGAAATTTTTTTTTTTATTAAATATATATTCCAAATAGCATGCCCCTTCACATAATAAAATTACTGATTTTTTGACACCCCAAAAAAAAAACACTTTCCAGTTCACCTTAAAAAGATGTCGAATGCAAAACGGTGAATCATGGCGAATATCATAGTGAAAGCAGTTCTCATCCTAGCATTGAATACACTCTCGGCGAATCACAGTGAAAACCCCATTGAAATACACCAGCGAATTGCAGTGAGCATGAAACAGAGAACTGGCTGGCATTCATGGTCGCAGACCATGAAAACAGCCCAATTTGTAAAAAAAAAAAAAGGTAAATCCAGAGCATTGAATACTGCCCAGTGTGTTTATTACCCCAGGACAAGCAGAGACCTCATATGTGCAATTTTATGTGCCATTGATGATGTCTGTGCCCTAACTACAATGTTGGGTTTAAAATATAAAAGAAATGCCAGGCAGACTGAATGGGTAAAATCCACTTATGAAAAAGCCTTAGAGAAAAAGCAGCTACAGTATCCCTACATCAGCATGTAAAAATTAAATTGAACTCCGATTTCCATCCACTTGAAACATTAGAGCAACCCTATAGTTGCTTAGAATGTCAGATGGCATATGGCTACCAGTGGAACTGACACCGTCCCTGCTACCAGCAAGCTCCTGACCCCAGGGCCGGTGTAAGGCTTCTCAGCACCCCAGGCAAAAATTCAGCCTACTTCGCGCCCCCCCCCCCCCAATACTGCCACCAATTCCAACCCATTAAGGCATACTTGCCTAACATTCCAGAATGACAGGGAGGCACCCAAAAAAAGGGTGATCCACCCAGCAACAAGTGGGCCAGTCCCCTGTAGGCCACCCTTTGTGGAGGTGAATTCTTGGAAGTTCCACAGCAGATACTGCATTAAGGACAACAAAGATCCTCATAGACATCCTTGATTTTTTTGATAGTCAGACTTGGTGGCGCCCCTCCCAGATCCTGGCGCCCTAGGCAGCTGCCTAAAGCTGCCTAATGGTAGAGCCGGCCATGCCTGACCCTCCTCCCCCTGCTGACAAAAGCCACCGCCCAGTCACCACTCAGGAATGCCTGTCAGAATTGCATGGATCTACGGTTTGCATCCACCAGCGGTAAGCATCGGGATGCATGCACAGTGCATATTTGACAATTTGCCCCATTCTGAATCAGGCCCAGGGTGAGCTAATAATTCTGGCTCAACATTCAGATCAACAGTGCTATTTGCATGAATAAATAGGGGATGTTGGGAGGCAGCTCTGTGTTCACCTGTATTGGAAATGAGGGATCCTGAAATAGTTTCACCTTAGTGAAAGTTCCAGGAGTAGCACCCCACAGTGACCCAGCAATAAGCCGGGTCATTGACGTCAGATGGAGGCGGGGCAGATCATCATCAGAGAAGGGGGAGAAGGCAGCGCTTGGAGCTGACACTGTCTACAAGTACTGCCTCCTCCAAAAAATGAATGGGACCTGGGTAATGGACAATGGTTACCCATTCACACTGTATAGAACCACAGGTCTGACCAGGGATGAACCCTTCTGTTAACCCGGGTAAGAAAGCCAGGTTTCTGGACCTGGGAAATTCAAAAAGGCCCTTTCTCATCACACAGAGACCCAAACTGACCTGGGACCGACCTGGGTTATTTTTGCAATGTGATAGGGGTATAAGAATGCCCACAAGAGGTGAGGTAAGACCTAAATGCCTTATGAAACGCAATGGGGTATATTCAATGCCGATTAGGTGAGCTATGATGGCGAGCAGTGCCTATTGCTCACCGTCTTAGCCCGCCCTCAGTATTCAACTGACCCCCGGCGGCGAGTGCAGCTGTCAAAACGGGAGGCTCGCGGCTAGATACAGCAGGCGCACTACATTAGCGGCGAACCTCGCCATTTGGGGGAATCCTCGCTGTGCTCTGATAATGAGGATTGTCCCGGAACATAGAATAGGGCAAGCGACCGGCGAGGGGGTTAAACGATGAGGATGGCTTGTTTTTGGCGATTCTCACCGAAAACAAGTCATCCTCGCCATAAAAAAACCCTCATCTGCCCCACTGAGTACACCCCATATGTGGCAAAATAAAAACATGCTGCAGTCCAGGTGGGACAGGTGCGGTGAGTATAAAGGGGTGTACACACGGTGCGACTTAATTCTGAATTGAGATCGACACACATAGCACTGTGTACACATTTTGATTTAGACTATATAGTACAGATCTGTACTATGTAGTCTTGCCTGCACAGTCTATTTTTCTATTCGATTTTGATGCCGCAACGGTAAGTATCGCGATCGAATCGGCGTCTAATAGAAAAGTGTATGCAAACTGTGTATACCCCCTATTAGATTGGGCGGATTTGTGTCCCATACACAGTGTCGGTGCGAGGCGCCAGAGCGCCCCAGGCGGGGGGGGGGGGGGGGCGCCCCGGCGCTCACCCGCTCCACGGGTGGGGAGGAATACGGCCGCCGTGCTGCTCCTGGGGGGGGAGGGGGGTGATGCGTGATTCGGCTGTGATGCGCTGATCTGGGGGGGGGGGGGGGAGAGGGATACGGCCGCCGTGCTGTTCCAGTGTATGTTACTCACCCTTTGGCGCCCGGTCTAGCTCAGCGGGCGGGAGGGAGAGCTGGAGGTCTGGCTTAGCAGACAGGAGGGAGGCCTCACAGTTCAGTCCCGGCACAGTGTGACTGACATTTTCCTCCACCCGCACCGTGTACAGCCGCTCAGCCGGGCAGCGCTGAGCACTTGGCTCACCCTCAGACGCTGCCCGGCTGAGCGGCTGTACGCGGTGCGGGTGGAGGAAGATGTCAGTTAACATGCACCGGGACTGAACTGCACACAGCGCAGCGAGCCATCCCTCCTGCCCGCTAAGCCAAACCTCCAGCTCTCCCTCCTGCCCTGCTCCCAACCACCGCCCCCCCAGTGGCCGGCGCCCTAGGCAAATGCCTAACACTGCCTAGTGGTGGCGCCGGCCCTGCCCATACATAACATAAAGCTATGAAGTATTTGTGGGAAACATGCAAAAACAGCCAATATTTATCCTGCATGCACATTAGAAAAATGTATTTGCACCACTCCCTACTTTTTGCACAGAGCAGTTTGTAATAAACCCATAACATGAAATCCAACAAGCTGGTGACAGATTCACTGTAACTGACAAATTGTTTAAGTTCCCTTTAGAACTTCATGCTTAAACACACTGGAGCGCACTAACATTATGCTCAGCCCATAATAGAGATCAAAACACAATCCCTTTCATGTGTGATTAGCAGTTATGTGAGAGGTAGCAGAGGTTTATTTACAGTGCCTTATATTATAATAGGCTGATTTGGCTGCAGCCTAGGGCGCCAGGACTGCAGGGAGCACCTTGTAGGTGACAGCCGAGTAATAAAATGAAGCCCTAATTTATTCCATGCTTGTTAGCGATCACCTGTCCTGATGTACTGTCTTAAGGTGACTGCCAGATGTCTTTGCCAAGGTTACTTTCTGATAGAATGATTACTTTATGTACATTGTGCTTCAGAGCCAGCTGGGCAGCCTAGCCAAATCCTCCTTCACACGCAACAAGCATTAGAGGGAGAAAATGCGGTACTTGTGTAGTTTCATGGCGCCGTGCGTCTGAGTCCCCTTGTGGGGCTCGCTTCGCTCGCCCACGCTGCAGGCTCGGTGGCTCGCTACGCTCACCACGCTATCTAAAATCATCTCCATGCCAACATGGATAGTGGGGCTATGAACTATCCATGTTGGCATGGAGTTAAGTTAGTTTATTTTAGATAGTTGTGGCGAGCGTACAACCCGGAAGTAGCACGGCGCCATGAAACTACACAAGTACCGAAAATGCTCTGTTCCTGGACTTCCCCGGTAATGTATGATTGCCATCACCTGAGGTGACACACCTTTCTTATCAATTACCTAGCTCCCCACAGGTGCTGGCAATCATACATTACCAGGGGAGTCCAGGAACAGAGCATTTTCTGCCTGAAGTAGAGGTCAGGTTGGCAACCCTGGTATAAAACTTGGTAACATACACATGGGCAGTATGAATGGCGAGTCCCGTAGGGCCCATAGACGTGTGTTTAGCAGCATTACAAGGGGAGCTACTGTACATGTGTATTAACCTAGTGCACCTGAAACCTTTCATCAGACCCTGATTATTTACTAAGCTGCCTCTTCCCCCAAAATGTAAAACAACAATGCTTTTTTTAAATGAATAAACCTTGTATGTTTTATAATTTGCATAAGACAAATCTCATTACGAATATCGGCGCAGACTCATAAAGATGTAACTGAATAGTGTGCGCTATGATATCCATGGATCTCGAAGCATCTGTGCATATTGGAAGCCCCTTGTGAAATCCTGGACTTGCCCCTGGTACCCCCACTAATGTGACAGATTGTCAGACACAAACAGCTTTTACTTTCTGCTAGTGAACTGAAGTGTTGTAAAATTCAGATCTCAACAAAGAGTTCTTCAAGACTTCAACCTGTATGTTCCTGTTCACACCATTTCAAGAACAAAGTAAAATCTACATTTCATCTTAATCTAAAATCATCTCTAATACTTCTCCCCAAAAGTCATATTTAAAACTAAAGATGAGCTGTTCGTAGAACATGACTTCTAATGGAAAGAATGTATGTAACAGATTTTGTTTTCTGGCGTGGTAATAACTGCTTACTGTAACTCGTGTACAGAAGAGCCACAGAATAAAGCTAACAGTATGGAAAAGGTTATATTCACTGGAGCAGAAATCTATCTTGTTAAGGTAATACCTGTTGGCACCTTTGTGACCGCAGCTTGTTCTTACACCTTCTGTGTTTTTGCTGTTGTCCCTTCAGGCTTTCTCCAGCTAAGACAGTTCTATTCCTCGCCTACTTTCTTTTTCTTTATTTCTCCACCCTTTCTTGGTTGAAATCCAGCCCTTTGGTGTCACTGAGTGGGCTACTGATTACTAGCAGAACATTCATTCATGTAGTTATTCATGCTGTATAAATGACCTATGTAATAAATGGGAACAACTAGAACCTAAGCGCAATTATTATTATTATTATTATTTAAGTGGCAGCATTTTGTGGCTGTATCTACGGCGTGCAGGGAAGTTGGAGCCTCGCTCACATTAGGGGAAATTTACTAAAATGGGAGTTCTATATCATATCCGATGTTGCTATGGGCAACCAATCAGATACTATCTATTATCTTCTAGGAGGTGCTAAATAAATAAGAAATAGATTCTGATTGGCATGTGTAAGTGCAAGTCCATGGTGGGGATATCTGTTGAAGGGACACAGGCCTTTATTCAGATCTGATCGCAGTACAAATTTGTTTGGAAAATGGGCAAAACCATGTGCACTGCAGGTGAGGCAGATGTAACATGTGTAGAGAGAGTTAAATTTGGGTGGGATGTGTTGAAACTGAAATCTAAATTGCAGTGTAAAATAATGCAGCCAGTATTTACCCTGCACAGAAACAAAATAGCTCACACAAATTTAACTCTCTCTGCACATGTTACATCTGCCCCACCTGCAGTGCACATGGTTTTTCCCATTTGCCAAACAAATTTGTACTGCGATCAGATCTGAATAAAGGCCACTGTGCACTAGAGGGGCTTTAAATGGGTAGTTTGAGTATGGGAGTAAAAGTGGGAGGGGGTTTGTGTATTGCAGGATGGCATAAGGCTGGACAGGCATATTCCCCACTCCTCCAGCCTCATGCTATACCCACAGACCGTCAGCTCTGTGAAGCAGGAGCAGCATCAGATCTGGGCCATCAGATAGAGGGGCGCTGCTGAAAAATAAATAAGAAATGTGTCTGAGGGGGAAGGCAAAACTCCTAATTGTGTGGAGTATGTATAGTCTCCCCATGCTTGTGTGTGATTCTTCCAGGTACTCCAGTCTCCTTCCACACTACAAAAATATACTATGCAAGAAAGATAAATCGATTAAATACCTTGGGATTAATTTAGCTAGGGACTGTGACATTATGAACCTAAATTACGACCCTCTGTTACGCACTTTTAACACCCTTAGTAAAGAATGGTTGTTGCAGGAGGTGTCTTGGGTTGGTCGAATAGCTGCAGCAAAAATGGTACTCCTACCCAAATTAATGTATTTGTTTCGGACCATTCCTCGACCCTTTCCATCTGCGATATGTAACAAATTCAATAAATTGCTGTCCTCTTATATTTGGAGAGGCGCTAAACCCAAAATAGCGAAAACCACCCTATCCTTTTCTAAAATAGACGGTGACCTTGCATACCCGAACTTAGAAAAATATCAATCTGCGTGTATATTGAATCAAGCGAGGGATTGGCACATGAGGAATTGCGTCAAACCCTGGGTGGCAGTTGAAAGAGCCGCTGTGTATCCTCTTGACCTCCCTGAATTGTTTAGACTGCCTCATCTAAAAGCAGTACATGTAAAGCTGTTCATACTACACTTCTCATATGGCATAGGTTGGTTGCCTCTAGTACCAACATCTCATTGCCATCCCCTCAGTTAGCATTGAAAACCATCGCAAATCTAATCCCAGACCTCAATGTAGACTCTTGGGTGGCCCTAGGATTATTATCTCTGAATGACATTCTTGCCGATGGAACAGTAGTTCCCTTTTCCCATCTACAATCACAATACCAAGTCCCGAAACAGGACTTCTATAAGTATATACAGATTAGGCATTGGCTTAGTAGCTTCCTTCCCAAACCCCCCGCCCAGCTTTCGGTACCTAAACTACTACTAGCTCTCATTGAAACTCCAGCCACAAAAGGTGGTATCACTCGCTGGTATAAATATCTGATTTCCAGTTGTTTGAAAAGTAAGTTCCCTTCACAACACCGATGGGAGAAGGATTTGCCAAATGTCTTTTCAGATGAGGTGTGGAAATTTGTTTTCCACTCATGCTTCAAGATTTCTAAATGCCACGTAGAGATGTTCTATAAATTGGTCCATAGGGCCTATCTTACCCCAGACCGACTGCATCAGTTTTGGCCTTCCGTCTCCACCCGGTGTTGGAGAGGATGTGGCTCAGTTGGAGACATTCTGCATATTTTTTGGTCTTGCCCAGTTTTCCTTCCTTATGGAAGGAAATCTTTCTCCTTATCTCCAATGTATTACAACACTCCGTACATATGGACCCTCTTATTGCTCTCTTCCACTACTGCCCAGGTGTGCTTTCTAGCAGCGATAACTATCTCCTTGGTCATATCTTGATCGCGGCTAAAGCCTCTATCGCCCAGTTCTGGAAATCACCTGACATACCAAACATCCATATGATCGAAAACAAGATCCATAAACACTTCCTTTTTGAGACACCAGATGTGGTATATTCCTCCAAGGCATCTTCCATCCACTTTAAATGGAACAGTTGGAGGGAATGCAGGGAAAGAACAGGCCAGCCATGTTCCCGTAATAGACCTATCTAGACTTGATTCGCCTGGGCAAAATCCCAGTTCTGATCATTGTGGCCCTTATTCTGAACTGAGCGGTACGGCCCGCGTGCGGCCGTACCGCCGATGTTTTCACTCTGCACATGCGCAGAGGTCAATCTGCGCATGTGCAGGCGAAATCGCCGCACATAAAGTTTCTACGCCGCAAAGGGGGCGTATAGGGGCGTGAGGGGCTTCATACCCTCATTTCCCTATGCATACGCCCCGCGTTTCATGGGCGTTCCCATGCAAACGCGGGGCGTATGCATGGTAATGAGGCTATGACGCCAGTGATGGGGGCGGAAAGCTGACATCGCCGGATGTCAGTTCTCCGCCCCCATACAAGCTTTCACACGGACGATTGTCCGTGTGGTCTCAGCTTGCGGGAGCTGGTGGGGCGTGCGGCCCTGCCTTCGATGGTCGCAGACCATCGAATGCAGGGGGCAGCTCCCACCATGGTGGAGGCGTACGCCCCACCATTTTCATGCGGATCGCCAGCCGTCCGTGTACGGACGGCCGTGGCGATCCGTATTGTGGGCGGGGATTGGTTTGTGCGGCCGGAGCACCGTATGCGGCTCCGGCCGCACAGATCTGAATAAGGGCCTAATTGCTGTGAGCAACCCGAATCGTTCCTTTCCCTATTTTCTGCATAACCTGAGTCCCTATATTTATTTTTCTCCTTCATTCAGTATACTCTAGTCAACCTGACATGTACTAGACTACAGTTGATACCTGTAATGATGTAACACTTATGTATATATATATATATATATATATATATATATATATATATACAGATAGCGCAGGGCTTGTCTTTGCTGGGGATGGCGGAGGACTCGCCACCCGCCATCCCCCGCCCCGCGCCATCTGTAT
This sequence comes from Crinia signifera, assembly GCF_055691185.1. Classification (NCBI taxonomy): domain Eukaryota; kingdom Metazoa; phylum Chordata; class Amphibia; order Anura; family Myobatrachidae; genus Crinia; species Crinia signifera. The sequence continues at coordinate 214,609,379 of NC_139222.1, read as the reverse complement.
GTCGGAAGGGGACGCGCGTGCACGAGGTGCACGCGCGTCCCGTTCCGACGGAGCTTTTGCCCGGGTCCCCGCCGGCTTCCCCGGGTCCCCGCCGGTCCACACCGCCCCCCCGCAGCCCCCCGCAGCCCTGCCCGTCTCCCTGAAGCTGGAGACGGGCAGGACTGCACCCGCCGCGCCGCCTCGCCGCCCGGCTATTGAGACGCTCGTGCGTGGGAGACGCACGAGCGTCTCATTCAGCCAGAGCGCCAGATTGCTGGCGGATCGCCAGGGACACGGTCCTGGCGCTCCGCCAGCAATAATAAGCCCTGCTCCATCTGTATATATATATATATTTTTTTTTTGTATGCAATTATTTCTTTTCTTTTCCCTTTGTTTTTGATGCTTGGTTTGTACTCCTTATTTGAACTTGTAAATTCAATAAAAATGTAATATTAAAAAATATATATATACTATGCAAGTGTGTACATATATGGGTGTAGGGCAGACTATATGAGCCAAGTGGTTCATACCTGCCATTACATACTTTGTTTCTTTGTGTACACCTGAACAATAAATCCATATTGGCTAGTGCCATGCACTTGACCTAGGTATTAGCTAGCCATGGGTTTACAGTGCATGGAGATTACCAAGGTGGCCCCGCCAGAAAATGTCACTGTACCGGCAAGGTTGCCTACCCTCCCGGAATGGCCGGGAGGGTCCCGGAAATTGGGTCCCCCTCCCGGCCCCCTGGGAAAGAAGGGCAACCCTCCTGCAAAGCCGCCCAGCACCCGCGACCCCCCCCCCCCCCCCGGCACCCGCAAATGACCCGTCCACCGTCCGGAAAGGTCAGCCAGAAAGTAGGTAAGTATGTGTACCAGGCCCCGAGATTTCTGTGGCCAGGATGGCGGCTACATACAAGGTTGGACAGGCCCAAAGGAGTACAGGGGAAACTGTAAGGATCAGGTTTTACAGTGTGCACTTGAGTTTTACATTAAATTTATGTTATAGTATACTGCACAGGACTATGGTGTATCTTCTACAGAGCATTGCTGTTATTAATCTGGTACCTCATGATATGCGCACTAGCTATATATATATATATATATATATATATATATATATATATATATATATATATATATATATATATATATATCTGTGCACAGGACCGGCACACCGTTTCCAAATAGATAGTTACCGGGGTGCACCCGCCAGGAGAGAGATAGGTAGACAGGAGATAGCGGCACTCGCTCGGATTTCACAAATAAATTCACAACCAGTCTGGTCAAAGTGTAAGATAACGTTTCGGAGTATCAGTCCTTTATCAAATCAGAAGCAACATAAAGTGAAGGAGAGGTAAGCTTACCTAAATAGAAGAATCAGCACCGGATCCGCCTGCGTGTTCAGCTGGGCGGGCGTCCACTGAGCCTCAACGTGCTTCCGGGTGTCGTGACGTTCAAAGGGAACGTCCTCAGCGTGAAAGCTTCGTTGGTTGCCTGGCAACCCCCGCTCTGTCACGCCGCCGGCTGATCCTGTGTGTACAAAACAGACAGTGTCAAAGCATATTACATCACACGTGAAAGCGGACATTTCAATGTACCTGGACCGGCTGAGTCCAATCACCATAATTCTCAGCAGTAAACATATCGCATGGTACATGTTGTTAGAGCATCCTGAACCATGAAAGTATATATAATAATGCAAAGTACAATAAACATAAAGTTACAAAAAACGGTTCAAAGAAACATGTTTAGGGACCACTGTTCATTGAGACCTCTTGGCCACATTGTATCTAAGTTATAGATCCAGCGGCTCTCTAATTGAAGAAGTCTCTTCGCCCGATCACCTCCTCTCAGACTGTATGGTACCTGATCGATAATAATATATCTCAAACTCGCAAGAGGATGTTTGGCCAACATAAAGTGGCGAGCCACCGGTTGATCATGTTCTTGTTTATTGATGGCCGCTCTAATTGCTGTCCTGTGATTAGCGATCCTTTCCCGTAGTGTCCTTACGGTTTTACCCACATAACATTTGCCACATGGGCATTTAATAAGGTAGACAATGAAAGTGCTAGTGCATGTCAAGGGGTATTTGATGGAGAATTTGGTCCCTAGAAAGGGGTGGTAAAAAACCTTGGTATTGGAAAGTCCACTGCAAGTAATGCATCCTGTGCATCTGTAGCACCCACCCACCCTGCTTTTGGTATTAGGGGGGTTTCGAGTCGAGAGATCTGTGCGTACCACCCATTCGCGGATATTGCGCCCTCTTTTGTAACACGGCATGAGGTTTTTGTTCTTCAAGGACGTCAGATTTTTGTCCTGTTGTACCACTGGCCACAGGGAACGGGATTCTGTCAAGACAATTTGGTCGGCATCGGTGAAATCTCTAACCCAACCTATTCTGTTGTCTTTAGAGGGGTCTTTTTTAACCCTGCGAGAGAGAAGGTCTTCTCTAGCCATGGATTCTACTTTAGATCTGGCAAACTCCAAGATTTTTGGGGAGTAGTTTCTTTTCATGAATTTATCAGTCATGTTATCCATGTGGGTAGCCAATTGATCAGAATCGCTGGTAATTCGCTTTACCCTAATATATTGGGATAAAGGCAAGCCTCTCTTCAAGGCAGGTGGGTGGTGGCTACGTGCATCGAGCAGGGTATTCCGATCGGTGGGTTTGGAGTAGATAGAGCTCACCAAGGAGTCGCCAGAAATTTCAATTAGTACATCAAGGTATTGAATCATCGATTGGCTCATGTTGTAAGTGAATTTTATCGGATGATCAAGGGCGTTGATTTTTTGCATCATACTTTCAAAATCTTCTTTAGAGCCTGTCCAAAACAGCAGAATATCATCGATATACCTTGTGTACAGAGCGATGTTGTCCATTGATGGGGTCTCTAGGAACAACTTTTTTTCTGTCTCGTACATGTAGGCGTTTGCGAAGGACGGTGCGACCGGGGAACCCATCGCACACCCGGTTTTCTGTAACACAAATCTTTTTTCAAAGATGAAGAAATTGCGTGTTAATGTTAATCGGAGCAGTTGGGCAAAGAATTCGATGGGTGGTCCAGTATATAAGGTATCATGGGTCAGAATGGCTTTGGTGGCAGCAATCCCCTCTTCGTGGGGGATGCTGGTATAGAGACTTGTAATATCAAGAGAGCACAGCCACATATTTGGAATCGTAGGGCCAAATTCTCTTAGTTTGATAAGCAAAGAGGTGGTATCTTGTAGATACGTTGGTAACCGCTGGATGCATGGTTGCAGCAGATGGTCTAAGAAAGTGGATATAGGGCTAAACAATGAGTCTCTCGCCGAAATTATGGGTCTTCCCGGGGGCTTGAGGAGGTTCTTATGTATTTTTGGAAGACAATACATCAGGGGTACTTTCGGGTATTCTGTCGTCAGAAAATCTCTGGTGGTCTCCTTAATCCAGCCTGCAGTCGCTGCCTGTTGGAGCAAGAGATCCAATTCTTTTTTATACAGGATCGTGGGGTCACCAAGGAGGGTTTCATACACAAGGTGGTTGGCAAGTTGTGAATATATTTCTGCCTTGTACATGTCTATGTCCCAGACAACTATCCCCCCACCCTTGTCGGCGGGGAGGATCATGACGTCGTCATATTTATTGAGCTGTTTGAGGGCAAGCCACTCATCTTTCGGAAGATTGGATTGGACGGTGGTGTTCTTATTAGCAATTCTATTTTTGTTCGCCATGTTCACATTGACATCAAGGACTTTGATGAAACTTTGAATGGAGAGATTGGACGATGGTGGGTCCCATTTAGATTTGCGTTTAAATGGATCAGGGGTGTGGGTAGACAATTGGTTTGTGTTTTCATTCTTGAAAAAATCTTTTAGTTTCAAGTTTCTGTTAAGTCTGTTCAGATCCACCTTCCATTGGAAGTCGTCAAACTTGTGTGTCGGCACATACGACAACCCCCGGTTTAAAACCTTACTCTCTGCTGCTGTCAAGGTGCGATGTGATATGTTGATTAGGGTTTCTTCTGGCGATTCTTTGACTTGGCACCTCCGTCCTTTTCCTCCTCTACGAGAGGGTCGGAATCTCTTTCTCGCCCCGCTCTGGTCCGAACTCCAGAAGGGGGGCGTTGCCCGTTTTTTTGGTTCTGACGTTTGTTGCGATTGTCAGTAGTCGAGGAGGCAGAGTCGTTGCTTGACTCAGTGTCCTGGCCACCCTTGTTGTACCTTCTCCTTGATCTGGTGTTTCTCCTGAAAGCTCTGGTAGAGCCCGAAGTCCACTGGTATACCGCATGTTCAGTGTAATCACGGTTCACTCGGTCAAATTTGTTCCTTTTAAAGGCCACAAGTTCTTTTTTAAAAACTGCAATATCAGTTGCAAGTTTTTGGAACCAGTTGGTGGTTGTGTCGGCATTGAGTTGATCTTTATGTAATGTCTCGTATTCCTCAATTTTCTTCCTGGCTTCCTCCATTTCCCGGGCGGATTCTTCGATCACCAGAGTGATCAGGTCGAATGAGCAGGTATTTAATACCGCCACCCATCTACGACAGAATTCATTGTTATAGCGCCCGATTGTTGGCACATTTTTTATTCTAAAACCTCTCGGAATTTTCTTTTCTCGGTAGTATTCCGAGAGTGTGATTCCATGAAGTAGAAACTCCGTTTCACGTTTTTTGAGTTTAAATAAATTATTGTAAATGTCCTCTGTGGTGAGGGCTTCTGCTGCTTCAGCTAACCGCTCTTTAAAGAGGACGGCAGTGGATTCATCCTCTGAAAATTGTAAACGTTCCCCCAATGGGGACTTCCGGTTCCGGCGGGCATGTGAGCAGCCGCGAGGTGAAGCAGCTCCGTGGACGGTGATCGGGACGGCACCCCAGGATCACCGCTGAGCGGTCCACCACGCGGGGTGACTACCCCACGATCCCTGGAACACACCCCGCTGCATGGAGAGGTTCTTGTCGCCCATGCCAGGACGCCAGCAGACCCGGGGCACGACGCAGCAAAAAGCCAAGATGGCGGCCGCAAGCACAAAAGCCCACAAGACTGGACGCGCTGAGACAGTAAGCCTGCAGACACCCACCGCTCACTCCCAGACCCCCACCCCACACTCAGCATCCCCCACTGCCCCTGGGACACCACTAAGGAACAGGGATGAAGCGGGGACCCAGCACATGACGCCAGACTCATACCAGGAAATGGTGAGGGCGATTAAAGACACCATAACTCCTATGTTCAAGGAGCAAGCTGCCACATTTAAAGTCTCCATAGATGATCTTAAAGGACACCTCTCACAGCTTACTCAGCGTGTCACACATAATGAATCTGAAATAGGAGCTATATTTCACGAGGTGCAGGAGTTAAAGACACATAATGCAGCACTACAAAAGACCTGCCACATGATGTCTAACAAACTAGACGACATAGAAAATAGGTCAAGAAGGAACAATTTGAGGCTGGTGGGGTTGCCAGAGACGGTGAGGGGACAAGCATTGCAGCACTTCATAAGAAATACCCTGCCTGATTTACTGGAAGTAGCCACAGACTGTGCCGATATGGTAGTGGAGAGAGCCCACCGCATAGGCCCAGAGAAGGAGGGGGCCGGAAACAGACCCCGAGTGGTTATATTCAGGACATTGAATTATCTCCACAAGGAGCTGCTATGGACAGCCTCCCGCAAAACAAAAGGCTTAATGTGGGAAACAAATAAACTGCACCTGTTTCAAGATTACTCGGCAGAAGTAACCCGAGCTAGAAGGGAGTTTTCGGTGGTGTGCTCAAAGCTAATAAAAGAGAATAGGAAATTCGCTCTCATATACCCAGCCAGATTGCGCTTATTTGAGGAAGGAGGCCCTAAAGAATTTTCCACCCCAGGAGATGCACTGGCATATCTGGAAGAAGGAGAGGGCCATCGCCCTGAAAAGGAATAGTTGAAGGGGAACCCCAAGGGGGATACAGAATGTGCAGCTTTGGATTGTTATTGTTATATGCTAGTTAGAAGAGACCCTCAGCTGAGAGACGATATTTAGTCCTTTCCCAAGAAACAGTGGTACAGTGAAAGAGATATGATACCCGGAGATATTGACTATGTTTTACGGAGGAAAAGCAGGGGTAAATGCCTGACTCTGGGGTTTATCAGGACAGTTACAGGAACCACAGATGTACAGAAACCCGCAGGGAAGGACAGAGAGTTAATAATCAACACGAGTTATGTCTCTCAAAACTGGGTTCTCTAAAGCAGAGACTTAAGACAAAGCTGATTTATATTAGACTATGTTATGGGGTGCCGACCCTTGTCGCCAGTCCGGGACAATTACAGAGGACTGGATGCGCCCTAGCAAGGGCTATTGTTCCCGGAAGTCAGAAGAAAGGCAGAACACTGCCGAGGAGACAGGCAAGCTCCTGACTCCTGTTATTGTTATGGTTTATAGTTTGTATTTTATTTTCCTTTTTTTGTTTTTCTTATGGGGAGGGGAAGTTTGGAGGGGGGGAGGGAGAGGGAGGGGGGGAACAGGTCTGGGGGCAATGCAACAAATTGTATTTGAAGTAGGTTAAATGACAGTGCTGAGGGTCTGTTCATGGAATGTAGGTGGGGTGAACTCTCCTATAAAGCGTAAGAAGATATTACTCTACCTTAAGAAACAGAAAGCAGACATTGCTCTGCTGCAGGAGACTCACCTCACAGACATAGAACATGCGAAACTGGGCTCCATGGGATATATAGTGGCCGCCTCGGCCTCGTATAGCTCTAAGGCCAGAGGAGTGGCCATCTTAGTAAAATCATCCTTACATGCTCAAATATCTCCCATTTACATAGATCCTGAAGGCAGGGTAATCATTCTCAAACTTCAGGTCCATAAAGAACACTACGTTATATGTAACATTTATGCCCCCAACACCTCCTCTAAAATTTTTTTTCGAAAGTTATTATCTAAATTATATACACATTCAGACACCCGTTTAATACTAGGAGGGGATTTCAATATGGTGGCTAACCCCATGATAGACAGGTCTTCGTGTCCAAGGAGATCCCCCTCGACACCAACAATGAGCATTAAATTTATCACTGAACAATTGCACTTGATAGATAATTGGAGATTACTGTACCCTACGGAAAAGGGTTATACGTGCCTCTCGGCCGCACACGGCACAATGTCACGTATTGACTACCTATTGACTTCCTCCTCCATGTTGTCAGACGTACTGGATGCTGGTATGGAACCAGTGTGCATTTCAGACCATGCTCTGGTTTGGTGTGACCTAGCCACCTCGGTGGATACTGGGTCCCATCGTCAATGGCGATTCCCAGCATACCTTTCCACATCCATTAAGTTCCGCAATATGCTAGAGGCTAAGTGGGGAGATTTTATACATAACAATAAGGACCAGGGTATAGATCCCCTGAACCTATGGCAGACAGCTAAAGCAGTTTTAAGGGGTGAGATAATGTCATATGTTGGCAAGCACCGTAAAGAGAGAGCAGCACTTATAATTAAAGCACAGGAAGAACTTACCACAACTTTTGCTAAATACAAGCTAGATAACACGGAGAGCTCCAAACAACAATATGTCCAAGCCAAGACACACTTTGATTCCATATTGGCGGTGGAGGCTGCGAGGGGCATGTCAAATTCTAATTTTCAATTTTATACACACGGCAATAAAACAGGTCGCTACTTATCTAACTTACTTAGAGGATCAAGAACCTCAGCAGTAATCACAACAATCAAGTCCCATACAGGGGAAAGGAAGCATAAAGGGGCGGAGATATTGGAAATATTTAATAAGTTTTATACACAATTATATAGCCAAGAGGAAATTAACCAAACAAATAAAAAAGACTTTTGGGATAAAATTGAGCTGCCGGGGATCTCGGATTTACAAAAAGAAAGAATAATATCCCCAATTACAGATGAGGAAATCACACAGGCCATAGGGATGCTAAAACCCCTTAAGGCCCCAGGGCCAGACGGCTTTTCAGGGGAGTTCTATAAAATCTTAGGCCCCAAACTAGGAGAAACACTGAAAAATTTATTTAATGCTATTATGACGGGTTCACGGGTGCCATTGTATTTTAACTCAGCAGTGGTGAAGGTACTGCCTAAACCAGGAAAAGACAAGGAAGATCCAGGAGCTTATAGACCAATCTCACTACTTAACGTAGATTATAAGTTGCTAACCAAGATCATAGCAGAAAGGATGAAATATATATTGCCAAAAGTAATTGATCCAGACCAGACGGGATTTATCTGGGGCAGGCACTCAGTAGTAAACGTCCGCAAAGTCCTGGCGGTGATCCAGAGTGCGAGGAACAAGAGTGACCCAGGGGACCAGGCAATCTTATCATTAGATGCAGAGAAGGCATTTGACCTGGTCACCTGGGATCACTTATTTGAGTGTTTGTCCAGATACGGATTTCCCCCTCTATTTATAGATATGCTTAAAAATTTATATTGGCACCCGCGGACCCAGGTAGCCTGTAATGGTTACATCTCCAACCCATTTGAGATACAGAGGGGAACTAGGCAGGGGTGCCCCCTGTCTCCCTTGTTATTTGCACTGGCATTGGAACCGCTGGCGGTGGCACTACGGGCCAGTCAGGCCTACAAAGGGATTAAAATAGGAGACATAACAATGAAAATATGTCTTTTTGCTGATGATATGCTTTTATTTGTTTCAGACCTAGAGACCTCCATGCCAGCTATACTAGACATAATTACATCATTCGGGTCATTCGCGGGATATAGGGTTAACGTGAGTAAGTCCGAGATCCTTAGGTTAAGCGGCCAGGAGACACCCCAGGGGAGATCTCCTGTGATTGATAGTTTTAAATCCACTAGAGACTATATCAAATACTTGGGAATTAATGTAACAGGAGACCTGGCTAATTTATACCGTGAGAACTATACCCCAATAATTAATAAAGTAATTAACATACTAGAAAACTGGAAAAATCTTCCTCTATCCCTAATGGGCAGAGCAGCAGCTCTACAATCAATAATATTTCCCAAATTATCATATTATATACAAATGCTACCCATCAGAATAACAAAGAAAGATATAGCCAAAATTAATGCTAGCTTCTTTAAATTTCTATGGCAAGGGAAGAAACCACGTATAGCTCGTCACAAAACTTACATAAAAAAGGCAGAGGGAGGGTTGGGGATCCCAAATATTATGGCATATTCTCAGGCGGTGTTTTTTAGGTATATCTTGGATTGGCTGCATAATGGACATTCCTACACACATAACGCACTAGAAAGAGAATTGGTAGCCCCTTACTCATTAGCCGCACTGTTACACTTACAGAGAAAAGAAATCCCAACAGGAATCCTCAAAAATATAATATTTGCAGACACATTTTGGGCATGGGTACAGGTGAATAAGAAATTAGGTAGACACCACACGGTCACCAGATTTATACCTTTGATAGGCAACCCGGCTTTCCCAGCGGGTCTGGCTTCATCAGGATATCAAAGATGGAGAGACAGGGGCATTTTGTCAATAAAAGATGTGTTTGACCCAGGGGGGAACTTGTTGACATTCCAAGCTATTAAGGACAAATATGAGATACCCAATAGCGACATGTTTATGTACTTCCAAGTGAGGCATTATGTACAATCACTACCAGCCCCTATGAAAGACTCAGAAACATCAGACATATTAAAACCGATATTCATACTTAGCACCACAGGCCCTTTTAGACTAAGATATATTTATACGGACCTCCTACCATCCCAACCAGAAAAAATCTGGACGGAGGCTATAACACAATGGAGCAAAGACATATCTGACACAATAGAGGTTAAAACCTTTCTTAAACCTATGGAGAAAACACTGAAAATACTTCGCTCAGCCCAGATGCAAGAGGTCCATATAAAAACCCTGCATAGGGCATATATATCTCAAGCACAACGGAAATACTTTGTGCCGGGGGAGTCGGGAAGGTGCTTAAAGTGTAAAGGCCTAAGGGCCGACTTCTTTCATAGCATGTGGGACTGTGGACGCATAAGGAAATTTTGGGACAAGGTCATGGGGTTCATAAATACTGTATGTCAACTAAAACTATCTAAAGATCCTCTTGCTATGTTGTGTGCTAACTTTGTTAACTGGAACCTCCAGGGCCGAAAAACAGCACTGACTCCTTTTCTCACCATCGTAGTAACAGTGGCAAAGAAAATAATACTGAGAAATTGGACGGTGTCATCCCCTCCATTCCTACACCAAGTCCGAATAACTTTGTTAAACCTGCTCCATCTCGATAGACGCTCCACAGTCCCGCATGTTGAACAAGGAGTGAAAAAATTCATGCATAAATGGGGGGTATATATAGACTCACTGGACATAGACACGAAACAACAAATTTATTCGCTATATGAAGGGACCACATGGTACCTAATCAGATCACTCAGTACTTCATAGCTGGCAACCGAGACCTGAGGGGGGTGGGGACGGGGAGGGGGGGAGGGAGGATAGTTTTGATTAGAGTTGGGGTGTGTTATATTTGAATTGTGCAAAGTAAATTCAGGAAACACAAAATTGAGCACAAAGTTGTAATTGAATATACAGAGCCTTTATTATTGTAAATATGATGTACTGTGAGATGTACACAAATCAATTCTCTGTACAAATGTATCCTGCGAATTACTGTATTTTTGTTCTTTTGCAAAAATAAAAGAAAAATGTTTTTCAAAAAAAAAAAAAAACGTTCCCCCAATGGATACACCGTGGGGTTGAATCCATCACTGCCTGAAGCCATGATATAGTGCAGCTAAAGATCAAGTCCAGACAAGAAATGAATCACCCAAGTGGGGTAAAATCAGCCGCTGTAGCACTTGCACCCTGGAATGGGTTAAACAGCGGCGGCACCAGTCTTGTTTATGTTAGGTCTGATCCTGACTATTAGATAGTCAACATAGGCGACGGGTAGCCAGGTCCAAAGAACTCGCTGAAGCAGGGAGGTCTGTAAATATCTGTGCACAGGACCGGCACACCGTTTCCAAATAGATAGTTACCGGGGTGCACCCGCCAGGAGAGAGATAGGTAGACAGGAGATAGCGGCACTCGCTCGGATTTCACAAATAAATTCACAACCAGTCTGGTCAAAGTGTAAGATAACGTTTCGGAGTATCAGTCCTTTATCAAATCAGAAGCAACATAAAGTGAAGGAGAGGTAAGCTTACCTAAATAGAAGAATCAGCACCGGATCCGCCTGCGTGTTCAGCTGGGCGGGCGTCCACTGAGCCTCAACGTGCTTCCGGGTGTCGTGACGTTCAAAGGGAACGTCCTCAGCGTGAAAGCTTCGTTGGTTGCCTGGCAACCCCCGCTCTGTCACGCCGCCGGCTGATCCTGTGTGTACAAAACAGACAGTGTCAAAGCATATTACATCACACGTGAAAGCGGACATTTCAATGTACCTGGACCGGCTGAGTCCAATCACCATAATTCTCAGCAGTAAACATATCGCATGGTACATGTTGTTAGAGCATCCTGAACCATGAAAGTATATATAATAATGCAAAGTACAATAAACATAAAGTTACAAAAAACGGTTCAAAGAAACATGTTTAGGGACCACTGTTCATTGAGACAAACCTCAAACAGCTCAATAAATATGACGACGTCATGATCCTCCCCGCCGACAAGGGTGGGGGGATAGTTGTCTGGGACATAGACATGTACAAGGCAGAAATATATTCACAACTTGCCAACCACCTTGTGTATGAAACCCTCCTTGGTGACCCCACGATCCTGTATAAAAAAGAATTGGATCTCTTGCTCCAACAGGCAGCGACTGCAGGCTGGATTAAGGAGACCACCAGAGATTTTCTGACGACAGAATACCCGAAAGTACCCCTGATGTATTGTCTTCCAAAAATACATAAGAACCTCCTCAAGCCCCCGGGAAGACCCATAATTTCGGCGAGAGACTCATTGTTTAGCCCTATATCCACTTTCTTAGACCATCTGCTGCAACCATGCATCCAGCGGTTACCAACGTATCTACAAGATACCACCTCTTTGCTTATCAAACTAAGAAAATTTGGCCCTACGATTCCAAATATGTGGCTGTGCTCTCTTGATATTACAAGTCTCTATACCAGCATCCCCCACGAAGAGGGGATTGCTGCCACCAAAGCCATTCTGACCCATGATACCTTATATACTGGACCACCCATCGAATTCTTTGCCCAACTGCTCCGATTAACATTAACACGCAATTTCTTCATCTTTGAAAAAAGATTTGTGTTACAGAAAACCGGGTGTGCGATGGGTTCCCCGGTCGCACCGTCCTTCGCAAACGCCTACATGTATGAGACAGAAAAAAAGTTGTTCCTAGAGACCCCATCAATGGACAACATCGCTCTGTACACAAGGTATATCGATGATATTCTGCTGTTTTGGACAGGCTCTAAAGAAGATTTTGAAAGTATGATGCAAAAAATCAACGCCCTTGATCATCCGATAAAATTCACTTACAACATGAGCCAATCGATGATTCAATACCTTGATGTACTAATTGAAATTTCTGGCGACTCCTTGGTGAGCTCTATCTACTCCAAACCCACCGATCGGAATACCCTGCTCGATGCACGTAGCCACCACCCACCTGCCTTGAAGAGAGGCTTGCCTTTATCCCAATATATTAGGGTAAAGCGAATTACCAGCGATTCTGATCAATTGGCTACCCACATGGATAACATGACTGATAAATTCATGAAAAGAAACTACTCCCCAAAAATCTTGGAGTTTGCCAGATCTAAAGTAGAATCCATGGCTAGAGAAGACCTTCTCTCTCGCAGGGTTAAAAAAGACCCCTCTAAAGACAACAGAATAGGTTGGGTTAGAGATTTCACCGATGCCGACCAAATTGTCTTGACAGAATCCCGTTCCCTGTGGCCAGTGGTACAACAGGACAAAAATCTGACGTCCTTGAAGAACAAAAACCTCATGCCGTGTTACAAAAGAGGGCGCAATATCCGCGAATGGGTGGTACGCACAGATCTCTCGACTCGAAACCCCCCTAATACCAAAAGCAGGGTGGGTGGGTGCTACAGATGCACAGGATGCATTACTTGCAGTGGACTTTCCAATACCAAGGTTTTTTACCACCCCTTTCTAGGGACCAAATTCTCCATCAAATACCCCTTGACATGCACTAGCACTTTCATTGTCTACCTTATTAAATGCCCATGTGGCAAATGTTATGTGGGTAAAACCGTAAGGACACTACGGGAAAGGATCGCTAATCACAGGACAGCAATTAGAGCGGCCATCAATAAACAAGAACATGATCAACCGGTGGCTCGCCACTTTATGTTGGCCAAACATCCTCTTGCGAGTTTTAGATATATATTATTATCGATCAGGTACCATACAGTCTGAGAGGAGGTGATCGGGCGAAGAGACTTCTTCAATTAGAGAGCCGCTGGATCTATAACTTAGATACAATGTGGCCAAGAGGTCTCAATGAACAGTGGTCCCTAAACATCGTGGGGGATGCTGGTATAGAGACTTGTAATATCAAGAGAGCACAGCCACATATTTGGAATCGTAGGGCCAAATTTTCTTAGTTTGATAAGCAAAGAGGTGGTATCTTGTAGATACGTTGGTAACCGCTGGATGCATGGTTGCAGCAGATGGTCTAAGAAAGTGGATATAGGGCTAAACAATGAGTCTCTCGCCGAAATTATGGGTCTTCCCGGGGGCTTGAGGAGGTTCTTATGTATTTTTGGAAGACAATACATCAGGGGTACTTTCGGGTATTCTGTCGTCAGAAAATCTCTGGTGGTCTCCTTAATCCAGCCTGCAGTCGCTGCCTGTTGGAGCAAGAGATCCAATTCTTTTTTATACAGGATCGTGGGGTCACCAAGGAGGGTTTCATACACAAGGTGGTTGGCAAGTTGTGAATATATTTCTGCCTTGTACATGTCTATGTCCCAGACAACTATCCCCCCACCCTTGTCGGCGGGGAGGATCATGACGTCGTCATATTTATTGAGCTGTTTGAGGTTTGTCTCAATGAACAGTGGTCCCTAAACATGTTTCTTTGAACCGTTTTTTGTAACTTTATGTTTATTGTACTTTGCATTATTATATATACTTTCATGGTTCAGGATGCTCTAACAACATGTACCATGCGATATGTTTACTGCTGAGAATTATGGTGATTGGACTCAGCCGGTCCAGGTACATTGAAATGTCCGCTTTCACGTGTGATGTAATATGCTTTGACACTGTCTGTTTTGTACACACAGGATCAGCCGGCGGCGTGACAGAGCGGGGGTTGCCAGGCAACCAACGAAGCTTTCACGCTGAGGACGTTCCCTTTGAACGTCACGACACCCGGAAGCACGTTGAGGCTCAGTGGACGCCCGCCCAGCTGAACACGCAGGCGGATCCGGTGCTGATTCTTCTATTTAGGTAAGCTTACCTCTCCTTCACTTTATGTTGCTTCTGATTTGATAAAGGACTGATACTCCGAAACGTTATCTTACACTTTGACCAGACTGGTTGTGAATTTATTTGTGAAATCCGAGCGAGTGCCGCTATCTCCTGTCTATATATATATATATATATATATACTGGGGGTGCGAGCCGGCACTCAATCCTTATGGTAGGTAAGATGCCTCCGGGTGCCCAAATAAATATCTTTGATCAAATCCTTTTGGAGTGACGCCGCCTTCCATCCATTACCTATATATATATATATATATATATATATATATATATATATATATATAAATAAATAAATAAATACGGTGGTGTGGCACTCTTAGCCAAAGTTCAATGAGACAAGAAAGTCGCCAAGTGATAATAACAACGTTTCAATTTATGTAATTGACCTTTGGAGGCGCACTTGGGGTGCCTAGGATGGCAAAAAGTTTCCCATAAAGCATGTCCTCAATTGCCTGTCTACCTACATAGTTTACGTCATCAGTTGCTCCTGCAACTTAATATATGTAGGCAAAACCATAAGGACCATGAGGGAAAGAATGGCCCTCCATCGGTTTGCTGTTAACCAGGTACTTTCCGGCAAGAAGAAAAACAACAGCCAGGACCAACCGGTGGCGAAACACTTCCTCCAAGAAGGACATAGGCTAGCCGATCTACGTCACATGGTGATCAATCACATTCCTCCATCTTTAAGAAGAGGAGACCGAGACGGCAAGCTGCTGAGGCTGGAGGCCAGATGGATCCAGAGATTACAATCCAGAAAACCCAATGGACTAAATGATCGGCTATCCTATGCTGTATTTTTATAGCCAGTGGATCAATGAACTCCTTCTGATTGCCTCATGCTAGTCCATGTCCCCGTCTCAATCTTGACAACAGGGCCATACTCGGGTGCACTAGTTTAACCTGAGCCTTATGGCAGCATTCAGTTAAACCAATCATCTGTGGCATCGATACTCTAAGGCTGGTCCAGATGCCCCCCTGCCCCTCTTTCCTTTCACGGTCACTTTATATTCACGCGACTCCCACCATATAATGTTATCCACACACCGGCACCTGGATACTCTTAATATTCACTTGTTCACAAGACAGCTACTCACTTTATGGTAGCGGTTTTATTATATATATATATATATATATATATATATATATATATATATATATATATATATATATATATATATAGCAAGGTGTGTGTTGACCTGGCCACCCCCCCAGCTGGTCAGGGACCCAGGTGCCTTCCGGAACAGTTGTGCAGGAGTAGGCAAAGAAGCAGACAGCGGCACTCTGTGAATTTTCAAAAACGTATATTAGTGCAAAAATAGCATACCAACGTTTCGGGGCATAAGGTACCCCTTTGTCAAGGTGAACAGTGCAGTGGGGGGGGGACCAAGTGACTGCCGACCCGGGCGCCGAAACACTTAGTTTCGGCCCTGGTTAGGGCTTTGTTTTTATCAATATTGTCACTACACGTTGATGACGAAAGATGATTTATTGTTCTTACCTGTCACTATAATGTAAACGCTTCCCATCTCCCCAGCCAATCGCACACATCCCGGGACCAGCATCATATACTGGTCACCTAGAACACACACACACACACACATATATATATATATATATATATATATATATATATATATATACATACACACACACACACACATACTGGTCACACAGGTACATACAGAAAACATAACAGATCCATGCTCAAAAGTTATTCTGCAGCATTGGCTCGCAGCAACATATGCCTTGCCCTCCTGGTATGGCCATCGTCCACAGTTCCTGACACAGGAGGTGATTCAGACCAGTGGGTGAACCCATGTAAATGGCGGCAGTTCCATGCTCAGCGACCATTGAATGATTTTTCCTACATGCGTCCGCATGCACAATTATATCGTTATCAATATTTTTAGCATGCATATTGGCACCTTTTAACCTCTATTGTAAACGCACCTAGACACTTTGAACACATTTTATTTATATTGTTAGAGAATAATGACATCATCGCTGCAGTGGTCCGAATACTCATGTAACACACTGACCCTGCTAACATCATAACATTCTGCAGTTGCCAATACATCCCACTTCCAAATATATAAAGAACAGGAAGAACTAGCCAGAAGTGGCCTCAATGAAAATAATAACAGCTGTTTAATATACTCTTGCTTGTACTGACCCATGTAAAACAGAAATTGTCTTTAGTGTGATTTCTCTTTAAACCTTAAATATAAATGCTTGTATTATTACAGTATGTCATGTAAGACAAGTGGTGTAATTAAGATCCTGCAGCTAATGACACGTAGAAATGATAACCTGTTAGATATTTCTACACTAATGAGCCAGTGTTACATATGGCATGAATAACGAGAACAGACAGCCAGGGCCTGAGTGGATGCTTAGAAAGGTGTTTATCATCAGATCACAGCACAGCTCCTGAAATCCAATGCTCTAAATCACTCACAGGTAATTTATTCAAGATGAGAGCAGGAATTAAAGCAACCGCAACGGGTACAAAGGGATTTCAAGAAATCCGCAGGGACTGTGCTCTTAGTGGTCTGGAAACCATTCCTTTATGATGGAAAAAAAATAAAAAAAAAACAATTGAACAACGTTAATTAACTAGATAGTTGCCAGGAAGCAGAGGTAACGTGCCTGGCAATGAAATTTTATGTATTCGTAAAAATGTGTTTTTATCACCAGACTCTTGTGACACAAACAACCTCTTAAACCCCCACTCTTGCAACACCCTTATTAAACAGTTTAGTTTGCCGCTCACATGCTTTTATATTTTTTTTACAACTACACCCAGTTATTGGCTAGTATCGGAACTCGAGTTTGCTTTGCGTCTTCTGTTGCTGTTCTGTGGTTTGTACATAAATATCGCTCTTACATTATTCTGGCTGAAAGAAAACCAGGCTGTAATACTCTATTTCTGTTCAACCTGTACTTTTTCTGAACAATACACTTGTTGTTAAGCATTTCAGAAACCCGTGATATATATCAAGGATAACATAAGCAGGGACTTAGATGAAGACTGTGTTGTTTATTTTGAACAGCAAGTCACAGCATACCAGATTCATTCCATATAGAAGCGTAGTTACAGGCAGCAACATACAGGTAAACACAGCATGAACAGACTCCAAATGCTCCAATGGTCCCTACCATAGGCCACACCCCAGCCTATTGCTTGAGTAGCTAATCCAAAATCAAGAGAAAGAGCACTCTGCCCTGGAAACACTTATATCATGAAATCACAGGTGCTGCTAATTACACACCTGGCTTTTGCTACTGCTCCAAAACTTGGTCTAGATCTTCCACATTACTCTCATGTGGAGAGATGCTGTATCTACCCCACTCCTCCCCCCTTAGGTGTAACCACCCTGGTGAAGCTACACAATTTTCAGTCAAGCTCTCTGCCACCTCTACTTGTGTCATCTGCCTGGGTACACAGACCTCCACCACTTTCCAGAGGTAGCCCACCTCACCTTCCTTCCTTTGAAGGAATTACTGTGCGGAAGATCAGGACCTACAAATCTCCTGAAAAGGGCATCGGCATTGAGGTGCTGCTTCCCTGGATGATGCTGCACCTCAAACTTAAACAGCTGTAATGCCAAAAACCAATGGGTTACACAAGCATTCTCCTCCTTGTTTGTTTGTTTGCATCCATTGTAAGGGTGGATGGTCTTTGACCAACAAAAACTCTTGTCCCAATAAATAATATCTCAAGGACTCAACTGCCTACTCAAGGACTAAGCTCTACAGTTGAGTACTTAAGCTCTATGGGCAATAATTTATGGCTAAGCTAGAGGATGGGCTTCTACTCTCCATCTACTGTACCTCTTGGGAAAGGACTGCTCCTAATTCTGTCCCATAGGCATCCGTTTGTAACAAAAATTATATATATTTTTTTCTAATTAATGTTTATTGTTGAAGCATCACTTCACAGCAAATAAATACAGTAAACATTTAGTAACTGTGACATATAAAAGGAAACACAGTTAGTAATGACCAAAATTACATAGAAAATAGTATATGCAATAAGTTGGGTTTTGGTGGTTCTTGTACAGTATCATCAGATATGGTATGCATAATAGTCATGACTATGACACAAGTAACATTAAGATTACATGGAGATGCAAACAAAGGTACATAAGCAACAGTATGTTGGATTCTGTTAATGTTGTACCTTTATATAGAGAGCCTTGTGATGACATCCAGTTGACATATAATGGCATGGAGACATGGGAGGACCCTGACCCAGCATGAACCACTTCACATAAACACCAAGTGATAATAAATTATGTAATTGGGGGAACCCCCTTGAGCACTCTTGTCTCATAGTATTCTGTATTTTGAAGATAATTTTTGATTCTGCCCTGGAAATCACCAGGAAGGGTACCGATTTAGGTCTCCCAAGTTGCAAAGAAGCCAGTCACTAGGTAAGTTTTATGTAATGTTGTTTCCAACCAATCCATAAAGAATATATGTTGTAGCTTAATTTTAAACAATTCTAGAGTGGGTGGGTTTGGAGCCATCCATGACTGTAAAATAGCTTTACGTGCTGCTGCATTTATTGCCGTGACCAATTTTTTGCATCCTTTAGTTATCCTCTGGGATTCAGGAAGAATTCCCCAAATTGCCCACTCCATATTAAAAGGTAAGTAATTTATTAGATGTGTAATTGTAAATGTTCTGACTTGTTGCCAAAATCCACAGAGCATAGGACAAGCCCAAAAGCAATGAATTAGGTCTGCCTGGGAGGTGCGGCATTTGAGGCATTCGCTGATATCGGTCATATCTGCCAAAAACTGTAATTTGGGCAAGTTGTCTGCTCGATGGACGATGCTAAAGAACATCTCTTGATACTGAGCTGCCGGTAAGTATTTGCAAGATGTAACCAAAGATATTAACAATAACAAGTTATCTAGTTTCCCAACATTGAATATTGTGTCGTACAAGTTTTTATAGTCGAGTGGTTAATTGGGGAGTTAAACATTTTATAGTGGATAGAGATAGCTTTTTTAAGTGGCTGGAGTGAAAAGATTTCTCATTATCTCACTCACATAGTGCTGCATTTGAAGGAATGCTAAAGGAAAATTCTTGAAAAGTCTGACACGCTAAATGTCATTGGTTTGTCGTCTACATCCTTTATGCCCTCTCTGTCAAATAATGTGAAAGGAAAATCCACCTCCCCATGCTGGACATTTTTTGTGGTTCAAAAAAAGTCAGAATTAAGCTTTAATGGGAGTGTAACCCATAAGTTTTATAGAGAATGTGCCACAAACAATATAACAACGATTATAAAGGGTTCTCTTTATGTTTTATATCGGTTTCTGCTTCTAACTCGTAAAGAAATTAGATCAAGTTTCCTTTGCCAAGAAAACCCGTTTCCAGAGGAGTATTTGTGTATATATATATATATATATATATATATATTCAGTGTTCTTTAACCAATCCCTAAGAAATCTAAACAAGCTGGTGTGATTGTAAGCTCGTACATCAGGGCAGTCAATACCACCATTGAATTTTGCTTGTTGTAGCTATCTTAGCGCTATTCTTGATCTTTTTCCCTTCCATATAAAGTTCCTAAAAAGATTATTTATGCAATTTATATTTGAGTTGCTAAGCAGAATGGGTAAGTATAGTAAAATATATAATAATTTCAGGAAGGAGGACATTTTTATTAAATTGACTCTTCCTAGATATGATAGTCAGGTGTTTCCAATATTGTCATTTGTCATGGAACAAATCATATATTGGATATTTGTTTTGCATAACTCAGTTGGGTATTTGATTAGTTTGATCCCTAAATAAGTTATAGAAGACTTAGCCCAAGTTAATGGTAACTGTCCTGCCCATTGTGGTAGTTATTCCAGATTTGAGGTATAGCCCTCTAGATTTGCCAAAGTTCACCTGAAAGCCTGAGATACAAACATATAATTTGACTGCAGATAAGAACCCATCTAATCTGCCCCTTTGTTAAACATGTTTTCTTTAAACCATATTTGATCCTTATTTCTTTGTAAGGATATTAATATGCCTATCATCCCAAGCATGTTTAAATTGGTTAACTGTATTTGACTCTACAAACTCTGATGGTAGGCTATTCCACTTATCTACCTCTCTTTCTGTGAAGTAAATTTTACTCAAATTTCCCCTCAATCTTCCTCCCTCTAGTTTCAGTGCATGTTCTGTTGCTCCTCTTCTGTGAAGAATGCCTCCCACCTGTACCTTGTGAAAACCCTTGATATATTTGAAAGTTTCTACCATGTCACCCCTTTCCCTTCTTTGCTCTAAACTATATATATTAAGATATTTTAGTATTTTCTGTAGAGTTTTATGATGTAGGCCATGCACCATTTTAGTTGCCCTTCTTTGTACTAATGTATTTATATCTAATGAGGTTGTACCAATGACCTATACAGTGGCATTATTATTTCTTTCTACTGCTGATTGCTCTCCATATGCAACCAAGCATCTGACTTAGCTTATTTTTTTGCTTTGTTACATTGCCTACCTGCCTTAAGTCACCTGAAATAGTGACTTCTCAGTGATTTACATTATATATACTGTACTTAGTCATTGGATTTTTGAGACCCAAGTGCATGATTTAGCATTTTTTGCCATTAAACTGTAGTTGCCATTCTCTTGACCATTCCTCTAATCTACCTAGATCATCAATCATTTGTTTTACCCCTCCTGGTGTGTCTACCCTGTTGCATACCTTTGTGTCATCTGCAAAAAATGCACATTTTACCCTCAATTCTATTTGCAATATCACCAATAAAGAGATTTAAGTTCACTGGTCCAAGTACAGATCCCTGGGGTACTCCACTTGTAACCTTTCCCTCCTGTGACTGCACTTCATTTACTATAACTCTCTGTTTTCTGAGCTGCAACCAAGATTTTATCCATTCAACCATATTAGAATCCAATCCTAAGATTTCAAGTTTATTTAACAGTCTGCAATGTAGGACAGTGTCAAAAGCCTTAATAAAGTCTAGATAAGCTACATCTACAGCCCCACCTTGATCTATTACTTTAGTCACCCAGTAAAAATAAAAAAAAGTCAATAAGTTTTGTTTGACATGATCTTCCGCCAGTAAACCCATGCTGTTTAGGATCCTGTAAATTGCTGGTTTTGAGATATTCTACAACTATTTGTTTTAAGAGTGTTTCCATCAATTTCCCTACTACTGATGTAAGGTTCACTGGTCGGTAGTTGCTTACCTCTTACTTGCTTCCACTTTTGTGCAGTGGGACTACATTCACTATTATCCAGTCCTCTGGGATTATTTCAGCAGCTAGTGACAGGTTCAATAATTCTGTTAATGGTTTTACTTTCAGTTTTGAGAGTTCTGTTATGACTTTCTCCTCTGTAAATGTACTTGTTTCTCCCTTATTTTTCCGACTATACTTGCAACTTAACTGTGGCCCCTTTTCCTCTCTTCCAGCAGTGAATACTGAGCAGAAATATTTGTTAATATGATCTGCTATTACATTATCTGTCAAGAATACTTCTACTCTCTGTCTATAGTCTTATTACTCCACTTTTTGTTTTTCACCTTTCACTTATATACCTAAAACACGTTTTCCCCCCTTTACCACTGACTGGACCATTTCCTCCTCAGCCTCTGCTTTTGCATATAGGATTAGCTTCTTAGTCTCCTTCTGTCTAACAAGAGATGTTTCCAAAGTTTTTTTAGCAGTTCGAGGATTCCCTCCAAGGATCTTTGGGATTATTTATATATAACAGAACATCATCTGCAAATGTTTCTTCCTTACCTATAGTTATTCCTTTAAAGACTTGGGTGGTTTGCAGAAGTCAAAATAGCGGATCTATGGAAAGATTGAAGAGTGGGGATAGAGGGCATCCCTTTCGCGTACCTCTTTGAATCAATGTGGGTGCCCCCTTTTTGCCATTTAGCAACAAGATTGTCATGGGACATGCATACAAACTTATTATTAAAATCCCTTGTTTCGAGTATCTGAAATAAATTATGCCAGCTAACCGTATTGAATGCCTTATGAGTATCTAGATTTAGAAGCATGTTGACAAAGCCTAACTTTTGTGTTAATATACCTGGAAGGAAAAATCACAGTCTATTGGCCATGGTTTTGGCAAATATCTTAAATCGGAGTTCAAGAGGGTAATTGGTCTATAACACAGGTTCTCAAAATTGGAAAACGTGAACTCTGTGGGGTCCTGAGGACAGAGTTTGAGAAACCCCTGGTCTATGGGATCCTACTAACAGCGGATCTTTATCTGTCTTGGGGATTAAGATTGTGTATGCCTGAGTAAATTTTGGGAATTCAGGAGTCTCTTTGTAAAGTGAATTAAATAATTCAAACAGGGTTGGGATTAATTCCGTCTCATTTTATAACAGGACTAGGTAAATCCATCTCGTCCTGGGGCCTTATTTAAATAATCCCGAAATTACTTCTTTTATCTCCTCATCTGTGATGTCTTTATCTAAAATATCCTTTTGAGCTTGTGTTAATTTCAGAAGGGCAATTTTGGATAAGATCTCTCGATGGAGAGAGTCTTGCGGGGGGGGGGGGGCTATAGAGGTCGGAAAAGTAATCATGAAAAGTATGTAATATATCAGTCGTGGAAGTCAATGCTTTGGAGGTAGGGGTCATTCCATGTTGCTTTTATGAAAGATCGACGTTTCCAAGGTTTGGACATGGTCAATAACAATTTTCCCAGCGATAAAAAATTTGTTTGGTATAATCCAAATTTTTTTTAGCTCGGGCCATTAAAAAAGTGTCTAGTAGTGTTTTTATCTTGCAGATAAATGTTTAAAATTTCCTCCGATGGTGTGGAAAAAGTGTCCACCTACGTGCCATCGCATATCTAAGAGTGTTGTATTTAGCTGTGGTGGCTCTACGCAGGCGTGATGTGTAACTTATCCTGTGACCTCTCATGACCCCCTTAGAAGTCTCGCAGAAAAACACTTGGCTTCCCAGTGTTCCGTGTTATCATCAACATTGTTCATCCACAAATGAGTTAGGAATTTTTTGAAGTCCTCTGAGGGTGATAAGTAATCTGGGAAGTGCAAGAATCATTCATGTGTTCTGCCAGTATCTCTGTGGAGTTTAACCCACACCAGGGAAGGGTCAGATATGATAATGTCCCCTATGTTAATTTGTTTAAGGGTATCAAGCAGCGAGTGTGAGAGGAGAATATAGTCGATCCTAGACTTGGATCTATGCATCCTAGACAGGTGTGGTTAAGACCTATCCGAAGGGTTCAGTAGCCACCAAGGATCACTTAATTGTAATAGATCTTTAAGTGTTTGACTATATTTCCAGCATGGGGAGGACGGGTGTGAAACCCTACAGGACTTGTCCACAACAGGATGGTCCACAGTGTTAAAGTCTATAATCAGAGGATAATTAGTGTGACTGGCTAAAGTTTGACATAAGTGCACGAAAAATGGTCCTGCTGATGTATTTGGTGGTTAACTAGGGTTTATTTAGATCCATTAAGATTAACATCCACAATTAAATATCTACCTCCTGGGTAGAGTCAAGATTTAATAAAGCAAGTTGGCATGAAATAGGATGGCTACGCCACTGGCTTTCGATGTATGGGAGGCTTGGATGCATACTGCAATCCATGGGGCTTTTAAAGTGGAGCCATCTCCATTTTTCCAGTGGGTTTCTTGTAAAAAGGTTATTGTCGGATGTTTTTTGCAAAGATGCATGATAATTGTTTTTCTTTTAATGGGAGTGTTTAATCCTCCCACAATCCATGACAATATGGTAAAGGAATCCAGAGCCGGCGAACCATTTATGGTGGCATTAATTCTAGCCATTCAAGATTATTAAAAAAAGGATTTGGGTATGAATAATTACCGTATGGGTAATGGTCTACTGGTCCCCTAAGAACCCATGATGTCCCTGGGACAGGGATCCCCACAAATTATTTGTTAAAGTCAGGAGCTTGCAAGACAGGCTTGGCACACAAAGCTGGTCTTAAATCATGGCAAGCAGTTTCTTAATTATTTTAAATAACTTAGTAAGCGTGCAAGAGAAAAAGCGTTTTTTTAGAATAGAAATGGAAAAATAATAAAAATAAATTAATCAAACAAAACTATATTCGTGGTGTGTACTACATATAGATTTAAAAGATGTTTGAGAGTATTGTGCTCATTTAATCCATGTGGTGAAACCGTATCCAGTTTATAAATCCACTCAGACTCACATTGTTATGTAATTGTAATTGACTATTGCCACCACAAATATTGGGTGGTATACAATCAATGATTCTACATCGTAAAGCAGACATCTGGGGCGAAATGTAATAGGTTGCGATTTTTGGACGAGTTCCAAACTCGCCAGAAATCGCACCTTTAAAAATCGCGTTTTTTGCCGCGAATTCGCATATGTAATGAGATGCGAATTAGCGGCAAAAAATGCGATTTGCCGCGATTTTGGGCGATTTTCAGTCATGAAAATGTGCGCATTTTCAGTCATGAAAATGTGCGCATTTTCATATATGCGATTTTGGGTAAAAAAATAAAATAAAATAAAAAAACGGCGTGGGGTCCCCCCTCCAGAGCATAACCAGCCCCGGGCTGAAAGAGCCGGTCCTGGTTTCATAAAATCACAGGAACAAACAAGTTGGGGTTCCGTGCATTTTATAAAACCAGCACCAGGCTCAAGGGTCGGTCCTGGTTCCCAAAATACGGGGGACAAAATGACTAGGGGTCCCCCGTATTTCAAGAACCAGCACCGGGCCCAACCAGCCAGCAGGGTAATGCCACAGCCGGGGGGGAGACTTTTTATACAAGTCCCCCCGGCCAAAGCATTCAGCCCTCTGACCGGTCAGCATGGGCAGGGGTCCTGGGGGAGTGGGGACCCCCCCAAAGAAGGGGTCCCCCCCCTCCAGAACTTACCAGCCCATGCTGAAGCCCGGGGCTGTCCTCGATGCCCCTGGGCTGTGGGCATCGAGCTGATTAATTGTGTAAAAAAATAGAGAAAATCCTATTGTGTATTGCTGTGGAACTATGAGTCCCAGCAAGCCTGCACCACATGCAGGGACTTGGAGAACCACAAGTCCCAGCATGTGGGGCAATAAAGGGCCCGCTGGGACTAGTAGTCCCACAGTACTACAAATAGTTAAAAAAGTACACAAACACACTGACAGTACAAGTTTAATACACACCAAGCCCATTCATCCATACTCACCTATGTTGACACGAAGCTTCGGTCCCCTTGTCCAGTAGAATCCAGAGGGGAGGCTGTGGAGAGAAATCATACTCACCACAGACGTCTTCAGCGCTTCCCCGGGTGCCCAGCAGCATTCTTCCCACGATCACCGTCCTCCGGTGTTCTGTTGACATCTGGGGCTCCGCCCCCCGACCGGGACTTAGGCCCGCCCATCAGCCAATCATGGTCCTGGAAGAATGCTGCTGGGCACCCGGGGAAGCGCTGAAGACGTCTGTGGTGAGTATGATTTCTCTCCACAGCCTCCCCTCTGGATTCTACTGGACAAGGGGACCGAAGCTTCGTGTCAACATAGGTGAGTATGGATGAATGGGCTTGGTGTGTATTAAACTTGTACTGTCAGTGTGTTTGTGTACTTTTTTAACTATTTGTAGTACTGTGGGACTACTAGTCCCAGCGGGCCCTTTATTGCCCCACATGCTGGGACTTGTGGTTCTCCAAGTCCCTGCATGTGGTGCAGGCTTGCTGGGACTCATAGTTCCACAGCAATACACAATAGGATTTTCTCTATTTTTTTACACAATTAATCAGCTCGATGCCCACAGCCCAGGGGCATCGAGGACAGCCCCGGGCTTCAGCATGGGCTGGTAAGTTCTGGAGGGGGGGGACCCCTTCTTTGGGGGGGTCCCCACTCCCCCAGGACCCCTGCCCATGCTGACTGGTCAGAGGGCTGAATGCTTTGGCCGGGGGGACTTGTATAAAAAGTCTCCCCCCGGCTGTGGCATTACCCTGCTGGCTGGTTGGGCCCGGTGCTGGTTCTTGAAATACGGGGGACCCCTAGTCATTTTGTCCCCCGTATTTTGGGAACCAGGACCGGCCCTTGAGCCTGGTGCTGGTTTTATAAAATGCACGGAACCCCAACTTGTTTGTTCCTGTGATTTTATGAAACCAGGACCGGCTCTTTCAGCCCGGGGCTGGTTATGCTCTGGAGGGGGGACCCCACGCCGTTTTATTTTTTTACTTTAACTTTTAGCCTTTTTTTGGACAGAACCATGCACAGATCACACAGATTTGTGCATGGTTCTGTAAAAATCGCCAGCAAGAAGCTGGTCTATTTTTTTTTGCGTTTTTTGGTAAGGTCCCATATGCGACTTTAGAACTCGCATCCTATTACATATGCGAGTTCTATAGTTTACAATGGGAAAACATCTGGATGCGATTTTCAGTGTGACTGAAAATCGCATCTTTAAAATGTGCGATTTCGCGGTAAAAAGTGCTTTTTACCGCGATTTTTAACCTATTAAATGTGCGATTTTCGGAAAATGTGCGATTTCGGCCGTTTTTGACCAAAAATCGCACATGTCCAAAAATCACACCCTATTACATTTCGCCCCTGATGTCCCATTTCCATCCAATGGAGAGCGACTGGCTTGTCAGATGTTCCCAAATCTAGTTCCGTGATTTGCCATATGTTCTCCAAACTTGCATGTAGTAAGTCCGACGTATACATAAGTCCATAGGGACAAGAGATAAGGTATATTACAAGATCAAGCAACATACACACAGTATACACACAACCGCACACACGTATATACACAGCCACGCATGCACATACACCCACATGTATATGTGTGTGATATATATATATATACACACACACACACACACACACACCTCTGTAAACACACAGCGATATATGCACACATAGCAACAAATGCACATAAAGATAGCCCTATATAAATACACATACACACACACACACAATACACATAAATAGTTTAACAAACACTACAACTGCAACCTCTCACCTATAAAAGAGGCATCCCTTCCATAGCATGAGCCAGATCATGGGGGGTGAAGAGCTGGACGGGCTGCAGGGCTGTCAGGAGACATGGGCTGTGTGACAGGAAGTCCCATCTCCTCCTCCTCTCACTGAGATCCTGGAGCAGCGCTGCTAATCACTGCAGCGCTGCTCTCATACAATATTCTGACTGGTGCGCAGGGGCTGGAGTTCAGAGGCAATGGATGTCAGGCCGGGTGTCCCCTTCAAAGGTGGCGCCCGGCGGCAAATGACTCCATTGCCTCCCAGACTTCCGCCACTGGTGTGAGTTCAATGCCTTACCTGTTGAACAACCATTTGATTTATTTCACAAACTATTGAGCCTGAAAAGACGCTCGACAGACCTTGTTTTGCATGGTCAATTCTTGTCTGAGTATTATATATCTAAAAAAATATGTTATATTATGATATTTAGTGGCTATGCTGCGGTCTTGTCATTTGATGTAGAGGTCCCATCATAAGGACCTCTGTTTTATCAAGATTCAGTCTCAGCCAAACTGGCACTCATCTATAACTGGAGCACAACTAGACAGCAATTTAGGGTTTTTATTGGGTTTTCAGTGCCTGGAGTAAAGGACAAGTACAGATGTGTATGATCTGCATAGCAGTGGTAGACAAGGCCATGGAGCCTAATTATTTCACCCAGTGGCAGCATGTACACTGCAAAAAGCATGGGGAATAAAATAGAACCTTGTGGGACACCACATGGCACTGGCACAGATGATGAGTATACTCCAGATGACACACTCTGTGACCTGCCAGCAAGAAATGATTTGAATCAGCATAGTACTGTGCATTTCAGTCCACAGAAATTTTTCAGGCGCTCAATCAGAAGCCCATGGTCCGCAGTATCAAATGCTGCAGAGAAATCCAGGATTAAGATTGAACAGTCACCTCTGTCTCTTGCCATCGGAAGATCGTTTAGCACATATACCAGGGCTGTTTCAGTGCTAGGTCTTCTCCTAAATCCTGATTGGAGTGAATCATACATATCATGAGTTATCAGGCGGGTTTCCTGTTGGTTTGATATCGATCGGTAGTTGGTCATGTAGTCTGGACCTAAATAAGATTTTTTTAAGAAGAGGTCTAACAATTGCTTCCTTTAGGGGTTGAGGAAAAATTCCTGTCTGCAAAGGACCTTGAACAATTTTTTGCAAAGATGGGGCCAATTATATCCATACACCCTATTAGGAGCTTGGTTGGGGCAGGGTCCAGATCACAGGAAGTGGGACACAAAATCTGAACAATTTCAGCAATGTCCTTTAAATCCATTGGGCGGTATTCAATGAAGCTGATTCGCCAGGTTTTTATGGCGATTTTGTGCTGTAAGGCGAATTTCTGACTAAAATGGTGAATCACCCTATTCAATGACCAGATGGTGAATACACTTCAAGGTTTTTTTTTCGCCATGATTCACTGAGTAGCAATCGCTATCTTTTTATGGTGAAGTGGAAGGTGAACTTTTAAAATAAAGTGTTTTGTTTTTTACAATTGGTGTAAAAAAATCTGGAATTTTATTCTGAGGAGGGGCATGCTATTTTTATTCATGTGCTGTAAGCACATGAATATATATTTAATTAAAAAAAAATATATATATATTTTTTTTACACAGACCAGCCAGCAGGGGGCCGGAGCCGAGCCGCTCATTACATATTCATATATTCACTTCACCCGATCATTACATATGCATGATCGGGTGTAGTGAACATACCCGGTCTCCTGCTGGCACCCCCGGGGGGCAGCCTGTGCTGCCTGGCACCCGGGGAGCCCACCTCCCCCCCACAAACGTTCTGGGGCAGGCAGGGAGACTTCCATCTCCCTGCCTGCCACCGTCCTCAGGCTCCCTGCGGCGTCTGCCGCAGAAGCTCAAATTCGCCGGTCAGGGGCAGCAAGCCCCTGACTCGTTGAATACCGGAGCTGGCGAGGCTCCGGAACGCAGCGAGCAGTGGCGAATGTGCAGCGAATCCTAAACAGGATTCGCTGCACGTCGCCAGTATTCACATTGAATACTGCCCAGTGGATCAAAGCTGGTCCATGAGGATAGGTGGCTTAAATTGTCAGGCTTGATACTGTAGTTTGGCACTGTGGAGGTGGCAGATATTTTATCTGAAAAGAATTCTGCAAACTCATTACATCTTGCCTGGGGGAGTGTTTCATTAGGCTGCAGGAATGTTGGCTTGCAAAGCATTTCCACAGTGCGGAAAAGTTGAGGAGGCCTATTATTTGCTATGATCTCAGTTGACAGGAACTTTGACTTCTTACGGAATATTGTCTATAGTTATTCCTCAATATGCTTTGTTAGTTTTATCTGGTCCTCCAATAGGTTTGGCTTCCTTCATTGTGTCAGCAATGCCACAGCCCATGCATCTACCCCCCTCCCAGGCATGTGCTGTAATCAGGAAGTATTGCTCCTAGTCTCCCCTCCTCCCTATCTCTCTAAAGGGGTGTACACATGGTGCATTTTGGTTGCTGAGCATTTTTGGCTTATTATTGCTCAGTGACCATATCACACAGTGTACCGCTTTTTTTTTTGCAGCAGCAGCAGCAGCAACAACCCGTGAATTTCACCTGACAACACTGAAAATAAAAAAAATCATGCTCCTGCAACCAGTACAGGGCTGGTTGCGAGAGTGCTTTCAAATACTTCTGTTTATTTCAAAACCGACTGTGATGCTGAGATCAGGGCTCTGTGTGAGCCATATCATCACTTTTTTCTTTTTATGCTGAATACAGTTCTTAATAAAAATAGCTGTATGTTTGGGGTTGTTGCAGAATAAATTTTGAGCCTATCAGATGCCTCCCTGGTGGTATAGCATGATGGATGTTTCCTGCCCATATTTCTCATCATTGAGGACACCATTGATCAAAGCCCCCAAATCCTTTTGCTAAATTGCAGCCCCAAACTTACAAGGAGCCTGCACCTGGTTCCTCCACCTGCAGCCACTATTATTGTACCAAACAACAGCCCTTCGGTGAACAAACTGCCTTCTGTTACAACCTAAATATTTCAAATGTTTAATCATCAGTGCTGCATACCTGCTTTCATTTTTTTTCTACACCTCAGTTCCTGCAAAGGTGAGTCACTTGGCCTTGTTTCCACATCAAATGTATAGCTTTTTCAGCTGCATTTCTTCCATGAAGACCTTCTGTCAAGACTTTTCCAAACAGTTAATGGGTGTACCTGGGTTCCACTAGTTTCACCATTTCTGAGCAGATTGCACTGCTGGACATCTTTGGATTTCGAAGGGAAGCAAGCATAACGTGTCTTACCCTTGGTCAACCACTCTGTTTATTATCCTCAACATAGCCAGTTTCTCTGTGCTTCTTCAAAAGAGCTTGAGCAGCACATCTTGAAACTCCAGTCTGCGTTAAAACATTTGCCTGGGAGAGACCTTGCTGGTTCAGTATAAATATAGTGCTAGGGACGCCCAATATATAGAAAAGCCTTGACGGCAGAGTGGGGGCTTACACATAAATTTGCGCAAATATATGTAACAAATATCTCTGAATCATGTAGTGTTCTAGACTGGTTACTAATGCCATTCAATGAACTGACGGAAACCATGTATTTCTTACTTACTCAGTATTTCCCCTCACCTTTTATGCACCTGAATGGTATTAATAAACATAACTCAGCACTTGCTACTACAGCAGGGCTGGGCAATTGCGGCCCTCCAGATGTTGAGGAACTACACATCCCAGCATGCCTTGCATCAGTTTCAGCATGGCCACATAGCAAAACTAATGCAAAGCATCCTGGTATGTGTAGTTCCTCAACATCTGGAGGGCCGCAATTGCCCAGCCTTGTACTACAATATCTATGTCTGGTGCAGTATAAATACCTGGGGTGAAATGTAATAGGATGAGAGATTCAGAAAGTGAGAGATTTGGTAAGAAATCTCCATGTTTTTTTAAAGCGGCAATCATTTACACTGCAAAATCAAACTGGTTTTGCAGTGTAAATGATTGCCGCTTTAAAAAAACTGGAGATTTCTTACCAAATCTCTCACTTTCTGAATCTCTCATCCTATTACATTTCACCCCTTGTGTCTTGTTGCTGTGCTAAATCATGACATGGTATGTGACATAAAACGCTATCCCCCCCATTTAATCCCTCTACACAGCTATTTGTTTCAGTTAATGACTTTTTCAACCTAGATATGGAAGTGATGATCATAATCACCTTATTTAGATTTTGTTCATTCACTTCTGTTCAATTACTTTGCATTATTGTCAATTAATAAAATTAAACTTTCAACACTTCTCGTCTAAAACTTTTAGATAGTTTTTCTTTATTTACTGAACATAGAGCATGTGTCAGTTATCATCAAAGGCAAAAAATGCACACAACTAGACAAAACAATCGTACAGCAGGTGGGGCTGATATGGGGGGAAATTTACTAAGATGGAAGTTCTATTTCACATGGGATGTTATGGGCAACTAATCAGAATCTACTTATTTATTTAGCACCTTCTAGAAGACGGTAGATAGTGTCTGATTTGGTCATAGCAACAGCTCATGTGAAATACAACCCCCATCTTAGTAAATGTACCGCATAATGTCCAGAGAGATTTATACATGGTGCGATAGGTCTGCTGTGCAGGTTAAATACTGACTGCTTTTGCATGTGGCCTCTGAATGTTAAGACAGCTTTATTTTTACACTGCAATTAAGATTTTAGTTTGAACACATCCCACCCAAATCCAAATCTCTCTGCTTGTAACATCTACCCCACCTGCAGTGCAACTAGGTTTTACAGAGTTTTTTCCATCTCTGAATCAGTAATATTTATAGTAAACAGCCTGCTGACTTAACATTTCTACTTTCTCTATACAATACTACCTAAATGGGTGTACACAAGTGGAGATTTTGACTAATGGACATCTTTGACTAAGCAATTTTGGGAGAGATTTTGGCTAGATGCACTGGAGATTTTGACTAAGCGAATTTGTCTAAGCAATGACAGTCTAGGATCTAGTCAAAATTGCCTTGCCTGCACAGTCAATCTATGCTAAGCAATTTGACCTAGACATTGTCTACCATTTGTACCATAACCCTTTAAAAGATAGCTGCCATATTAATATACTCAGCACTGTACCTGAGGAAAACGTGTGGGTTGACTGTGGCAATTTGCTAATATTGTTGTTTACTACTCTAGGATCAGTGCCACAGTCCTGTGCCCACACTAGCACTTTCAAACAGGTTTTAGTCCAAACAGTCTGGAGTGAATTGTGATGTATCACTGGTCTTCCGATGTCATATTGACCAGGGTATCAAACCGTGATGGGGAACCTTTGGCCCTCTAGCTGTTGTTGAACTGCACATCCCAGCATGCCCTGCAACAGATTTAGCATGGCCAAATAGCAAAACTGTAGCAGGGCATGCTGGGATGTCTAGTTTGACAACAGCTGGAGGGCCTAAGGTTTCCCCACCCCTGGTACAAAAGATGTGTGTGACGTTATGTGAAAAGATATTGAATTGACCCCAAAGTTCTCAAAAGACTGTTTTGGCCTCGGGTACTTGATACAACTGTATCCATAGAGTTGATAGGTTGTAACCCAGGTCTACAAGAAAAATAAACCTGATTTTATAGACATATATATATATATATATATATATATATATATATATATATATATATATATATATTTATTTATAATACACTGCAGAACATGTAAAAGAGAACATATTTATTCTGTCTGCACACTTAGGGGGAAGTTACGAAGATGGGAGTTTTATTTCACATGGGATGTTGCTACAGGCAGCCAATCAGATACTATTTATTATCCTCTAGAAGGTGCTAAATAAATAAGAAATAGTTTCTGATTGGTTGCCCATAGTTACATCGAATGTGAAATAGAACTCCCATCTTAGTAAATGTTCCCCTTAGAGCAGGGGTGGCCAACCGGTCAGAGGTAAAGAGCCGAAAATATCGGTAGTCAAGCTAAAGAGCCGACATCATGCGCGCGCCGAAGGCGCATGTGCCAAAAAAGGGGCGTAGCCTATTTTGACCCCTTGGGTGGGTGTGATACAAATATGCCTCCAATAGTGCAGTGGCATATATACATATGCCCCCAATAGTGCCAGATACACATATGCCCCCAACGGTGCCAGGTATGCACCACACGTGTCGGGTATGCCCCCACAGTGCCAAAAAGCTGGTATGCCCCCACAGTGCCAAAAAGCTGGTATGCCCCCACAGTGCCACAAACTGCTATGCCCCCACAGTGCCACAAACTGCTATGCCCCCACAGTGCCACAAACTGCTATGCCCCCACAGTGCAAATTTCCCAGCAGCAGCACTCACCGTTGTTGCTGCTGCTGCCAGGCGGGGAGAGGACAGTCTGGTGTCCCCCTGCAGTCCTCCTGTCATGTCACCGATGGGAGGAGAGCACAGCACACCGCGCGTCTCCTTCCCCCTCACTTCCCTGTGACTGGGCCGCCCACCAATCAAAGCTCACTGGCCGGCTCCTGATTGGCTGCTGGCCCACGAGCTCTGATTGGCGGACAGCCTAGTCACAAGGATGCACAGTAAGGGGTAGGAGAGATGCGCGATGCGCGCTCTCCTCCCCTCAGAAGGAGAATGGTTTCAGGGAACCGGTAGCAGGGGGGACTGGGACAGACGGTGGGCGGCAGGCAGCAGTGGGAGCAGGAGCCGCACTTTACAAGGGGAAGAGCCGCATGAGGCTCAAGAGCCACAGGTTGGCCACCACTGCCTTAGAGTTTCACCACCTAGAACTGATATGCAATTCAACAACATGGGCAGTGATTGTTTGGGAGTCTACCCAAGTTAAGGCAGAAAGTTGCACTTTTTGAGCAGTTTACTAACATTAAATTGTTGATGGATTAGGGGCAGATGTAGTAAGCTTTAACAAGAGATAAATCCAAGGGTGATAAGGAGAGATAAACGTCCAGCCAATCACCTGCTAACTGTCATGTTACAGGGTGTGTTTGAAAAAAGTAAGTTAGCAGGTGATTGGCTGGGCGTTTATCTCTCCTTATCACCCTTGCATTTATCTCTTGTTAAGGCTTAATACATCTGCCCCAGTATGAGATCTGAAATGTCTTCTGTAAGCCTATAGAAAGACATTATTTAACATAACTATAGTGTGTTAATATAACGCAACTTGAAATTTGGTTTATGTAACTTGCATCCTAAGCTATCATGCTATAGGTAAAGTAGTTTTGCAGTGAAATACAGTAGCTGGCATATTGTAATATAAATCCACTCTCCTATGTAACTATATGAAAGTGTATAATGTGTGCACATGTATGACTCATTTTCACTAAAATCCACACTGCACTTCAGTCTATATAAAATCTGCATAAGCTGACCCCTGCTCTTTTTGACTTGGCAAAGTCTTCTTGTTGAGATCTGAAATAAAATGAGAAGAATTCCATCTATTTCTCAAGCATTTTTATTGGATCCAACAGAGCTAGAATACACGCAGCTCCTTCCAACGGCTCAAGTCACACACTCCTGTAAGCCCCAGCGAGAGAAAACACCATGGAGGGGGAGGATGAGTTAAAGCAGGGCTACTCCCCAAAATCTTGCTGGATGAATAAATTAACCCTGTCACTACAACCAACTTCAACAGGACACTGAAGGAGGAAGGTTAATCTCACCTTGTTATTTTGCTTCTGAGGATGTAAGGTACCGTATTGCCATAGACTCTTGTCTTGGCCAATAGCTTAGCCAATATGAGGGTCAATTTGGACATTAAAAGGAGTCCTGTTAGAGCAAATAGTAACAATGTTTTTTTGTGTTTTTAAAAACCAAGGAAAGGTATTTTTTTTTATTTTTTTGCAACATGGTCCGTGAGAATACTGTATATCGTTGGCCTCTGGCTTCCTGGAAGTGAGGGGATAAAAAAGAAAACTGGGCAGCTGAAACATTATAAAAATCTTGGGAGACATCTGGCATTGGTTGTACGACGATAAGGCACCATCCACTTTGGTTAATGATTGCATCCAAGATGCTTACTGTCCTACTACTAGATCAGTAAAATATAGGGAAGTACTGCCCTGCCTGCAACCTCCGCAAAAACATTAAAAATGATTACATGAGAATGCTGCTCTCCAATTACTAGTGGAAGCAAGAAATGTGAGTAATAGTTTCCACAAACAGCACTTGGCCAATTTTAAATATGAAAGGGCTCTGGTAGGGCTGGGATTAGAGGTTTGGGTACAGCGAGTAAGCAGGTTCATCAGCTTTTAGGACAAATAACTAGTCAGCGATGCTTGCTTGCCGTGCCACACAAGACTGAACTACTTAACCAAATGCTTACCTACTGCACTAGGCCGACAATGCTGCTGACCTGCGAGATGTTTTCCTGCCACACATTTCTGCACTGTAGTACCATATGCACGTTCAGAGAATACAATAAGACAGGGGCATCATCATACGGATTCAACTAGAAATCTATCCAAACCTCCTTTTCCATAATAACTCACATTTAAAAGTAAAAAATTCACCTCTCACATAACAGTGCTTAAGCAAAATCAAAGCCCCCACCCACCCCATTAAATTTACAGCTGCTGGCAAAACAAACAGGAATCGTTAAATCTCTAGGGCAGCATTAATAAGGCACTCTGAAAAGTGATGTCACCTCTGTCTATCAGATGTATGGAGATTTTATAATGTGATGTAATAATCCTTAATACTTTATCTGAATGTACTGCACATTTGGATTACCCCTGAGAGCCTTGGATGCTTTATATCCGTCCCATCTCCTGAAATGTATAAAACAACATGCAGTATTACTGGAATGCGCAAATAAACATTCATTTCACCCAGAAAGTGTTGTGTTTATTTTCAATCTAATATTTTTCATTGTGAAATTCCTAACTGAAAATAATACTTGGAAAACATGTTAATGGTAGCTAAAACTGAGCTCATCTCCCAAACAAGTTTTGGCCATGGCACTATCCTCAGTACCAGTAGTGACAAATGACATGACATGGTGCAATATCGCCAAAAGATACAAAGGGACTGGCACAATAGCTGCTCTTTAGTGCTTAATTATGACGATATTTTTTAAGAAATTATGGACTTATCAGACTCTATTTCAAATTTAGGAAGTTTCAATTTTTCAAGGGTAAAAAGATAATAAAGTTCAGGGTACTAGCTCCACTCATAAGTGACTTGTAGGCAATACAACAATGTTAAAAGATGACGTTATCAACCCCCTCCCACCCAGAATGGGCTTGTCTCAGGGTGTCATTCCTGGTGGATACTGTAAGTAAGCTTTGGTTCCCTACATACTACCATTGGCTTCCAGAGAGAGAGTGCACACACCCAAGACTTCTCTCCCTTCAAGCAACATGATTGAGTGGGGCTTGCTGGAAGATTGCTTGCAAAGGACATCTCCCTTTTAGGAGACTCCTATCGCCAGCCCCATGGTCAGTGATATGATGTTAGGTCCGGGGCAGTCGACACATCTCACACTGGTCTGTGCCAGCTTGATTCATGAAGGTGCAGTGCAGACAGGACCACATGGAGGATGATGAGGAGGCATGTGTGGATCCCCCTATAGCCCCATATTCCTGAAGCTCTGATGGCTGTACTCCAACCGTCGCTGAGGAAGGAGAAGAAATAGATTAGTGAAATAATCAATCCAACAGGACATATGAAACAATTCCCAAAAAGTAGTCGATCATTTTTTAGCAAGTAGTAAAAACAACAATTAAGTTGCCCACATTAGCAGAACCAACGGATCTGCCACCTACACTACTTGGGCAAAAGTATGAGGACACCACAATGTCACATCCACATGTTCTAGTTGAACATTTTTTTTTTCCAAAATCATGGGCATTTACATGCAGTTGACCCTCTACCCCACCTTTCATGCTAGAACAACCTTCCATTCTTCAGGTTTTGGAACATGACTGCTAGGATTCTCAGGGGCACATTTATTAAACTCTGTGAAGTGATAAAGTGTCTGGTTTTTATCATTTGCCAATCAGCACCTTACTGTGAAGTTACAGGCTTGGTTTGTAAAATGACCGGTAGGAGCTGATTGGTTTTCATCACTGGCCAATCAGCTCCTACCTGTCATTTTACAAACCAAGGCTGTAACTTCACTGTAAGGAGCTGATTGGCAAGTGATAAAAACCAGACACTTTGGGCCAGATTCTCTAAGCTTCAAAAGTGATAAAATGGAGAGTGATAAACAGCCAGCCAATCATCTCCTGTCTGACACTTTTCAAACACAGTCTGTGACATGGCAGGTAGGAGCTGATTGGCTGGATGTTTATCACTCCATTTTATCACTTTTGAAGCTTAAATAATCTAGCCCGTTTCCACTTCACCGAGCTTAATAAATCTACCCCTCAGTTACACAGCCATCTAGGATTCTCAGTCACACAACCCATAAGGGCATTGTGAAAATGGGCTCTGATGTTTGGCATAAAGGCCAGCTTACAGGTGGCATTAGTATTACCTAAATTTTGCAGGTTTGGGGTTTCCTCCACCTGTACTAATGGAGTAGGTAGTAAAGCCAGGAATAACGACCACTATATTCTAGTGTTAAATTGGGTGCTAATACAGTACAAGATATTTAGAAAATATATATAAAATTGTATAAATAATATTAAATAATATACAATAAATGTAACTCCGCTGCAGTCCTCTATATGTACAAGTGCGTGTACACAGAACTGCCCTTCAACTGAACCTATAATTTACAGGCCCAGGTAAAAGACAAAAAAAATTGCACAACCAAAAAGAGATTCAGTTGCTGCGCTAATTAAAAATTAAGGCACCACAGATGAATGCACCCACACAGACATTTTTTGTGATATTCAATAATATACCATAATATAGGTAATATAAAGAATCTTCTAAAAACATTTTAGGCGGCCACCTAAAAAACAAATGTGTAACAGCAATACAATAATAAAATAAATCAATACAATATAAACATATAAAGTTAATTAGAAATGAGCCATAAAACACAGCATTACCTGTTACCCTTTAAAATTAAAGCGCACCTGGTCCAGTTTTCAGAAACCACAAGTTTTAAATGTGATTTTGTTTTGCCGTCACAATTGTGGACCGTTTAATTTGCTCAGTCATGAACACAATGGAATAAAGTTGCAATCTCCACCTGGGATTGTACTGGTTTGACAGAATTTGCAATGGTGTGATATTTGTAAGCACGCGGTCAGTGCGTCTCTCTCACCTGCTCCTCTGTGCACTAGTGGCCTGGCCATTGGTGTGGGCTAGTGTGTCCCTCCGGTTGAAGGCAAGTGGGGAGCGGACCTATGGATGGTCTGGCTGGTCCTTCTCTCACCCTCCTTGCCTAAACCGATGTTGAATTGCAGCGGCTAGCGCCACTCTCACTGCCGCTGCCGCTTTCTTGCTCTCTCACCGGAGTTCTCAAAGGCGTCTCTGTATGCAATCTGGCACGGTGACGTCACGTTGGTTCAGTCTGTTCCAAACTGTGGAAGGTGTATTCACCTGATTATACCAGTGCAATGGTGGATATAGTGGGTTCCTGTATTGGTTATCCGGGGTGCTGCTGGCTGGGTAGCTTTATAACTCGTTTCTCCCTATCAGAGGGCTTTTTGAAAGAGTGAAAAAGCTTGAAAAGCCCTTGGATAGGACAAAATGCATTAGTGAGGTACACCCAGCGAGCAGGACCCCGGATAACCAGTACAGAAACCCGCTATATCCACCATTGCACTGGTATAATCAGGTGAATACACCTTCCACAGTTTGGAACAGCCTGAACCAACCTGACGTCACCATGCCAGAATGCATCCAGTGATGCCTTCGAGAACTCCGATGAGAGAGCAAGCAAGCGGCAGTGAGAGAGGCGCTAGGCAAGGAGGGTGAGAGAAGGACCAGCCAGACCATCCATAGGTCTGCTCCCCACTTGTCTTCAACCGGAGGGACACCACTAGTTCGCCAGGCTGTGTGCTGTCCGTATTAGCAGCACTTGAGGTATGTCAATCAGCACTACCTCGCTTAATCGGGCTTTATGGAATGCACTTAAAAATATATTAAGCACAAGTTATCAGAGGCATCATGTGTAGTAACAACGTGCACTGCCCTCGAGCGTACAGCCCGCTTCAATACTGCCGAGATCATACAATGGTCTCACTGCATACTACCCGTAGTGCAGAGCGTGAGGTGTGCCGGTATGTCTGACGCGGTCTCTGGCGCCGGACTCCACATCCTCCCTGCCTCTACTAACCCGATTGAGCAAGGTGGTACATACCGGCACACCTCAGGCTCTGCACTACGGGTAGTACACAGTGAGACCATTGTATGATCTCGGCAGATATCGGCAGTATTGAAGCGGGCTGTACGCTCGAGGGCAGTGCACATTGTTACTACACATGATGCCTCTGATAATTTGTGCTTAATATATTTAAGTGCATTCCATAAAGCCCGATTAAGCGAGGTAGTGCTGATTGACATACCTCAATTGCTGCTAATACGGACAGCACACAGCCTGGCGAACTAATGGTCCCAGCAGACTACAGCAACACTAAAACTGGAATTACACCCGAGTGCAGCGCATGCTGCTTCTTCATATAAGACCCCCAGGGATTTATCTCACAGTAGAGAAAGTATCCGATATGTTGCTACTTTGATACAATAGGACCGTTATTACTGTGAAAGCGCACACATACTAACAACCTGATCTATTATCTCATGATAAATTATTTTTGCCACATAATTCCAATTTAATACCAAGGGATACTAGGGAGTGGGGTCCCACTAGGTGACGATTTTAACTCACTAAATGTTGTCACTTGTCTGTCTTGTTTGGTTTTATTTTGCAAATATTTTATAAAAATTTATTAAAAAAGTCATGTTTTATTAGTCCAAATTCTTCTAAGGTGCACCAACAAAAGACACTCTTTTCTGTCCTGTACATCTATACTGAGTCCCAATGTGATGTGGCATAAAACAGGTTGATCACATCTGGTCATAAACACATGCAGGGCGAAATGTAATGGGAGGCGATTTTTTTTGTCTTTGTGTTTTTTTTCCGGAAAATATGCAGTTTTCGGGCATTTCCCGAAAATCGCATATTTTATAGGGTGCGATTCACGATAAAAAAAATTACTTTTTGCGGCGAAATCGCGAAAATCGCACATATTGAAGTGGTGATTTTTAGTCACACTTCAATTCGCATCCAGATGTTTTCCCATTGGAAAGCATCTAACTCGCACATGTAATAGGGTGCGATTTTTGGTAAAGGTTACCAAAAAAAAAAAAAAATCGCAAAAAAATTAGACCAGGTTCTGGCTGGCGAGTTTGACAGAACCATGCACAGATCATTGTGATCTGTGCATGGTTCTGTCCAAAAAAAGGGTTAAAATAAAAAAAAATGGGAAAAAATAAATGCGTGGGGTCCCCCCTCCTGAGCATAACCAGCCCCGGGCTGAAAGAGCCGGTCCTGGTTTCATAAAATCACAGAAACAAGCAAGTCAGGGTTCTGTGTATTTTATAAAACCAGCACCAGGCTCAAGGGCCGGTCCTGGTTCCCAAAATACTGGGGACAAAATGAGTAGGTGTCCCCCGTATTTCAAGAACCAGCACCGGACCCAACCAGCCAGCAGGGTAATATGCCACAGCCGGGGGGAGACTTTTTATACAAGTCCCCCCGGCCAAAGCATTCACCCCCTGACCGGTCAGCATGGGCAGGGGTCCTGGGGAAGTGGGGACCCCCCCAAAGAAGGGGTCCCCCCCTCCAGAACTTACCTGCCCATGCTGAAGCCCGGGGCTGTCCTCGATGCCCTTGGGCGGTGGGCATCGAGCTGATACTGGTGTAAAAAAATAGATAAAAAACTATTATCTTATACCGTGGAACTATGAGTCCCAGCAAGCCTCTCCCGCATGCTGGGACTTGGAGAACCACAAGTCCCAGCACCCAGCATGCGGGGCATTAAAGGGCCCGCTGGCACTTGTAGTTCCACAGTAAAATAAATAGTTAAATAAACACACTGACACCCATTTAAAATAAAACTTTAATACATACAAAGCCCATACATACTGATA
The DNA here is from genome assembly GCF_055691185.1 of Crinia signifera. NCBI lineage: Eukaryota > Metazoa > Chordata > Amphibia > Anura > Myobatrachidae > Crinia > Crinia signifera. The sequence continues at coordinate 214,567,931 of NC_139222.1, read as the reverse complement.
CTTACCTATCTTGAGCCCGTAGGTAGGTCCCAGCTGACTTTCTCAGCTCCTGATTGGCCACCTAGCAGCCAATAGAATCATTCTATGCAGAGGCGCGGAAGATGAAACATCTCTGCGCCTCTGACAGTCCGATGTGGGGAGCCGATGGAGATGCCGGCGTGTCACAGAAGGTGACAGAAGTCCAGGACTACGTCGGATCAAGACTTCAGACCTTCCATGGACGACCTGGGTGAGTAGGATTTCCTTCCACAGGTCCCCCATGGATTTCTTCGGACCCCGGACCGGACGACGATACGGACATCGACATGGAGAAGAATGCGGACATAGATGCGGACCAGGACAAAGCACCGGATCAAGACCCTGGGACCTACCTACGGGCTCAAGATAGGTAAGTATCAGTATGTATGGGCTTTGTATGTATTAAAGTTTTATTTTAAATGGGTGTCAGTGTGTTTATTTAACTATTTATTTTAAAGTGGAACTACAAGTGCCAGCGGGCCCTTTAATGCCCCGCATGCTGGGACTTGTGGTTCTCCAAGTCCCAGCATGCGGGGGAGGCTTGCTGGGACTCCTAGTTCCACGGTATAAGAGAATAGTTTTTTATCTATTTTTTTACACCAGTATCAGCTTGATGCCCACCGCCTAGGGGCATCGAGGACAGCCCCGGGCTTCAGCATGGGCAGGTAAGTTCTGGAGGGGGGGACCCCTTCTTTGGGGGGGGTCCCCACTTCCCCAGGACCCCTGCCCATGCTGACCGGTCATGGGGTGAATGCTTTGGCCGGGGGGGACTTGTATAAAAAGTCTCCCCCCGGCTGTGGCATTACCCTGCTGGCTGGTTGAGCCCGGTGCTGGTTCTTGAAATACGGGGGACCCCTACTCATTTTGTCCCCCGTATTTTGGGAACCAGGACCGGCCCTTGAGCCTGGTGCTGGTTTTATAAAATACACAGAACCCCGACTTGCTTGTTTCTGTGATTTTATGAAACCAGGACCAGCTCTTTTTCTTTCAGCCCGGGGCTGGTTATGCTCAGGAGGGGGGACCCCACGCCCTTTTTTTTTTTTTAACACAAAATCGCATGTTTTAAAATGCGCACAATTTTCATGACTGAAAATGCGCACATTTTCATGACTAAAATTCGCCCGAAAACGCACCATATCGCACTTTTTTGCTGCTAATTTGCATCTCATTACATATAGGAATTCGCGGCAAAAACTCGATTTTTAAAGGTGCGATTTGGTGCGATTTTTTTCTGACTAAAAAAAACGCACCCTATTACATTTCGCCCGCAGTCTGTTAATCTGGCCCAGTGAAAGATATGGTCCATGGGACAACAGTTTTACGTTTGAGTGGCATTTGCCTTCAAAAAGGGCACACAGAGCATTCACTAACAAGATCCGATCTTGTGTCCTGCATGACATAAACAAATCTGTGTAGAGTTTGTGTAACTGGAACAAGCCCCACAACTGATGACATACCAGTATATGTTGCACTGGCTGTACTAAGTAAAAGTCTTTTAGCAAATCATCCTTCACCACTGGATAAAATGCTGTAAGCAACTGGCAAGGAGTTTTTCAACATGTATCTTTTCATAAGATCATGAATAAACTATTTTTCATGTATAAAAATAAACTAAAAAGTTATTACATTTATAAACCTATACCCAAACATGGAAAAAGGTCCTGGTTCCAATTTCTATCAAAAGTTTTATTGTTTAAATTCTTATTTTTCATGACAAATTTGCTTATGAAAAAGTTTTACAGATATTTGGGCACTGAGGTTGAAGACTGCATTAAATAAAGTGATAGAATGAGGTGGAGTACTGGCTAAATTCTTGTTTACACTATAGCGCTTAGTCTACTGTGCATGAGGTGTAGTTGGACAGTTGTTCACTAGCAGATGGACGAGTGGTGGAGGCAGGTAAAACTGGGCAAGCGTTACAACGGAGTATAAAAGCCATTATAAATAAAGCAGATATTTGGACTATGGACACTGCTGTTCACACATTAGAACACTCACTTTGACACAATGAAAACAGATCGCATTCAGTTTACTAAAGTGGTAATATGTAAACAAGATGTAAGAATTTAGCTATCTTGGTGGTCCAGGTGGCAGCCGATAGAGGTCACTCTCAACCCCTTCGCAACGTTTTGATTAGATCCAGGTCACATTACATTTGATCTTATAGTCCACTACAATGGACAAATTGTGCCAACACTCAGTGCACTTCCTTGAAGTCCCAATTTTAGCAACTACCCCAAAAATTGATTCTCATATTTAGGTTAAATATATTCAGGGACACCATGGAGTATAGATGTCTATGGCAGACCTTTGAGCATCGAGAAACGGACAGAGCATAAAATTCATAAGGATTAACCTCAAATTCCCTCACCAGATTCAGACAAGATTTAATGTCAAATTATTCCCATTGGGGAAAGTACAGACATCCCAAAGCTGCCTCTAAATGAGTGTATACAATGAACTTGCTGTCACAAAACCCACCATCTAAACTAGTTACTGGAATCAAATATTGATTCTGAGAAAAATTGGGGAAGACCTTTTCGCTACCCTGACAGCTGCTTAGTTAAGGGAAAATAACCTCTCGTTGTCCTTGGAGAAATATTTCCCAGCAAGAGCACCAGCTTCGCCTGGAATACAACAGACAAGGCCAAGGTCTAGATTTCTAAAGAACTAAGGGGAAATCTACTAAAATAAAAGTTTACAAACCTTCTGGATTTTGCAATAGTAAAGAACAGAATTGATCAAGCTACAGTTTTGAAAACTACTGAAACATTTTAATTATGTATTGGAGGAGGAGAAAAATACACTACAGCTTTCTAATTTCAATGCACCTCCTGAATTTCTCTGTAAGGGTTAGGATTGAATTAAATATAGCTTTCATTCTAGCATCCGCCATCTTTGAAAACCCATGCAGTTCCTCTTGCCTGCCTTGGGTGCCGCTGTCTGCACTAGAATACATGTGTTTTGCACAGAAATCAGGTCACCTGCTGTAACTTGATGGTGTAGCATCCCCTGTAAAGCCAGGCCTCCAACCATGAGACCAAACCCCTTATTTCAGTCACATGGCACAGCCATGTGCAAAGGTCCCTTTTCCCAAAGTAAAGAAGTTGGGAGGTATGCTAAAAAACGGATAATGTTTTATCCCTAAAAATAAACAAATAATGCCTACAAGGTGACATCAGATACATGCCCAATGCGGTTTTGATTCGCGGGTGTTCGCCGTGTATTGGGATACTGTGAACTCTTGTGAAAATATGTATATACCAGTTTTATTAATGTTTCGGGACGTGCTCTGATGAAGGGGAGCACACACATCCCTGACGTTAATAAAACTGGTATTTTCTACCACCTTCACGAGACATGGAGTGCCGTTTCGCATCGTTTTATGTGTGTGTGTGTGTGTATGTAAATATATGTATACACACACAATGTGTAGAAACCGCACTCATTGAGTAATAAAGAGTGGGTGTCGGTCAATTATCATAGAACCAAAAAGTATTTGCTGCTATATATCTTACATTTAGCAATATTTTAGTAAATGAGGCAATAATTGTTAATTGATGCCAAAAATATAAACTTTTTTTCAAAGCAACAAAGCAATAAATGTCTTCCTCAAACACCATGTAACAGTTTAGATCACTACTCCTAGCAGTAATGTAGGGATCAACAGATGGGCTGATTGCCAATCAGGATTACTGTTCTCCTGAGAGTCAGGCAGCTGTTGGTTTAGCTGACCAGAGTATAAAAGGATTCAGGAGGTGGCATAGGTGCTTGATATTAATCATTTATTGTGATCATTTGGATGCTTTTATTATTATAAATTATTTATTATTTGTTTTAAGAAATGTGTTTTTCTTTTATCTGGCCATCAATAGATTACTGAACTAATGGTCAAATTTCCAAATTGTTGCTTACTTTGTTGTTTAACTAACCTAGGGGGGTAATCAATGTTGTCTGGATTTTACAGCTACCCAAAATATCCGCACATGCTTATTCAATGCGGCTGTTTTCAGACGGCTTTTCTCCCAATGCAGGTTCTTCTTTAAAGTAAAAGCTGCATCCACAGAAAATAGTTAAAAATGGATGCATTGCTCAAACATTAAGATGCCTCCCAAATAAGTCAGTCAGTAATTCACACACACACACACACACACACACACACACACACACACACACACACACACACACACACACACACACACACACACACACACACACACTACACCAAGAGCCCCCACCCCAGACTGCCCAAAATGGCATCATATATTAGATAGATAACGAGAGAGAGGGAAACCATAACAGCCGCACCACCACCACATTTAACTCTGAAACTACTCACCTAGTGAATATAACAGAATAAACAAGGAAAGTTAAATCGGTACTATAGACTAATACATAAAGGCAGATGCATCTCCATAGAAAAGGAAAAATAATTTTAAATTCTCACTGCAAATCAGTTTTAGTACTTATTACAGACCAGGAGGGCTCTACACAGTTGCTTCTACTAAGTACATCTTAAAACCTTACCCCTTAGTCCCATGTGTGTGTACGTGTATGTACCCAATATGATGGACAAATGTGCCTACTGGGTATCTTTGAAAGTGAGATTCGTCACTTTCTATCTACAAAAACTGGGCAAATGCTGGCAGTCACCTAGTATAAATACAGTAAAATACACACACACACACACACACACATATACATTGCTGTCTGTTCTGCTGGCAATCTCGTAACGGTTGCTTCTGTTTTTGTTCTGGAGCATGTTAAAAGGTTTTATTGTTTCCATTCTAGTACGACTATACAAAGAGTGGATATTTGCCTGGCAAAAGCTAGTGAACAACATTCTCAGCTAGCAGCATGTAGTGTGTGTCAGTTCTACATCAAACTCACAGAGGCAGCACCAGTTATACCGATATGAATTCACCAACATGAACTACTGGAGTCCTCAATCCTGTCACTCAGGTCTACAGCCAGTTTTTAGGGGGAGCATATGTTTAGGAACTGGATAGAGAGCACAATGGATAGATTTAGTGGTGTGCATAAATAAAATAAAAAATGTTTGTTACTTTTAGCCTTTTTTGCTCTTTACATACAAAATGTACTCATTATAATTAAACAAACCTTTCTGTAAATGTTTTCTTCAGCTGTCTCAATGGGATGCGGTCATTCATCAGACTGCATTTAGGTCTACAGTCATTAGGTCGACCCCACTAGGTCGACTGGCAGGAAGGTCGACCTGACTTAAGGTCGACATGGGCCAAGGTCGACATGACTTAAGGTCGAATTTGCATAAAGGTCGACATGAGGAAGGTCGACTGGTCATAAGGTCGACATGGGTTTTTCACTGTTTTTTGAGCCGACATGTGCCGACAGGCGGTATTTCATGCCCTACCATCCACTAGGGCGTGGTGGGAGAATAAAATAGTGTGCCGAGCGCAGCGAGGCACCGTGCCCGAAGCATCGCGAGCGAAGCGAGCGATGCGAGGGTCCGATTCTCATTGCCAACTGTGTCCATGTCGACATTCGGATCAAAAAACAGTGAAAAACCCATGTCGACCTTATGACCAGTCGACCTTCCTCATGTCGACCTTTATGCAAATTCGACCTTAAGTCATGTCGACCTTGGCCCATGTCGACCTTAAGTCAGGTCGACCTTCCTGCCAGTCGACCTAGTGGGGTCGACCTAATGACTGTAGACCTAAATGCAGTCTGACGAATGATCCCATTCCGTCTCAATACCCCTGTGAACATCTAATTATAGACTGATGTTTGCAGTCATTCGTTTTTAATCACTTCTCTTTGTGTTGCCAATACATGTCACTGTGAAACAACCTCTGTGGTGTGTTCTGAGATTTCCGTAGAGTGTCACATAATACTAGTGACAATGTATTAAGGACATATAACACAAAGCATTCCTGATATCTGCTTTTTGTAAAAAACCCTGGTCGATCAATGAGAGAGGAACCAGAATTAGTTTGCCCATTCCCGTTTCAAGTCATGCAGACAACAGGGAGTGATACAGCTTTCTTTAGTTTTGTTTATTTTTGGGGGCCTGGCTACTAATAATTATTTGTTCTAGTAGCAGTTAGCATTCTTATTGGCTTAGCCAGAAAATAGGTGGGGTTACCAGCTTTGTTTACAGGTCAGAGTGGACTAAATTTGGATGAAATGGCACTCACTACACAGCTGTTCGATGGTAGCCCACTGCTCTGATTTCTTCCACGTTTGAGCAAGGTCTTCATTCCTGGTTCTCAAGGCCTCCAACAGCAAGCTAATACTGTCCTGAAAAAGAGGATTCACTTGGGTATTAGCCATTACTATGAAGGATCACTGGAGCGTCTATTAATATTACACTTATTATAGGAGCCACAAGTGGTTCACAGTACCATACACACAGCAACAGTAGAACAGTGCAGGGTAAACAGAATATTACATTATGAGGGGATATCTAATAAGTTTCTGGGTGCAAAAAAATAATAATTTGATTTTCAGTGAACTTTACATTGTTTTCAAAGTATTTGTCAGAGGAGACTATGCAAGTTACATTCACTGAAACTACTTGGTGAAAAAGCTGGACAAGTCCGAAGCAGGTATGTCTTCTACATGCTGGATGAAGGCCTCCACTGTAGTTTCTGGGGACTCCAAACGAATCCCATGACACTTGCAATTGATTTGTGGGAACATATAGTATGGAAGGTATGGTACTGCGCTCTGTCCTGTGACAGTTTTGTAATATGTAATATAATACTGTTGGGAATCGACGTATATATATTATTTGATGGTTCCAATGATGGTGTAAATAATCAGAGAAATGGTGTTATAGTTACACATTTTTACTGATATTTAAGTATTGATACATGCATGAAGAATAAGGTCAAACCAAGTTGAAATGAAAACAATAAAATAAGATATTGTTTTAATTTCAACTTGGTTTGACCATATTCTGCATGCATTACAAAACTGTCACAGGACATACTATATGCCAAATGATTCAGGAATGGTCTCCCGCATGGTGCCACAGCTAGTCTGACCACATATTCTCGGTGCGCAAGTAGCCCCTCTATATCTAAGCATTTGTGGGAACATGAAGAAGTAATGAGAGGTCTGTCTGTACAGATGAAAGCTCTTGATACATTCATAGGCTAGAAAATCCACCACTTTCCTGGACTTGTGGGTATATAAATTGAGGTTATGAAGAAGGGCACCATGAGCACGAGATCTTGGGTGACACTTAGAAATGGCTTCCAGCACTTGCGGCAGGCAATGGTTGGCATACAAGTCCTCAGTGACTGTATGCTACTGCACAAGTAGTGCAGTATTTATAGGACTAGTCTTGGCCACAAAAACCATTAACATCAAATTCGCCATGCTGCGCTCATGTATAAACTTCTATGGTGGTACACCTCCAACTGGGTCCACTAGGCCAACTATTGTTTGGTCTTGGGGTCGAAACTATAGATCCAGGATTTATCGCCCATGATGATCTCCCAGACAGAGTTTGAGCGGCCGTCATCACACCTGGCCCGCAAGTCACACAAGCCTCCTTCTGCTCTTCAGTCACCTGATACCCAGGGGTACAGAAACCTTGTTGAGGCCAAGCTTTTCATGGAGTATAAATTGGATTATCAGAAGAAGCCCATCTCAAGCATCTAACTCAACTATGTTCTGCACAGTAGCAACTTTGCCCTCGGTGATAGCGGACACAGGTTTGCATTCATTTTTCAGACACCATCTTCACGCCAAAATGCTGCAAACTGCTCAAACACTCCTGTAGTCTCCAGTGGCCTCTGTTGAGCTCCATAATGAGTATATGCAGGCAGTGAACATACTGACTTTAGTGATGCTTATATAAAATACTGACTTGACATTTCACAAGAAATACAATAGTAACGTCATGACTGAGTAAAGCCACTGAATGAGACTAACTGCTATGAAATTTAGAATTTGCGGGCTAAATGGTCACTGAGTAGGTGAAGGCTATAATTGAAGTGCTAGACCTGTGAGAACCGGGGGGAGGATGATCCTGCTTGTAGGAGCTTATAATCGAGGAAATGGGAGAGGACATAAAGGTGTGAGCATGTGGCTAGGGACCTGAGGGCAGGAAGTAAGTGAGGCAGAGATGGTCTGGGTAGTAGGCTGGGGTGATGGACCTGGTGACAAAGTTGTGTGGTGGAAAAATATGTTTAATGAACAGGTGTGCACATTTGCAGCTATGCAAGTTTGGGAGGAAATAGAGAGCAATGGAGTTTGTTTCAGTGTTTCATAGGCTAGAAAATCCACCACTTTCCTCGACTTGTGGGTGGAATATTCCATTCGAGTGTGAGATGAGGTAACCAAGGAAGAGGGGGGTTGACAGTCATTGGCTGATCAGAGAGGCTAAGTTACAAGGAGATGAGGTTGGATATCTAGGGAGCAATGGAGTAAAAGTGCATTGTATGTCACGGTGAGGAGTTTATGTAGGGGATTGGGAGCCAGTGCAGGTTATGTAATGGCAGGAGAGGAAGATAAGCCTTGCTGTGGCTTTTTTAAACAAATTGGAGGGGAGGCAAGAAGGGAAAGTGGGAGCCCAGCAAGAAGAAGGTTGCAGTAGTCACGACAATAATGGATTAGTTAGTTGATCATCAGTTGAGTAGCATTTAGGGAGGGGGGGGGGGGGGGACGGGACAGCCTGCTGCTTGTTGATGTTGTGTAGTTTAAAACTGGCAGGATTGCGCCAGAGAATGAATGTGAGATATAAAGGAGAGGTCAAAAAGGTGACACCTCAGCAGTGGAGTTAGGGAACAGAGGAGATGAGGTTGTCAACAGTGAAAGAATTGAATGGAAGTTTTGTCCATGTTGAACTGTAATTTAAATCGGTACAGAGTAGATTTAATATATCAAACAATACAACCCTAAGCCTGTAATAACGTTGTACTCATGACTCTGTACACTGCAATAATTTTAATAAAACATAAGAATGCAAGGCTCAGGAGACTTATAGGTCCTGATTACCAGGCAAACAAGCACATCCCAGCTGCTTTACACACACTCTATGTGTACATAAGAATTTCCTGCCAATGGGCAGCCAATAAAATAGGGACCGGTTTCCTGCCAGTGTCATCGACTGCCAAATTAGTCACTGTACATAAAGAGGGGCTCCGGCCCCACATAGACATCTGTGTATGATATCTGCTCCTAAGGAATGCTGAACACATCGACATGGAACTGAACAAATGTTATCCTGATAGTATATAGTAGTAGCATGAATGCAAAATTAGGTTATTAAGCACTGCTACAAAAGTATATAACACTTCCATGCACCCTTGCTCTTGGTTATGTAAGAGAAAGACATGATAGTATCATTATAATATTGTATGCTACATAAATGCAAAAGCTTTTACTTTTCTATTCGGAAAGCGTTTTTTTTTTTTTTTTAACGAGATCAGAAATACAGTTCAGAGGAAAATGACATTTCATACCCAGGAAACCACCAATATTGTTTCAGCCAGTTCTCGGTGACAACGGTCATATTACCAGGTAGTAACCCTGTTGGGGGACCTCTGTTTCCAAGAGCTATATACTATAACTAGGCACTTTAAAAATTGTTTAGCGTGTCATGCATGTGTTCTACAGCTGTGAACATGTTCATCTCCTCCTCCTGTACCAAAATAGCACAGTAATACATTCTACAGCTTGCCAGCCAACATGTTACAGGGCTCTCCACTGTATGACACAAAAACCTGCCCTTAAAAAGAATATAAAACATAGAAGTGTATAAACTCAACTACAGTATCCAAAGTAAACCTTGTTACAGATATAACTTTGCCTTGTAACCGCTAGTGTTCATTCTAGCACCCGCCAACTCGGAAAACCCAAGCAGGTCCTCTTCCCTGCCTGCTGTACTGCTTCTAGCACAGTGTGGTCTGTATATCAGCACTGATATGCAAACCAGACATGTGCTAGAAATACCACAGCAGACAGCGACATTCCAGGCAGGGAAGAGGAACTGCATGGGATTTAAAAGTTGGCGGGTGCGAGAATGAACACTAACCTCAGGTATACTAAAGGGCTTGATGACAAATGGGCAACTATGACTTAATTTAGCTATTTGCCTGCTTCCTTAGTTTACCTAGAGGAAGAAGGCAATATTAAAGCCCGGCCAGAAAGGAGATGCAATTTATCATGCAAGTCAAATAAATTATATTAATCATTTGATTTATACAACAATATGCATATTTCTTTACACATTTAAACTATATGGAATATTACGCTTTACTTATAATAAGGAGACTAAATATGGTCATTCTTGTTGTCTAACCATCAGTAATGAAGAAATAAAATATTTTTCTACTGCAATAAGAATACTTTTAGTGGTTGATTTAATTAGGTGCAAATCAAATGGAAGAATGTGATTTCAGATCGCACCTACATCAATTTTCATTTGCTTCCATAAATGTTTGCAAAAAATATCAATGATTTTGCTGCTATATTAATGGTATACATTATGACAAATATACACATACCCCTGCATTGTGCTTTAAAAATTGAATCCACCCCTTAAGATGCATCCATATTTCTATCATATTAATATAACATGTAGCAAAACAAAATGCTGCATGCTACATATAGGTGCACACAAAGTTAAATATGAAAATTAAAAGTATTTGTTTTACTCTTAAGGCAGCATCTTAAATGCAAGACCAAACAAGGTATGTGAGCTGGGTACACATGATACTGTAAGTCACAGATCAACACAATGATATTCTGTACAGTGAGAAGGCTAGGTATTGCTTTACATTAGTTTCTGCAAAAGATTGCGATTTGTTTTTGCAGTCACAGATTTTTTTAAATCTTACATTACAAAATGACTTTGTAGTCATAATACTCTATTAGCACTGTATTAATGATCTCTAGCATTAAAATCATTGTATTACGTTCTAAATACCAATCAGTGCGTATAATTTGTAGCAAGTTGCCCTATACATAATTGCATTGTAGTTGGTAGGTGTTCTATGATTGGTAAGGACAGCCAATATACTGTTACATTTCAAGTGTGAAAATGGATGTGAGCGAGTTGCTCATCTAAATGTCCATATTGTTCATGTAAATGAACATATGACAAAAAGAATGTCCAATAACATCTACAGCAGTGGTTCCCAACCTTTTTTTGAGTGAAGTGCAAGTGAGTGGTATGCGTTTCTCTGGGGTTTCTGCTAGTGCCTGTAGGAATAATGCCACTGCTTCTTCCACCTGTGTCAGCGTGGTGAAGATGAACCCGGATGTCTGAGGGCAGTGCGGGTAGCTCACAGTGGATTACCAGTTGGGCAAAAGCACGAGGATACACTGGTGACACTGCATACTGAGTTGGAAGTACGTGGCAACATATTCAAAAAGACTTGAGGCTGTAATTGCTGCCAAAGGTGTATCAACAAAAGTATTTAGAAAAGGCTGTGAATACTTATGGAAAAAGGGGCCAGGGGAAACGTATAAAGGAGAAATCCTAACACATTGGCAGGTCACAATAGCTTTAAAAAGAACGGCTTTGATTCATCCATGGAAGCAAACTCTGGATAAGGCTGCAATATTGGGAAACGCCAGCAGCTGGGAGCAGCTACTGTGGGGAAAATCATGAGTGGAAAGAGCCTGCAGCACCGAAACTATTTAAAAATATATATATATATATATATATATATATATATATATATATATATATATATATATATATATATATATATCCAGAATGCTTAATACAAAGCAGGGGCACTCACCAATTTTTGCTTCAGTCAGCAATTTTAATGCATAAAGTCAAAAGGAAGTCGACGTTTCAACCCTCAAGGGGCCTTTGTCAAGACATACAGATTAGCCATCAGCACAGCAGGCAGAGAAGGTGTATACTGACACATGCAACTATAGCCATATTTGTACCCTTTAGATTGCCATCATTGCTCACATCTGTGAGGCTCAATCAGCCATTGGTGGTGCAGTGAAACGCACACATAATCAACCCATATATCAGTGTCTACAGCCACAAATCCGTACTGTATAGCTCAATAGGCTTAGCGTTAGTAGGGGCACAATATAACATTGAAGAGAAGCGAAAACGAGCGTGTAAAAGCCGCTAATTACCTTGATACTTGAGTGCTGCAGCAGCATACAAACCGGATGTCCGTATGGTGACACGCATTCGGCTTCCGGTTTTTGCGTTCCAGCAGCAAGTCAGCTGGGACGCAAGGAAGCCGGGGAGAGGGGCTGGGCTACAGCTGACACGTAATGTGTGCGGGTGGATCACCGCATGTTAAAGCCTATTGGTAATCGCTAGGAGATACATATACAGAGCGGTGTAGTGTGGCAGAGAAGCACTGACGAATGGCTATACTAACTATCAAAACAGAACATGATGTATGCTATTTTTAAAGCAATGTTGGTTTACACCGGGGGCATATTATGGCTATTGATTACAATAAAATACATGTACACAAAGACTAAATAAAGGAAACTTATGAAAAAACATAAAGTCTAAGGAACATAAACTTAAAATCTAAGGAAAAATATAAGGAAAAATAAAGATCAGAATATGTTTGACCAGTGGTTATTAAACTAAATGAACATCACTTTATATTCACTGCTTCATTGGAGAAATACGCTGAGGTGATTATATTCATTTAGACCCTTTGGGTCAATTGTATTTAGGCGATTGATCCACCTTGCTTCAAGTTTTTTTAGTTGGAGTTCACGGTTACCGCCCCTTGGGTTTTTCTGAACACGGTCGATGATCATACATCTTAGGCTGGACACTTGATGCCTAGCTTGCATAAAATGCCTCGCGACAGGCTTATCAGAACTACCGGCCAGGAGTGCCGCTTTGATCGAGGTTCTATGGTTAGCCATGCGTTCACGAAAACAGCGGGTGGTGAGTCCTGTATAATACAGTCCGCATGGACATATCAAAATATAGATCACGTGGTCCATAGTACAAATCAACTTCTTATTGATACGGATTTTTTGGCCACTGTGTGGGTGGGCAAATGTTGCACCGGCCATCATTGACCTGCACGTAGTGCATGTAGGGCACTTGAAGCAGCCCTTCTTTCCAGAGGTCAGCCAGGTAGGTGTCTTCAATGACGGATTCATCATTGGCCTCATCAGCATCTGTCGGATGTTGGGGCCCCGTCTATAGGCATTCATGGGTGGCACTTTCTGGTCTAATGCAAGAGCCGGATCCGATCCAACAATTGGCCACAGTTTTTTATATATCGACTGTGTGAGTCCAGACTGATGGTCGTAGGTGCTGACATGGACCATTCTTTTTACTTTGGCGGCTGGCTGTGACTGTGTTGGAGCCTCAAATTTCTTTATGGCTTTCTTGAGACAACGGTCAACACTAGTTGGTGAGTGCCCCCTCTCTAGGAATCTTAGACGCATTTCCTCCAATTGGGTAACTGCGTTGTCCTTAGAGGAATTTATCCGGAGGACTCGCAAGAATTGCGAGATTGGTAGACTCTCCTTGGTTGGCGCTGGATGTTGGCTATTGGCGTGTAAGAGAGTGTTTCGGTCAGTCTCTTTCTTGAACAATGTTGAACCGAGTTTAGACCCCTCTCTATATAGCCTTACATCTAAAAACTCGATAGAGTCACATTTGATATTGTAGGTGAATTTTACAGGCTCATTTAAGTTATTCAGGTAATCGATCATCTCAATAAATTCACATTCAGTGCCAGACCACAAGATAAATATATCGTCGATATATCGGTAAAAACGGAGTAGTTTGTGGCCAAATCTGGGATATATGTGGGTTGTTTCGAACGCCGCCATGTAAAGGTTAGCGTATGATGGCGCTATATTCGAACCCATGGCGGTCCCATTTCTCTGCTCAAAGTACTCCGCTCCATACATGAAAAAGTTTTTCGTCAAAATTAGCTGTACCAGACTAAGCAGGAATTCAACTGGTGGGTGTGTGTGTCCTGCCTGGACTAAACTGTCTCTCAGAGTGTCAATCCCCTGCTGATGTGGGATTATGGTGTATAATGATTGTACATCCATCGTGCACAACCACACATCAGCAGGTAGATTGTCGACACACAGTACCTTATCCAAAAAGTCCCCCGTGTCCTTGAGGTAGCTCGGGACCACCTTCACGAGGGGCTGGAGAAATTGGTCAACGAAGACTGCAAGCGGCTGGAGGAGTGAACCCATGGCGGAGATGATAGGTCGCCCTGGTGGGTCCTCCAGCCGCTTGTGGATCTTCGGTAGCATGTATATGATGGGACAGATGGGGTGATCGACCGACAGATAAAGCATAGTTTTTTTATCAATCCATCCCGCATTCAGTCCCATGGTCAGCAGGTCATCTACAAGAATCTTGGTAGTTCTTGTGGGATTTTGTTTAAGGTGGACATAGGTATGTATATCATCAAGTTGCCTCCGAACTTCCAAGTCATATTTGGCCCAGTCTTGAAGCACAATCGCCCCGCCTTTGTCGGCGGGGCGGATGACAATGTTGGTGTTATTTTTAAGTGACTGGAGAGCCTGCCTTTCGGTTACTGATAAATTAAAGTATTTGGGCTTAATGACACCCATCTGGCTCTTTTCACTTTGGGCCATTCTAGAAAATGTGCCTATACTGGCGTTTCTAGAAACCGGATCGTAGGTGCTGGGTCTGGTAAGTTGGTTGGTATACAACATTTCGTCATTAGAGTTATGAAATTGTTCTCTAAGACGCAGCTTACGGCAGAATTTGTAGTGATCTACCGACCACTCAAACTGGTCATGCGAGGTGGTCGGTATAAAGGAAAGGCCATATGAGAGGACCTTCCGCTCACTCTCACTGAGCATATGGGTTGACAAATTAAAGATCATGTCGGTTTCTTCTTGTCTCTTGGGTATCTTACCCTTCCACCCACCCCTCCTTTGGTGGCTCCTGCAGCGTTTCCTGGCTGGTATGGCGGGTGATTGGATTGGCCCTGACCTAAAAAAGGTTGTCGCCTTCTAGAAGAGCTATCGGATGTGTCCCCCTCAGAGGAGGTGACAGTATCAAAAAATTGTTGTTGCCTCGGACGGCGTGGCCTTGGCGGGCGACGGCCCCGATTTTCAGAGGAGTCTCCTGTAAGCCACCTGTATACCTGGTGATTTTTATAATCACTGTTGACGGTGTCAAGTTTTTTCCGTTTAAATTGTACCAGGTCCTGGTGGTAGGTGTCGACTTGATTTTTTAACTTATCCAGCCACGCCTCACTTTTATCGGCTGTTAACTTTTTCAAATGTAGCGTTTTGAAGCTCTCTAGTTCGGTTCTAACCTTTTTAAGGTCGTTGCCAACCTCTTCAATGACAAGTAATAGTAGGTCCGCGGAGCACTTGTTGAGTACTCCGCACCACCTCGAACAAAAAGCGGGATTATTACGGCCCAAGGTTGGGACGTTGTGAACCCTGAAACCTCTAGGGATCTTTTTATTGCGATGATATTCGCTAAGGAACTGCCCATGTAATAACAGGTCAGTCTCGCGTTTACGTAGGCGCAGTAATTTATGATAAAGATCGCTAGAGGTCTCAGCAGGCAGGTCATGAAATTCTATCTGCTCAAAGTAAATCTTATCTGCATCGTCATCTGTGAGTGAGATGAATGTATTCTGTGCAGATGCCAGAAGAACTTCATCAACAATATTAGCTCCAAATTGCGTCATAATCAGTCATATGTGAAAAATGTTATCCACAAACACAATTTAAAGAAAAAAAGAGGAAAAAATCTCTTAAAGAGAAAATATATAATCTATTCACATAGATGTGACCAGGCACTGAATGTGATACATATACCTATAACCACTGGTCAGATAGAAACACAACATATAAGGACATAGTAAAATATACTGAACTGTCCAATAAGGTCCATGTATCAGTATAGTCAGCCTGATGTAGCCAAAATCAAATATTTAAATTTGTAGATTATAGTGGCAAATATTCAATGGGTGCAGGGCAGATGGATTCAATCCTGCTGGATCCACAATACTTAGGCGTAGGGTCCTGCACTCACATCCAGAAGAGTTGATTAGCAGGGGTGCACCACTAAGGCAGTCCAGTTCAAACAGCCAAATACATCCAGAATGCTTAATACAAAGCAGGGGCACTCACCAATTTTTGCTTCAGTCAGCAATTTTAATGCATAAAGTCAAAAGGAAGTCGACGTTTCAACCCTCAAGGGGCCTTTGTCAAGACATACAGATTAGCCATCAGCACAGCAGGCAGAGAAGGTGTATACTGACACATGCAACTATAGCCATATTTGTACCCTTTAGATTGCCATCATTGCTCACATCTGTGAGGCTCAATCAGCCATTGGTGGTGCAGTGAAACGCACACATAATCAACCCATATATCAGTGTCTACAGCCACAAATCCGTACTGTATAGCTCAATAGGCTTAGCGTTAGTAGGGGCACAATATAACATTGAAGAGAAGCGAAAACGAGCGTGTAAAAGCCGCTAATTACCTTGATACTTGAGTGCTGCAGCAGCATACAAACCGGATGTCCGTATGGTGACACGCATTCGGCTTCCGGTTTTTGCGTTCCAGCAGCAAGTCAGCTGGGACGCAAGGAAGCCGGGGAGAGGGGCTGGGCTACAGCTGACACGTAATGTGTGCGGGTGGATCACCGCATGTTAAAGCCTATTGGTAATCGCTAGGAGATACATATACAGAGCGGTGTAGTGTGGCAGAGAAGCACTGACGAATGGCTATACTAACTATCAAAACAGAACATGATGTATGCTATTTTTAAAGCAATGTTGGTTTACACCGGGGGCATATTATGGCTATTGATTACAATAAAATACATGTACACAAAGACTAAATAAAGGAAACTTATGAAAAAACATAAAGTCTAAGGAACATAAACTTAAAATCTAAGGAAAAATATAAGGAAAAATAAAGATCAGAATATGTTTGACCAGTGGTTATTAAACTAAATGAACAGTTCAGTATATTTTACTATGTCCTTATATGTTGTGTTTCTATCTGACCAGTGGTTATAGGTATATGTATCACATTCAGTGCCTGGTCACATCTATGTGAATAGATTATATATTTTCTCTTTAAGAGATTTTTTCCTCTTTTTTTCTTTAAATTGTGTTTGTGGATAACATTTTTCACATATGACTGATTATGACGCAATTTGGAGCTAATATTGTTGATGAAGTTCTTCTGGCATCTGCACAGAATACATTCATCTCACTCACAGATGACGATGCAGATAAGATTTACTTTGAGCAGATAGAATTTCATGACCTGCCTGCTGAGACCTCTAGCGATCTTTATCATAAATTACTGCGCCTACGTAAACGCGAGACTGACCTGTTATTACATGGGCAGTTCCTTAGCGAATATCATCGCAATAAAAAGATCCCTAGAGGTTTCAGGGTTCACAACGTCCCAACCTTGGGCCGTAATAATCCCGCTTTTTGTTCGAGGTGGTGCGGAGTACTCAACAAGTGCTCCGCGGACCTACTATTACTTGTCATTGAAGAGGTTGGCAACGACCTTAAAAAGGTTAGAACCGAACTAGAGAGCTTCAAAACGCTACATTTGAAAAAGTTAACAGCCGATAAAAGTGAGGCGTGGCTGGATAAGTTAAAAAATCAAGTCGACACCTACCACCAGGACCTGGTACAATTTAAACGGAAAAAACTTGACACCGTCAACAGTGATTATAAAAATCACCAGGTATACAGGTGGCTTACAGGAGACTC
This sequence comes from Crinia signifera, assembly GCF_055691185.1. Lineage (NCBI taxonomy): Eukaryota > Metazoa > Chordata > Amphibia > Anura > Myobatrachidae > Crinia > Crinia signifera. Next base: position 214,550,199 of record NC_139222.1, on the reverse strand, counting down.
CTCTGAAAATCGGGGCCGTCGCCCGCCAAGGCCACGCCGTCCGAGGCAACAACAATTTTTTGATACTGTCACCTCCTCTGAGGGGGACACATCCGATAGCTCTTCTAGAAGGCGACAACCTTTTTTAGGTCAGGGCCAATCCAATCACCCGCCATACCAGCCAGGAAACGCTGCAGGAGCCACCAAAGGAGGGGTGGGTGGAAGGGTAAGATACCCAAGAGACAAGAAGAAACCGACATGATCTTTAATTTGTCAACCCATATGCTCAGTGAGAGTGAGCGGAAGGTCCTCTCATATGGCCTTTCCTTTATACCGACCACCTCGCATGACCAGTTTGAGTGGTCGGTAGATCACTACAAATTCTGCCGTAAGCTGCGTCTTAGAGAACAATTTCATAACTCTAATGACGAAATGTTGTATACCAACCAACTTACCAGACCCAGCACCTACGATCCGGTTTCTAGAAACGCCAGTATAGGCACATTTTCTAGAATGGCCCAAAGTGAAAAGAGCCAGATGGGTGTCATTAAGCCCAAATACTTTAATTTATCAGTAACCGAAAGGCAGGCTCTCCAGTCACTTAAAAATAACACCAACATTGTCATCCGCCCCGCCGACAAAGGCGGGGCGATTGTGCTTCAAGACTGGGCCAAATATGACTTGGAAGTTCGGAGGCAACTTGATGATATACATACCTATGTCCACCTTAAACAAAATCCCACAAGAACTACCAAGATTCTTGTAGATGACCTGCTGACCATGGGACTGAATGCGGGATGGATTGATAAAAAAACTATGCTTTATCTGTCGGTCGATCACCCCATCTGTCCCATCATATACATGCTACCGAAGATCCACAAGCGGCTGGAGGACCCACCAGGGCGACCTATCATCTCCGCCATGGGTTCACTCCTCCAGCCGCTTGCAGTCTTCGTTGACCAATTTCTCCAGCCCCTCGTGAAGGTGGTCCCGAGCTACCTCAAGGACACGGGGGACTTTTTGGATAAGGTACTGTGTGTCGACAATCTACCTGCTGATGTGTGGTTGTGCACGATGGATGTACAATCATTATACACCATAATCCCACATCAGCAGGGGATTGACACTCTGAGAGACAGTTTAGTCCAGGCAGGACACACACACCCACCAGTTGAATTCCTGCTTAGTCTGGTACAGCTAATTTTGACGAAAAACTTTTTCATGTATGGAGCGGAGTACTTTGAGCAGAGAAATGGGACCGCCATGGGTTCGAATATAGCGCCATCATACGCTAACCTTTACATGGCGGCGTTCGAAACAACCCACATATATCCCAGATTTGGCCACAAACTACTCCGTTTTTACCGATATATCGACGATATATTTATCTTGTGGTCTGGCACTGAATGTGAATTTATTGAGATGATCGATTACCTGAATAACTTAAATGAGCCTGTAAAATTCACCTACAATATCAAATGTGACTCTATCGAGTTTTTAGATGTAAGGCTATATAGAGAGGGGTCTAAACTCGGTTCAACATTGTTCAAGAAAGAGACTGACCGAAACACTCTCTTACACGCCAATAGCCAACATCCAGCGCCAACCAAGGAGAGTCTACCAATCTCGCAATTCTTGCGAGTCCTCCGGATAAATTCCTCTAAGGACAACGCAGTTACCCAATTGGAGGAAATGCGTCTAAGATTCCTAGAGAGGGGGCACTCACCAACTAGTGTTGACCGTTGTCTCAAGAAAGCCATAAAGAAATTTGAGGCTCCAACACAGTCACAGCCAGCCGCCAAAGTAAAAAGAATGGTCCATGTCAGCACCTACGACCATCAGTCTGGACTCACACAGTCGATATATAAAAAACTGTGGCCAATTGTTGGATCGGATCCGGCTCTTGCATTAGACCAGAAAGTGCCACCCATGAATGCCTATAGACGGGGCCCCAACATCCGACAGATGCTGATGAGGCCAATGATGAATCCGTCATTGAAGACACCTACCTGGCTGACCTCTGGAAAGAAGGGCTGCTTCAAGTGCCCTACATGCACTACGTGCAGGTCAATGATGGCCGGTGCAACATTTGCCCACCCACACAGTGGCCAAAAAATCCGTATCAATAAGAAGTTGATTTGTACTATGGACCACGTGATCTATATTTTGATATGTCCATGCGGACTGTATTATACAGGACTCACCACCCGCTGTTTTCGTGAACGCATGGCTAACCATAGAACCTCGATCAAAGCGGCACTCCTGGCCGGTAGTTCTGATAAGCCTGTCGCGAGGCATTTTATGCAAGCTAGGCATCAAGTGTCCAGCCTAAGATGTATGATCATCGACCGTGTTCAGAAAAACCCAAGGGGCGGTAACCGTGAACTCCAACTAAAAAAACTTGAAGCAAGGTGGATCAATCGCCTAAATACAATTGACCCAAAGGGTCTAAATGAATATAATCACCTCAGCGTATTTCTCCAATGAAGCAGTGAATATAAAGTGATGTTCATTTAGTTTAATAACCACTGGTCAAACATATTCTGATCTTTATTTTTCCTTATATTTTTCCTTAGATTTTAAGTTTATGTTCCTTAGACTTTATGTTTTTTCATAAGTTTCCTTTATTTAGTCTTTGTGTACATGTATTTTATTGTAATCAATAGCCATAATATGCCCCCGGTGTAAACCAACATTGCTTTAAAAATAGCATACATCATGTTCTGTTTTGATAGTTAGTATAGCCATTCGTCAGTGCTTCTCTGCCACACTACACCGCTCTGTATATGTATCTCCTAGCGATTACCAATAGGCTTTAACATGCGGTGATCCACCCGCACACATTACGTGTCAGCTGTAGCCCAGCCCCTCTCCCCGGCTTCCTTGCGTCCCAGCTGACTTGCTGCTGGAACGCAAAAACCGGAAGCCGAATGCGTGTCACCATACGGACATCCGGTTTGTATGCTGCTGCAGCACTCAAGTATCAAGGTAATTAGCGGCTTTTACACGCTCGTTTTCGCTTCTCTTCAATGTTATATTGTGCCCCTACTAACGCTAAGCCTATTGAGCTATACAGTACGGATTTGTGGCTGTAGACACTGATATATGGGTTGATTATGTGTGCGTTTCACTGCACCACCAATGGCTGATTGAGCCTCACAGATGTGAGCAATGATGGCAATCTAAAGGGTACAAATATGGCTATAGTTGCATGTGTCAGTATACACCTTCTCTGCCTGCTGTGCTGATGGCTAATCTGTATGTCTTGACAAAGGCCCCTTGAGGGTTGAAACGTCGACTTCCTTTTGACTTTATGCATTAAAATTGCTGACTGAAGCAAAAATTGGTGAGTGCCCCTGCTTTGTATTAAGCATTCTGGATGTATTTGGCTGTTTGAACTGGACTGCCTTAGTGGTGCACCCCTGCTAATCAACTCTTCTGGATGTGAGTGCAGGACCCTACGCCTATATATATATATATATATAGTTTGGCCAAAGGTATATGGATACAGTTATGCAGGAGTGTTGAAGCCAACCAACTTACATATCCATTCAGTCGATTTCTTTGTTTTTATTAAATTTAAAATAAATAAAAAAAAAAATCTCTCCAAAAGTTCTTTCACGTAATTATGGGGTATTGTGTGTAGAACTTTGATGGGTGGAAATTAATTTACTCTATTTTGGAATAAGTTGCAAGTACTGTACATTGTGACTGTTAAGCCAGAATAGCATCCCTCTGCATTACTGTATTCCTCCTGCACATTGCTATACTCTCAATGAGTAATAATTCCGGTTCCTGAAGAACATGAGTGCTTACCTGTAGTGGCATCACCTCATTGGTGACTAAGAAGAGGAGTAAGTGAAAATCGGAGATGATCTCAAGGAAGATGGAAGATGGATTCTGGGAAAGGTATGTGGCCAAACTATGGAAGTCCTGTGTGCCAGAGAGAGAGACATATATTACAATTAAAACAGAATATTCTGGTAGAGGTACTAATGTACTATACCAATTACTTTGTCTTAGAAAAGGTCACTTTCACAAGAATAATAAAGGATAACCCTATCCCCAAAAAAAGAAAACACACACTGGAGTTCTTTTTCAAGAGTTTTGCAGCATTGTCAATTTTCCTCCCCTGTGAGCTTCTTCACTATTTGAGAGCACAGACATGGGGTGAGATTTAATAGAATGAGAGATTCAGAAAGTGAGAGATTTGGGAAGAAATCTCCAGGTTTTTTTTTTTTTTAAAGCGGCAATCATTTACACTGCTAAACCAGTTTGATTTTGAAGTGTAAATGATTGCCGCTTTAAAAAAACTGGAGATTTTTTCCCAAATCTCTCACTTTCTGAATCTCTCATCCTATTAAATCTCACCCAAGGGGTCTGGACAACGGAGCTAGAAGATTGAAAAACCCAAGCCCGGGCAGAAGAGAGGACATTGCAGGTTTTGCATCACCACAGGACCAGGGAGTGCAGAGAAATGTTTTTGTTTTCATTTTAATACAGAATTCCATCACAAACAAAATGTTACATGCATTTATACATTTTCTGATGTCTGAAATTTATTTTTGACTTGTCCTCTGTTTATTTTGTAACAACTTTTTTCATCTATTGAATAAAAATGGTTACAAAATAACAAAATGTTACTCTTTAAATAGACATCTTCATCTTACCTGAGTCTCACCCAGGGCTTCTCTGTTTTCAATGGGAAATAAGTTGGAGGAGGTGGAGAAAGTATATACAGGATCTTTTGGGAATGTGGTGGTGATCTATAACAGAATCAGATATCAGCAATCAACTCTCATAAGATTTTAGACATCATTCAGTATATTATTTTGGGAAGGATTCACCTTTACCCTTATAGTATTCAAACTTTGGTAGGGAAAAAAAAACTCTTTGACTTGGGGCAGACGTTACATTAGAGGTATAATGTAACATTATATGTCTATAGTTGTTGCGAGATTAGATTTATATGATTGGTGCAGGGTACACCCTAATAGTACCATTATTTAGCTACAAAACATCTGGAAAGCTTCACAGTGCTTCACATTTTCGACATTTTGTTATGTTACAGACTTATTCTAAAATGGTATAAATTAAAAATTCTACATATAATATCCCATAGTGACAAGGCGAAAAGTTTTTGGAAGACTTTTGAAATGTATTAAAAATATAAAAAACTAACAATTCACATGTACATCAGTATTCACAGCCTTTGCCATGAAGCTCAGAATTGAGCTTAGGTGCATCCGGTTCCCTCTGGTCATCCTTGAGATGTTCCTACAAGCTTATTTGTGGTAAATTCAGCTAATTGGACATGATTTGAAAAAGTAACACACCTGTCTATATAAGGTTCCACACTTGACAGTGCATGTCAGAGCACAAACCAAGCATGAAGTCAAAGGAATTGTCTGTAGACCTCAGAGAGACAGGATTGTTTTGAGGCACAAATCTGGGTAAGGGTACAGAAAAAAATATTTGCTGCTTTGAAGCTCCCAATGAGCAAAGTCCGGAACCACCATGACCACCAATGGAAGAAGTCCGGAACCATCACCAAGACTCTTCCTATTGCGGGCCAGCAATCTAAACTGAGCAATAGGGAGAGAAGGGTCCAAGTCAGGAAGGTGACCAAGAACCAGATGGTCACTCTGTCAGAGCTACAGGATTCCTCTGTGGAGAGAGAAGAACCATATCTGTCGCAATCCACCAATCAGGCCTGTATGGTAGAGTGGCCAGATGGAAGCCAAGTCTTCAAAAAAAGGCACATGGCAGCCAGGTTTCCAATATGCACCTGAAGGACTCTCAGACCATAAGAAACAAAATTCTCTGGTCTGATGAGACAAAGAATGAACTCTTTGGCATGAATGCCAGGCACTGCACATTACCAGTACAATACCATCCTTACAGTGAAAAATGGTGGTGGTGTTTAGGTTGCCATACATCTACAGATTGTCAGATTGGGCTGGTTGGAACAAAATCCTGGTAATATCTGAATGACAGTTTTTGGCAGTTTTCCAGCAATTCAAAGCAAATGGTCAACTGTCATTTGCTTTCATCCATTACCAGGATTTTGTTCCAACTAGCCCAATCTGACAATCGATCTGTAGCTGTATGGCCAGCTTTAGTCTTTCAGCAGGACAATGACCCTAAACACACAGCCAAGCTATCACAGGAGTGGCTTCAAGAAAACTCTGTGAATGTCCTTGAGTTGCCCAGACTTGAATCCGATTGAACATCTCTGGATAGATATGAAAATGGCTGTGCTCCAACGCTTCCCATCCAACCTGATGGAGCTTGAGAGGTGCTTCAAAGAGAAATGGTGAAAAACTGCCCAAAAATAGGTGTGCCAAGCTTGTGGCATCATATACAAAAAAGACTTGTGGCTGTATTTGCTCATAAAGGTACACTAACAAAGTATTGAGCAAAGGCTGTGAATACTTACGTACGCAATTTAAATTTGAAAAAATCTCCCCAAATTTTTTTCATGTTGTGGTATTGCATATAAAAAATTTGTAGGAAAAAAATGAATTTATCCCATTGTGGAATAAGGCTGAATCATAAAAAAAATTGGAAAAAGTAAAGCGCTGTGAATTCTTTCCGGATGCACTGAACGTACAATGGTTATCGCAATGTTTACTAATTAAGAGGGGGAACCTGTGCGCTTTTCTATCACCTTCTCTAAAACCTTAAAGTACTTCATAAGAAGACAACAGTAGTTGGTGAATGCCTTAACCTACAATAAAGTCAGTTATCAATGTAGCTTTAACTCCTGTGGAAGACATAGATAGTGTTCATTCTAGCACTCGCCATCTTTGAAAATCCATGAAGTTCCTCTTCCCTGCCTGGGGTGTTGCTGTCTGCTGTAGTGCTTCTAGCACAGTGTGGTCTGTATATCAGCACTGACCTGCAAACCAGACCTGTGCTAGAAACACCACAGCAGACAGCGACACCCCAGGCAGGGAACAGGAACTGCATGGGTTTTCAAAGATGGCGGGTGCTAGAATGAACACTACATCGATATATTGTTATAGTAACTATGACTTAAATGATGCTCAACTACAATAAGAGTAATATAAAATTATGATGTATAAAGTAGAACCAATTAAAATAGAGAGATAGAAAATAATGCTATTTAACAATGTATATATTGAGACATTTATACAGCTGATATTATGTAGTATTTGTCCGTGTATTGTAGAAAATATTATTTGGTTGGCGAGTCTCTTTACCAGCGATCCTCCATCAATTATATACATATTACACTTACTAGAGCAAATACTCACATCAATGATCAAATACTCAACAGGTAGAGGTCGTGCCAATTGGGTAATTTCATTGCCAAATTTGTCAATATCCTGTAATAGATTAAAAAAAAGTCACCATGAGCCCCTACAGCTTATCAACAACACTGGGAATGAAATATTTGTGCATGTTTAACAGACTAATTCAATATTATGCTACTATAGGATAAGAACAAATCACCTGAACCCTGTTAGATATTTGCTGTCATTTTCAAGTTCCTAGAAAAATGAAAACTATAGTATGATCTAAATCTGTTGTGAAGTTTATTATGCATTCAGCAGTAACTAATACAGGGTGAGTATCCCTTATCCGAATTATTCCGAAAACCATACATTCCAGAAAGTGAAAAAAATAATTTTTTTTGCTAAAAACTTACTGTGGGTATTTGTAACAGCACTACTGAGGATATGATATGTAACTGGCCCTAAATATGTGCAAAAAAATTACTGCTTGGCCTTCACATGCAGTGCCTGAGCTAGAACACAAACTTTGTTTCATGTTTTTGAAAACTTGTTTTTTGAACAAATAAAATATATTTGTGTGTATTTCATGTGTTGATGTGTGTATACAACATAAATGTAAGATACCTCAATATACACCATAGAAATATAAAAATATTCCAAAATATGGAATAATCCATTATCCAAAATTCTCCTGGTCCCGAGCATTTTGGATAAGGGATACTCAACCTGTAACAATATCCCTTTTCCATCACAAATTGTGGGGTAGGGGGCCCCCTTTACCCTTCTTGAACCCCCGACTTGACTGGGGAGACCTCTGGTGTCCACAGCCCTGGACGCACTGCTATACCTCCTCATTGCTTCAAGGGAAATGTGAACTTTGTTTATGACAAATTATACTTGATAGACTCCAGTCCTGGGTCCTCTTTCTGTCTGGGTTGGATTCATGGGTCACCTGTTTAAAGGAACATTTTCCGCAGAGGCACAACCTGGGTTATCACAGCAATAATCCAGGTTTTAGTGGCAGGGGAAAAGGGTTACAAATTGCTACTGTAGGCTCTCCGTTGTTACAGGGTTCTAAACAGTCTTGTAAATTAATAGTTACAGTTCAGCGCCGGGGATCGTCTAAATACCGCCGGCAGATAGGCGCTCCATCTGACTGGGACGTGCGAGCATCTCACACGCACGCTTGTCCCAGTTTCTTGGCAGCGGGAGACGGCCAGGGTTAGACAGGGGGAGCGGGGGGGGGGGGGGGGACAGGATGCGCAAGCACCACGTGCGCGCGTCCCCTTATGGGGGCTGGAGGTTGGTGACCACAGAAGGTCCACAGCGCTTAGGTCGACACAAGAAAAAAAGGTCAATATGACTAGGTTCAACATGATCAAAAGGTCGACACAAGCATTAGGCCGACATGATGTTTTGACTTTTTTTTTTGTCCCAAATGTCGACATGGTCACCGGTGCCCCACTATACTCGGCACACTATTCTATTCTCCCTCCATGCCCTAGTGGATGGAAGGGCATGAGATACAGCCGATCGGCACATGCCGGCTCATAAAAAAAAAAAAAGTGAAAAAATCATGTCTGCTGACCTTTCCATTGTTGACCTTTTCAACCTGTCCACCTTCAGTGGTCGACCCAATGCATGTCTACCTTAATAGTGTCGACCTAAAGACCGTATACCGTGCAAAATGATTCTAGAGATCAGTATAGCAATATCTGTGTACGGTCAGACAAAACCAGAACTTTTCAAATTGACGACTGGGAACTAGACAAGCCCTTCTAGAATAAATAAGACAAAGCTGGATATTGGTATACCAAAACAAATCCGGACAACATTGAATACCTCCCATAACAAGGTACACGTGACTATGCAGCTATGATCTGAGATATGAGAACATATGGTCTGCAGCTGGGCCATGTATTACCTCTTCCATCAGGAAAAAACAGATATGCATAAATGAAAAATATTAGTCTGACTTTGACAGTGACAGCTATGAATGCTAGGTTATTACACAAGATGGGTTCGAGTATGAGTAGAAGCCAGCGTGTTTTCAAGGAACATGACCAGTTGGATACAGCTTGAAGAAAATAGCCTGGACAAAGTTCAGAGAATTTATTTTATTTTTAGGATGAGAAGGCACTGGCATCAGCTACAGAAGGAAGAGGAGGAAACAGAAGCAGATGTGAAAAAAAGAAAGAAAAAAATCCTGACTTTAAGCGATAGAGACAATGTGGAGAATACTGGCTGTTGGAAGGATGGATGGATGGAGAATCAAACACCCCCCAATAAAATAAAAAAAACACACATTTATAAATATCAGGCACTTATAAGCATTAGATCACAAGATCACATTATTTAGAGGTGGTTCACTTCATGTCCGAAGTATCTTACCATGGATGTGGTATAACACACCGACAGTCGGGATTCCGACAGTCATGAGCCCGATGTCGGAATCCCGACTGCACAGCGGGGGGAGCGCTTGCCACGCTGCGGGAACAGTGGCTTGCAGCACTCGCCACCTATTTTATTCTCCCTTTATGGAGGTCGTCCAAGAAATGACTATACATGTTCTGCTAAACAATAAACTGGCTAAATTGTGCTTGGCATGGGGATCTCAGAAGTCTGTCACTTGTGTCTCTGTGGTACCTTCCTCTGCGGTTGGATCTACTGTACCAGGGGCCTGTGTCTACATCCAGATCTTCAGAGGGTGGCTTAGATGGGATGGCTGTTGAGAAGTTGGTCTTGAAAGCTAGAGGATTTACAGACGTTTGTATCCATTCAAATACCAACTCTCCAGACTCTTGGCCTTCCTGTAGTCAGAAGTCTCAGCCCATCAGTGTCATTTGGTGGTTTAAGCATTTTTGCGGGGGCAGCTCCAAATTTAGCCCCCTTAGATCCTCCCCAGTTCTTAGTTTTCCACCAGGACTGTGCTCTAAACTGTACTTCACTTTCTTCCCAAGGTAGTCTCTAAGAGTTCAGACCGGTTTGTTAGGCTGCGTGTAATCAAAAGCATAGCAAACAGGTAAATGCTGCCCGCCCAAATACCACCCCCCCCCCCCGGTGCCTGAATCCCCTCACTAGCATGGAAGCGGCTATGTATGCCAACACATCCTCTTGCATGTTGCCAAACAAAAGGGTGAGAAATCATGGACGCTGACCAAATGATTTTTCTCCCTTTCGGTAATATAAGTCAGTCTAGACTGACTTTTATTCCTGACACTATCAGCCGAATTCGAGGCGGGCCCTGATGTCATGTGATGCCAGCGCCTGCCCCGTGCAGGCATTGCCACACCTGCATTCTCAGGGGAATGCCCAGCGTTTTTATGGGGACACTCATAAAACGCTGGGCGTTTCCCTGCAGCCACCCCCTACCCGGATTTCCCAGAGAGCAAACGGCTCAGAGAATATGAAACTTGCCAAAGCCATTCGCTTCCAGGGGCTTGCATGTGAAAACTCAGAACATCGCGGATTTGAATTCAGGCCCAAACAAACTGGTGTGAATTGGCCTCTAAATGTCCTATTAATCAGGAAATTGTGGTTACCTCTGTTTTCTCCTGATTACACAGACTCTGGTGCCTTTCTGGTCACCCTCGATGTAGTCCCAGGGTTCACAAAAACGTGCTATAGCGCATATTTTACTCTAAATCTGTCACCAGGGACTCAGCTTCTCAAACTGAAGGGGTCCCAGAGGATGCTCTGTGCTGCAGCTGTGAGCCACCCATGGGCTAATTCCTGCAGCAGCCTCCGGGACCCAATCATTGTGCAGCGGCTGCCCAGCAGCCAATCACTAGTGGCTTGTTTTACAGGTTGCCGCGCCCTGTCCGTTAATATAACTTCTAAAGCCATGTGTCCTCCTGCTGCCACCCGCCACGCTGTGTGCAGTCCGCTGCTGAGAGTGGCGGGGACGGGACTGGATGTGGCTGTAACAGCTGACATATGCTATCAGCAGAAGAGGAGAGCACTGTGTCAGCTATTCCAGCTGCATCACATCCCCCTGCCTACTCTGCTGAGTGTCAGCTCAGCAGCCTGGGCAACGAGCATAAAATGCCCCCTCCTAGGGCAACAAGCATAAAATCCCAGGGATCCACTATTTTTTGGGGGTTTGCGCGGTCACATAGTCTGGTCATGGTGTATTTATGTTCAACTCACTTTACGCAAAACTGGTTCCATATTCATGGTTTATGAAGTCTACAAACGCAGCTCCGGCAGTTGGCTGTATGATGCCAGGCCTGTCTGTTGGCTGGGAAGCCAGATCCAGTATCCGTCCATTCCCATTCCACGCAGTTGGTTGGGGCTTCTTTTGTGGTCTGTCATGGGGCTTCTGCAGAGCAGCTTTGCAGGGGAGCTACTTGGTCTTCTGCCCACCTTCAATAAATTCTATCATCCAACATCTTCACCTTTTCAGCATTTAGATGTCGGGTTCTCAGTGTAGCTCAGGAGTGTTTGCACGTCAAAAAGGAACAGCTTTGGGACCTGCCACCGTGCGCACCCTCGTGTTCCTTCCTAATGCCGTTTGGTTTCTTTCTTATTCCGGCAGTATTAGGCACCGTTTTTTTTGTGCCTTAAAGTCAGTGTGTGAGTTCTGGCTGCTTTCCTCTCCATTTCATTTCTTTCAGCTTGTTTATTAAAACTGACAAGTTTGGGGCAGGCAGGGTACATGGGAGGAAGAGCCTCGGCTACACTCAAAGAACTTAAATTCTTGGTGCCCCGAGTCTCCTGCTCACCATAACACATGACCCTAGTGTCCACCAGGCCTCAGAAAAAAGGATTTGACAAGCAAGATAAAAATCCTGTTGTTAGTCTTGTTTATGCCTATTCTATCCTGTGGGGCTTAGTTTGGAAAATAATTTCCCTGCACGATGGGGAAAGACATTCAACACGGTGCATTAGTGATTTTATTCCAATGCTAAACTGCTGTGAGTTTCTATATTCACCTAAGATACAGTGTCTGTTACACTCTACTTCTCACCATGATCCAGTATCCCCAATGAATTCAGAGCAAAGTAGTACATTTTAGTAATATGATCTGACATAGGACTGACCTTATAAAAGACATCAGGTACATATTGCTCACTGCTTGACTCTTTGGCATAGCCTAGCTCTGGAGCATCTTTACAGGGCAAGAGGCACTCATCTCGTACAAGTGCCATACACTGATTTGACACTTGGTAGCCCTCAAAGTGCACCTGGTTATCAGGTCCTCCTAAGGCAGAAAAACAACAGAGGTATGAGTAGAAACAAAAGACATATTGGCTAACAGGTAAAAGAATTACAGGACTATACAGCTGATGTCTTAGCCTCCATGTATTGGAGAACAAAAATCATATTCAGATCAATTCAAAGAAAGTATTTAGTGGGTATCCAATTATCTGCAAACACACCCAAATAGCAAAAAACACTCTTATTTGGTCACCTGGGAAAATAAACCTCTCTCATGAAAAACACACAGTACCCACCTGTGTACAGATTTCAGGGAATTTGGTTTTGCCTATCTGAAACAAGTAAAACAAAATTCCAGATAAGCCGCGGCACTGGCTGGCTAATTGGATAGCCCCAGGAAACAGAGATTTATGTCTTACCTGTTAAATCTCTTTCTTCGAGGAAGTCAGGGGCCACAGGGATAACAGTTAAGGAGTGAGGTCACGACCAATCCAGCACCAGAAAGGTTAAAAACTTCTGGCTGTGTGGAGACAGCCCCTGGCTTCTCACCTCCTATACCCCGCCTCCCAGGCTAGTTACTTCCAGTTTTTTCCCAAGCCAGGCAGGAGACAAGATAGAAGGAAGAGAAACCCATACAGAAACACATTCAACTAATATATGTGTGTGTGTGGTTGCTCAATAGAGAAACCATAACATGTGTAAACACCCTCAACCGAGGAATTTTTAACTAAGTTCACTCAACGGAGTAACTCTGAATGTTAATACCATGAAGCAGGCGCGGCAGGGAGGAATCCCTGTGGCCCCTGACGTCCTCGAAGAAAGAGATTTAACAGGTAAGACATAAATCTCAGGTTTCTTCTGCGGTAGACATCAGGGGCCCCAGGGATAACAGTGGGACGTCCTAAAGCAGCCACCTATGGGTGGGTACGTGCCTGGGCCGCAGGCAATACACTCCGGCCAAATGCCGAGTCTTGTGAGGTAAACGTATCAAACGCATAGAAGCGTAAGAAAGTATGAGGAGACGACCAAGTCGCCGCCTTGCAAAGTTGCTCTGCTGTCGCACCACCCCTAACAGTCCAAGACGCACCCACAGATCTCGTGAAATGAGCCCGGACCCCCGTTGGAACCGGGAGGGCGGCACCCAAGTAAGCTTGTTTGATGACAGACCTTAGCCACCGGGCAATGGTCTGCTTTGTAGCAGGCCAACCTCTTTTTTGAAATCCATAGAGGACAAAGAGAGAGTTAGATTTCCTAAGTGTTTTAGTACGGCGCACATAGATACGTAACGCACGCACTACATCTAGGAACCGCTGTTCAGGAGAAGCATCCGGCCTACGAAAGGCCGGGACTACTATCTCCTGATTAACGTGAAATTTGGACACCACCTTGGGAAGGTGTGAAGGGACGGTTCGAAGAACTGCCCTGTCAGGGTGGAAAACCAGGAGAGGAGACTGACAGGACAGAGCCGATAAGTCTGAAACCCTCCTGGCCGAAGCAATGGCCAGCAGAAAAAACGTTTTCCATGTAAGCCAAGATAGATCCACTGATCGCAATGGTTCAAAAGGGGGGCCCTGTAGAGCCTTAAGAACCAGAGAAAGATCCCATGGAGCAACCGGTGGGACAAATGGAGGTTGGATTCGCAAGACCCCCTGCAAGAAAGTGCGGACGTCCTGCAACAATGCCAGCCTCCTGCGAAATAGAATAGACAAGGCCGACACCTGCACCTTTAGTGAGGACAGTCGAAGGCCAGCCTCTAAACCTTTTTGCAGAAAGGACAGAATTCGAGACAAACTATAGGTTTTTGGGTTAAACTGGCGGAAGCTACACCAGGAAAAGTAAGCCCACCAGATGCAAAGATAAGCACCAGCCGAAGAAGGCCTACGAGCTCTGAGCATAGTCGAAATCACCCGTGAATTAAAGCCTTTAGCTTTTAACAAGGCGGTCTCAACAGCCACCCAGTTAAAGACAACCACTGCAGATCGGGATGGAGGCACGGCCCTTGCGAGAGCAGATCCGGCCACAGAGGTAGCCGGATTGGAGGGGCCACTGACAGGGCCTGCAGATCTGCAGATCTGAGAACCAGATCCTCTGAGGCCAATGAGGGGCCACCAAGATCAACGTGCCCCCTTCTGCCTTCAATTTGCGAAGAACTCGGAGAAGGAGCGAAAATGGGGGAAAGGCATACATGAGAGCGAACGGCCACTGGGCTGACAAAGCGTCTACCATGCAAGCGCCCGGATCTCGAGACCTTACAGGGTGACCTGGTGATTGTGGCGTGATGCCATCAGATCTACCTCCGGTCTGCCCCACCGGTCCACCAACATCTGGAACGCTTTCGGATGGAGGGTCCATTCGCCGGCATCCAGAGTCTGACGACTCAAGAAGTCCGCCTCCCAATTGAGGAGGCCCGGAATGAAGATTGCCGATAATGCTGGGATCTTGTACAAGAGGCCTCCGCCATAGCTGCCCGACTCCGAGTGCCACCCTGGTGGTTGATATAAGCCACCGTCGTCGCATTGTCCGACTGGACCTGCACCGGGTGACCTTGAAGCCAAGGCTCCACCTGGCAGAGAGCTAGTAAGACTGCCCTCAGTTCGAGAATGTTGATGGATAGCCTGGATTCCTGTGGAGCCCAAAGCCCCTGAAAAGATTTCTGACATGTGACTGCTCCGCAACCACGGAGACTGGCATCTTTGGTGAGGAGAGTCCACCTGTGAATCCAAAATGGCCTCCCTTCCATGAGGTTCTGATCTAGAAGCCACCATGATAGGGAGCTCTGTGCTGCCGGAGACAAGACAATCAGGTGTGATCGTATGTTGAAGTATGACCCCGACCATTTCCTTAGAATTTCCCACTGTAATGGGCGAGAGTGGAACTGTGCGTTCTCTGCCATGTCGAAGGTCGAGACCATGAAGCCCAGCACCCTCATGCAGGCATGGATTGAGACACATCTGAGCGAGAGAAGATGTTGAACCCGGGACTGTAGGGCCTTGCGGCGGACCTCCGGCAAGTAAATCCGCTGATTTACTGTGTCCAACAGGGCCCCTAGATGAATCATGGATTGAGTAGGGACCATGGATGACTTTGGCCAATTGATTATCCAGCCGTGGCGTTCCAGGACCGCCACAACTTTGGTCAAGTGTGCCTCGAGAACCTGAGGCGACTGTGCCAGGATCAACAGATCGTCCAGGTATGGGAGAATCCGGACACCCTGGTGGCGAAGAGCACTGCACATCACTGCCATGACCTTCGTAAACACCCTGGGAGCTGTGGCGAGGCCGAAAGGTAGTGCCTGAAATTGAAAATGACGGCCCTGCAGCGCAAACCTGAGGAACCGCCAGTGTTCTTGTTTGATGGGTACATGCAGATATGCATCTTGTATGTCGAGGGATGCCATGTAGTCCCCTGGTTGCAACGCCAGCACAATGGACCGCAAGGTCTCCATCTTGAACTTCGGGACCCGGAGGAATTGGTTAAGCCTCTTTAGATTTAAAATGGGACGGAAGGTCCCATTGGGCTTCCGCAACAAGAAAAGACTGGCGTAGAAACCTGTGCCTTGTTGCGACACTGGAACGGGGGCTATGACACCTGCGGACAGTAGTTTTTGTATGGCCTGTTCCAGGGCTACGCGCTTTTCCAAGTCCTTGGGAGAACTTGTTGAAAAGAACGAGCTTGGTGGTCGACGGCGAAAGGTTATAGAATAGCCTTTTGAGACTACATCTGTCTGTCGTGGATTCCAGCCACATGTCCGAAAACCGAAGCAGGCGACCACCGTCATGCCGAGGGCTTATCCTCGGGTTTGTGTTCAGGACGTCTAGTGGGCCACGGACGTTTTCCCCTGGCCTTAGAGGGCTTTGCGGGTTGGGCCTGAGTGCTTGTGAACGCCGGGCGAGGACGTGGAGCCGGAGTGCATGGCAGGAAAGCCGCCTTTGAGGCAGCCACCGTGGCCACGATTTTGTCCAACTCTGATCCAAACAATAAAGAAGCCCACAAAGGGTAATGCCTCTAGAGTTTGTTTGGAATCAGCATCCGCTTTCCAAGAGCGAAGCCACAGGGATCGCCGTGCCGCCACTGCAGAGGCGAACGCTCTTGAGGTAAGAGTGGCTGCATCTAATGCAGCCTCCCCCAAATATAGTACAGCCTGATGCATGTCAAGGAGAGGAAACATGTCATCTACACTATCTCCCTCAGTAATAATATTAGTGAGAAGAGAAATCCATTTCACCATGGCCTTCGCCACCCAGGCAGATGCCAGGGTAGGCCGCGCAACCGCCCCAGCAGTTGTAAAAATAAGCTTAAGAAAGTTCTCCAACTTTCTGTCAGCAGGATCTTTAAGAGAGGCGGTTGGAATGGGTAAAGTACTGGAACGCACAATCTTAGCGATATGTGCATCCACTTTGGGAGCAGTCTCCCAGCGAACTCTATCCTCTGGAGGGAGCGGGTACAAGGAATTAAACCGCTTAGGGAGTGGAAACCTCCTATTTGGTAAAACCCAGGCCTCCCCAAGGACATCCTCTAGCTCAGAAGACTCAGGGAACACTGACCGCGTCTGCTTGGGACGCTTAAAAGATGGGCCCACAGACTGTGCGGGTTCAGAAACATCCTGTAAATTTAAAACGTCTCTAACAGCAATTACCAGAGCCCCTACATCGACACGTGCTTTTATGTCGCATTTAGAGGTGTCATCAGCATCTGCGTCGACTCTGTCGTCAACCAGCTGATCCTCATCAGTATCATCTGCATCAGTGTCCTGATGGGGGAGGGTAGAAGGAATCTCCACACCCCGGGGCTTATGGTTTTTACCCTTTAAAGAGGCACGGATGCCCTGAACTGAGTCTGCCAAAGCACGCGCCCATGCAGGCTCCTCGGGGGGGGGGCACATGGCCGAGACACGGATGGTCCCAGCTGCAGGGATGGTGCAGAAGAGAGCTTGTCTATTAACTACGACATGACCTGGGTAAGCTGGGCCCAAGCAGGTTCCTGTGAGGAAGCTGCCACAGGGGGCTGCGCATGCGTCTTTATACATTGTAAGCATAACCCCTCTACAAGCTGGGGTACGCCCGCTCTGCAACGCGTGCAGGACACCAATACAGGGGCCCATGTGTCGTCACCACTTTCCTCTGACATTGTACAAGAGGCAGCTGACTAACATTTAACACAATATACTTTCTGACAGGCAGTGATAGTGCTAAGACAATATGAGACACAGCACACAAACAGAGCATACAATGCAAAATAAAAAATCTGGCACTGGGCTCCGCAAAGCACAAAGGCTGGCAGGAGCATAAATTACTGTAACCTGGTGTCCTTGAAGGAGAGGTACAGGGTGGATTTGCCCAGATGGCCCAGCCGTGAAGAGATGGAACTCCAGACTTGCAGAGAGCTCTCTGTGTCCTTCCCACACATGCAGCAGGCAGGCAGGCAGGAAGAGATCAGGGCTGGAAACCACGTGGGTACATCCTAGCTCCTGTCTCCGGGGGAGGGGCTGTGTGAGGAGAGGCTCCCTCCCCCTACTAGCAAATGGCCGCCGGGATTATATGACTCATGTGGCGCCGGTAAAATGGCGGGGATCCGGCGCTTGCCGGGCGGCCCCGCGTACCGACGCCACTGCCCATACTCAAAAGTCTCCCTGGTGGTCCAGCGGGACAGAGTGCTCAACACTATGAAAGGCGGCGGTTCTGCCGCTTGCTAGTGCAGCCCGGCGATCCCCCTTCGCCGGGCTGCTCAGCCGCCATTATGATGCCAGCCGACACCCCCGCAGTGGGAGCCACGTGGGTGGTGTGCGGCTGCCGGGTCCGGAGCGCAGTGCAGGGGTCTAAAAGACTCCGGGTCAGTGTAAAATAAGAGAAAAAAGTAAAAACAAAGTTTATGCTGCTAAAAGCAGCACCTTTCAAAATGCGTGTTGGCTCCTGCCAGCACAATAACAACTGGAAGTAACTAGCCTGGGAGCCGGGGTATAGGAGGTGAGAAGCCAGGGGCTGTCTCCACACAGCCAGAAGTTTTTAACCTTTCTGGTGCAGGATTGGTCGTGACCTCACTCCTTAACCCACTGTTATCCCTGTGGCCCCTGACGTCTACCGCAGAAGAAAAACAGTTACTGGCGGTCAATGATTGCGGTTAATTGGATACCTCCTAAATGTTGAAATGTCCCTCAGTGATAAATACTTCTTGCAATCTAAAACAAGCATATCTTACTGTATTGGACGAACAATAGCAAAGCGGTCAGCATGAAACCTTACAGCACTGGTTCTATTTCAGGGTCCTATAAATGTGTGGAATTTAAATATTCTTCTCTGGCTTTATGAGGTTCATTAAGGGGGTTATTCTAGTTCATTCTTTCTGACAAAATCCTTCTTAGATGGACAAAACCATGTGCACTGCGGGTGGGGCAGATGTAACTTGTGCAGAGAGAATTAGATTTGGGTGGGGTTTTTCTTCAAAGTGAGATCTATATTGCAGTGTAAAATAAAGCATTCAGTATTTTCCCTGCACAGAAACAAAATAACTCACCCAAATCTAATTCTATCTGCACATGTTACATCTGCCCCCCTGCAGTGCACGTGGTTTTGTCCATCTAAGAAGTATTTTGTCAAAAAGAATGAACTAGAATAAACCCCTAAGAGAGAGTGTTCGCCTAGACCAGGGGTGGGGAATCTTTTTTGTGCCAAGCGCCATTTGTATGGGGAAAAAATCCTTCGGGGGCCATATGTAAAAAAAATTCTTACAAATTGTCCTGCTGCAGCCACCCCACACTCTGGCGGCTGCCGCTGAATAGGACTGACAGTCTCCAGCTGCTTATGATTAATGCTGTGTACACACGGTCCGAATTCCTTTCCGATGTTGACGATAGTCAACATCGGATCGGCATCAGATCGGAATCGGATGCAGATCGCAAGGGTTTTAACCCTTGCGATCCCGATCCGATCCAGATGCGCGTTCACGTATCGGAAGCCAGAAAGTCTTGGCTGCCTTGTCTATATAGTGCAGATCTGCACTATATAGTCAAGATAGGATGCAAATCGGATGTGCCTTAAGATCCTATCCACGATCCTATCTGATCGGATCGTGGATAGGATCTTAAGGCACATCTACCGTGTGTACACACCATAAGAGGAATCTCATGAGAACTACCGCCCTCTTGTGAGAATTCCACTGTACTTGACTACAGTAGTTCCCCACCCCTGGCCTAGACCATGCAGATGTTAAATTTGCGTCAAATGAAATTAACTCTAGTGTTAGTATTTTTGAATTATCAAATGAATTTGTACTTTCATGTAATACCTACTTGATCATTTCAAATTAATTCTTAATACTAATTACTTTGAGCGCTCCACAAACCCTTTTCTTTTTGCATATCATGGTTATTATTGAGCTATCCGTTTGTACTGGGTGAAAATTTACTCTTTTTTTCTGAGAACACATGGGATTAAGGTGTTATTGTGGCTCTCAGGGCTGGTGATCGTGGATTATGCATGTGAAGCATAATCCCCAATAAGTACTGGCTATCAAGCCTAATGGAGAGCCCTCTGGGAATCCATTAGCCGCAGATATCCCCTATGAAGTTAAATAACACTGACCAATACTTATTTTATTGCTAACCATATTAGAGTGATTTTGGGGTAACTTTGTTGCACTGATTCCAAGTAGAATGTCAATTCAGAGATTGTCTCGAAGTGCTTTATATTTGCCTTTACAGCACAAAAACAAAACAAGCTTAACAGTGGTATTATTGAAATGCTTGAGAGAATAGGAAAGTCTTAAGCGTATTTTTGAAGGAACCCAGAGTGGGTGCCTATCGCATTGTTTGGGGAAAAAACTTCCACAGAGTTATAGCCACAGACCTGAAAGCTCTACCCCCAGTTGTTCTTCCCACCTCCCCACTCAGTCTTTTCTTTCCCTAATGGCAACCCCACCCACCGACAGAGAGAGAGAGAGAGAGAGATATACGTGTCTTTCTGGTAGGTAATGTAGCAGGTAAGTACAACTGCCCATGAGGGGGCAGAATTCAGCAATTTAGGAGTGCCAAAATTTAATTATATCTTAGCATCCTCAACCTAAAAACGTGGAAATGCCCCGGGTGATGCACTATTGGACCAATTGAAGTAGATGCTAAACATTCTCCATGTATCATACTCACCCAATGCTATGTAAGAATCATTAATCTTTTTATTTTGTCCTTACATGGATGCTTTGCTTACAAAAATATATAGTTCATTTTTAACCTTAATTAATGCTTTAAAGAAGAGAGTCTGGATTATTTATAGTCCAAACATTTCCACCTACCTGTAGCCACCACTGTTACAAATTTAGAACCAAAGTCTCCGTCGGGAGAGAGCCGGCATTGGTTCGGGTTCTGGTTCTGGAAGAAACCAGCTGTGATGCATTCTTCTGAACTCAAAAAATACGCATCCTTGAAAAACAAAGAAATGTGTTAAAAATTGCATAATTACATACATGAATACAATATGTGGACACTAGCATGCCATTTACACTTACTTTGTTCCTACTGTACCGGACAGTACCTTTCCTTGTATCTTCTGAAACCAGATCTGTGAATATCCACCCAACCTGCATCAATAAATAATAAATAAAATCAGAAACTGAACTGATCTCAAGTACTAAAATTCTGCTGTGATTTCCAAGACATGACATTCATAGCTTTAATGTATACAGATGTGTTCAGCATCTTCATTTTCCACTGTTGTAGCTATTCGCAGCAATGTGTTCGCAATCAGTGTGCCTGTGAATAGAGAATGCATTGTGTGTACGCAACCACAACAAAGATAAGTGGGAACCTATCTATAGCAAAACAAACTTGATTATCATTGTAATGAAAACTACCTCCAAATCCCCTTTCTTCTTGAGTGAATATTATAGAATCACATATTGCTACAATAAAAAGACCAACATCATATATGGATGCCCACATCATCATAATAATATCCAAAATTTCAACAGTCAATAGACTGACAGGGTCAAAAGGTCAACAGGAGTTTGGAATTCAGCTTAAAACTAAAGATGTAATAATGCTATATAGTAAATAGATAAAATAATGTTCCATCCTAGAGATGTCTATCCAAGTAGGACCTTTTCTACTTTTTAAATTGCTTTGGTTGGACTTTACAAAGTACACCAATGTAGTTTTATGCAAAGTTAAAATGGTTAATGAAAATACAATGTAGAATTGTTTGTATTAAAATTTCGTCAGCCAACTTTTTTTTTGTTTGTTTTTTTAGCAGATACAGGGAATTATAATAAAATGTGTACAAGGAGATGTAATGGTTCCAAAACACATCATGCTCCTGTGTTAATAAATGGGTGTGTTCACCACACCCAAAGATTCATAAAAGTCTTTGCCCACCAAAATAATTTGTACAGCAGAACGTTACAGTATTTCCATTTTCCACTACACACTAAATGTGTGTGTTTTTTCTATGTTCTTGCCTTTCTTATTCCAAGCTTGGCTGCAATTTCATCCACTGCTTTTGCCTTTGGATCATCAAGCAGCTCCAGGCTGTTCTGTGTTCCAATCTAAGAGTAGAATGACAGGCGAGACTGTAAGTAAATGTAACATGAGCATATGTGTATACTTTAGGCCTCATAGTGGAATATTTATTATATACATTTTGTGGGAAATCCCCTGAAAACGATACCCACAAAATGGAAATATAGAATGAGTGTATTACAGGGGTTCTGCAGCTGATCAGATCTGTCAGCGTATGAACTGCTTTAGCCACAGGTAAACTCAGATTTTGTTATTGTCTTTGTTCCTTCTGCAGCATTGTTTTACAATGAGTATTCCCATTTATCTGGGTTCAGTCAAGAAATCCAAAAAAGCAAGACATCTAAGCTGTGCATGTTGTAATAAATACCTTTCAGATTATCTATTAGACAAATGTGACCGATCCAGGCTGCTGGCCACACTGCAAACTCCACAAATAAATTAATTCTATAAAGAAACTGATGTTTTGCATACAAGAATAAATCGTTATCATGCTAGATTTAAAGGAACAATTACACAAGAGGACCAATGCTCAATCAGAACCCGTCTGATAAGAGAATCATCCTGGTCTGTTGATCCATGATCTGCACAGTGTATGTAATAACAACGTGCCTATTCAGGGGTGCAGAATGGGAGTAAACTGGTATATTGTTTTCTCCTCAAACAGTACATCCTATAGAATATTTAGATGTTGCTCAAAGTTAAAGGTCCTAGATTATAGAGATTATGGCGCAGTATGATCTGCTCCATATCACAAGCAGAATATTCAAGGGGCACACCATTTAGAACATTATCTGCAAGAAATCTGAGCAGCCATATGACAGATAAGGGTATGATCGGATATATTATTTTTGCAATGAAAGGCTATTAAAAAAAAAAAACATGCAGGGTGCGCCACTTGTAATTCCTTTGGCCCCCATTTATCATTGATCGCATTTACAATGCAATCTGGGCGGAATATTACCACCCAGGATCGCATTGTAAAATGCGATCATATCACCTTAATGTATCATCTGCCAGGGCGCAGGGACAAGGCTCCGAAAGGAGCCCGTCCCTGCGATGCCTGGAGCCGGAAGCCGGGGGGTCTGCGCATGCGCGGTTACGCGTTGCCCCCCCCCCCCGCGACCCCGCTGACCGCACTGCCGCTCGGGTAGTGCAATATGTAGCCATAGGCTACAATGGGCTATCGCCATATCAGAATGACGATAGCCCAGGGGTGCGATGCCGGGCTGCCCGATGTTGATACATCGGGCAGCTTCGCATCCCTCATAGAAACCTATGGGGGATGCGGCCGGCGGCGCTGCAGGGGGGAATCGCAGCAGGGATCGCAGATTACTGCTGCGGTCCCCCTTTAATTCATTCCAGGGATACTTAATATTTGCGGTTAACCCCCGAAAACGGATGTAGCCGCAAATATTGCTTGATAAATGGGTCCCTTAGAATGGAAAGCCTACCATCATCCACTGCTTGATGTATTGTTTTGGCTGATTGAGGCTCAATAAAATATATTTTCAAAAAATATCAGTCGAGCGGGCAGAGAACGGGCCAGGGTCGCGACTGTCGGGACGTCCCGACAGTCATGACCCGGGATTGAATACCACCCATAGTTGATGAGCTTGGAAAATCACCATCAAGTTCAGCCTATATTTGATCTCCTGTGGTGTAAATGATCCAGTTGAGGATACCCATCTGTTATAAACCAGAATCCCTGATGAACCAAAATGGCTGTCCGATTTATTTCTGAGTCCACTATAGTAGATTATAATTAAGGATTATTACCCTGGATACTTTTTTCTGAAAAAAATCATCTAACCCTTTTTTTGAATGTATCATTTAAATCCACCACCTTTAAATGGTCAACAGTGACAAGCAAAAGGGTGACACCATTTTTTTTAGGTTTAGACCGACTTTGGGCCTTATTTTGGTTCATTCTTTCTGACAAAATCATTCTTAGATGGACAAAACCATGTGCACTGCAGGGGGGCAGATGTAACATGTGCAGAGAGAATTAGATTTGGGTGAGTAATTTTGTTTCTGTGCAGGGAAAATACTGACTGCATGATTTTACACTGCAATATAGATCTCACTTTGAAGTAAAACCCCACCCAAATCTAATTCTCTCTGCACAAGTAACCTCTGCCCCACCTGCAGTGCACATGGTTTTGCCCATCTAAGAAGGATTTTGTCAGAAAGAATGAACCAAAATAAGGCCCTTTATTCTTTACCATCCACTAGGGCGAGGAGGGCAAATAAAATAGTGTGCCCAGTGCAGTGAGGCACCGTGCCGGAAGTGCAGCGAGCCATGCGAGGGGACGCAGGCACCAAAAAACATGTCCTATCGACCTTTTCAGTGTTGACCATGTGACAATGTATATGTCGACCTTTTGCTTGTATCGACCATTTAAAGGTGTCAACTTACCCACTGTCAATCATTAGTGGTCGACCTAATGACTGTTGACCTAAAGTCAGTCTAATATATCCCATTCTTTGTGAGGCTACAAATGGAGTGAGGGGGAATATGGGAGTTACAGTATATTTACCTGACCATTTCTTTTTTCTTGAATATTACATAGTAGTCTACTATCCCTCCTCTTTACAAGGTTTGCATCTTTTTTTTTTTTTGCAAGGAGCTTGGGAGGTATCTCAAAGACACAGCAAAAATTGAGACCTGCAGGTGTGTCCATTTTTTACCTGTCTCTACTTAGGGCGGTATTCAATGCCGGTGGAAAGGGGGTTTGTGCGGCGAGGATGGCTTATTTTCGGTGAGGATCAGCAAAACAATCCATCCTCACCGTCAAACCCCCTCGCCAGCCGCTCGCTATATTCAATATTCCGAGAATATCCTTGCCTTCAGAGGAAGGCGAGGATTTCCTTAAACAGCAAGGTTTGGAGCAAATGCAGCAAGCCCATTTCGTGGCTAGTCCTGCCGTTTCGATGGCCGCACTCACTGTTTCCAACTTGCTGGAAAGAACCAGCGAGGTGAAACTGGCGAGTGAAGGGGGGTGGGTTGAATAAATTGCTGGGTTGAAAATCGCTCAGTGCAAACACAATGAGTGATCATTGCCCGTCCAAACGATTTTCGCGGGGGTTGATGGCTTTCCATAGCAGGACGCTCTTTTTTGTGTATACCATGGAGTATGCAAGGAAAAATAAGTTTATGGGGTAAATATAGCTACATTACACAGATACCAAGATGGGTAACCATTGATATTCCATTAACATATTTAGAGCACACTGTGCCTCTTACCTGTGGAGGCTCATAGATAGCAGCCACCTCTGCCCGGATGCCCAGAGGAATATCCTTGTGTTCGGTGTAGCGGCCATACAAGTACCCAATGCGTTGGTTTCCAGTCTTACGCCAGAAGTCCAAGAATCGGTCAGCGATTGTATGATTCTCAAACATAATGTTGTCTACATGTCTATATTTCTATAGTAAAAAAAAAGTGACTTTACTAACAATAAAAAGGTTTGACATGTTTTTTAGAGCCTTTGGTGTTTATGTAATAGGTTCCGAGATGAATGAACTAGCATGATTTCAGAGAGTTTGCCGAAAAATGTATAGGCTGGTTTTGCCTTTTAACTGTTTTCTGATAAATTTCAGCAAGCACACTCGTCAAAATGATGCTGGCTTTTTCATCTCAAAACCTATTAGATAACCAAATTTATATCTATTACCCCTTTTGTATATGGGTCAACCTGTGTCCCTTTACATGGGACTTCTACCCAGGTCCTGACCTGGGTTGAACACGCACAGGACCTGGGTAGAGGGCAGTTCAATCCGGTATGCCGGTCATGAAGGAACAATTTGATGCTGGGTTGCACATGGGTTTTGGTGTTAAAGGGGTATTACTAACTGGTTAACTACTCTCCACAACTATGAAGTGAAGTACCTCTAATGACCACTAGAGGCCAATTGACGGCCCAAATGACTCTTATGTGCTAAATTTTGTCATAACAGAAAGTAAAAGCAACTTTTGCAGGGATGCTAATATAAAAAAGGGTGGAGCGCTGAAAGCACCTTTGATAAAGTTGTCAGTTGGATGATGAAAAGGAAGCACCTGCTCTTTTTAAAAGCTCTTGGACTCTCAGTTGTTACTGGATTCCCCCTATCCAATTAGCTCTATTGTGCTCACCCCTGGGGTTTAGTCCGGAAATTCACCTGCACTTTATTATCATCTCTGGGACACCAACACCTGCCTATTATGGATTATAAATACTGCAACATTGTGAGGATGCCTCTCTAAATTGAGGACTGCATTCACCCTCTAGCGCTATTTCAATCCTGCAAGGTCTATGGACTCCCTAAATTGGTCACCTAAAAGTGGATACCCATTGGGGAAGTGAGCTTTTGAGTTTTCATAGAGCTATTAAAGAAGAAGTGGGACTCCACCACAATTAATTATACAACCTTTATATTGTCCTATTTACAATCAGTTTAACCCCTTCCCGACGCAGCCTGTTTTTGCCTTCCTGACAGAGCCCTTTTTTTCAAATCTGACATGTATCACTTAAGTGGGGATAACTTTTTTTTGCTTTTACTTATCCCAGTGATTTTGAGATTGTTTTCTCGTGACACATTGTACTTCAAGTTAGTGGTAAATTTTCGTCGATACAGTGTTTTTTTGTGAAAAATACCAAAATGTCGTAAAAAAATGGAAAATTTAGCAATTTTCAAAATGTTAAATTTTCTGCTTGTGAGACAAATAATCATACCACTCAAAATAGTTAATAACTAACATAGACCATATGTCTACTTTATGTTGCCATCATTATTTCAACCTCCTTTTAATTTTTTTGGACACTAGGAGGCTTAAAATATGAATAGCAAATTCTCAAATTTTCAAGAAAATTTCAAACACTGATTTTTTTAGGGACCAGTTCAGTTCTGATGTGACTTTGAGGGACTTGTATGTGAGACACCCCCATAAATGATGCCATTTCAAAAACTGCACCCCTCACAGTATTCAAAACAGCATTTTGGAAGTTTGTTAACCCTTTAGGTGTTTCACAGGAATTAAAACAAAGTGTAGGTGAAATTTCAAAATTTCATTTTTTTTGCAGATTTTCAATTTTAATACATTTTTCTAAGGAACACAGTACATTTTACTAGAGAAATGTGACTAAAAATTGATTCCCCCAATTCTTTTGTTTTCATAAATATCCTATATGTGGCCCTAGTGTGCACGTTGACCAAACCACAGGCTTCATAATAGAAGGAGCACCTACTTGATTTTGGAGCCTCCTTTTTATGAGATTATTTTTTAGGCACCATGTAGGTTTCTAGGCACGATGTAGGTTTCTAGGCACCATAAGATGCTAAAAGTTAGGAACCCCCCCACAAGTGACCCCATTTTGCAAACTACACCCCTCAGGGAATTCATCTAGGGGTATAATGTACATTTCAAACCCCCAGGGGTTTCACCAATTTTGATACAACTGGGCTGTGCAAATGAAAAATTACATTTTTTTACACAAAAATGCAGTTCTGGCTCAAAATTTTTCATTTTCACAAGGAATGAAGGAGACAAAGCACCCCAAAATCTGTGCCCCAATTTCTCCCGAATACGGCAATGCCTCATATGTGACCAAAAAATACCATTTGGGTGCATGGCAGGACTCAGAAGGGAAGGAGTGATTTTTGTATTTTGCAGCTCAGATTCTGGTGGAATTTTGGTGGGTGCTATGTCGCATTAGCAAGACCCCCAAAGCACCAATACAGTGGAAGCCCCCCACAAGTGACCCCATTTTGCAAACTACACCCCTCAGGGAATTCATCTAGGGGTATAGTGTACATTTCAAACCCCCAGGGGTTTCACCAATTTTGATACAACTGGGCTGTGCAAATGAAAAATTACATTTTTTTACACAAAAATGCAGTTCTGGCTCAAAATTTTTCATTTTCACAAGGAATGAAGGAGACAAAGCACCCCAAAATCTGTGCCCCAATTTCTCCCGAGTACGGCAATGCTTCATGTGTGACCAAAAATGGCAGGACTCAGAAGGGAAGGAGTGATATTTGGATTTTGCAGCACAGATTCTGGTGGAATGTTGGTGGGTGCTATGTCGCATTAGCAAGACCCCCAAAGCACCAATACAGTGGAACCCCCCCACAAGTGACCCCATTTTGCAAACTACACCCCTCAGGGAATTCATCTAGGGGTATAGTGTACATTTCAAACCCCCAGGGGTTTCACCAATTTTGATACAACTGGGCTGTGCAAATGAAAAATTACATTTTTTTACACAAAAATGCAGTTCTGGCTCAAAATTTTTCATTTTCATAAGGTATGAAGGAGAAAAAGCGGTACTTATGTATTATCTGGGCTCCCATGTTAAATGCACCCCATTTTTTCATACCCCTACTATCCAATTACGCATGGAGTTGATTTTATATAGTGTGGCGAGCGCAGCGAGCCACCGTGCCCGAAGCGTGGCGAGCGCAGCGAGCCCCGCAAGGGGATGCGGTCTCATAAGAAAAACGGGAGCCCAGATATTACATAAGTACCGAAAAAGCACCCCAAAATCTGTGCCCCAATTTCTCCCGAGTACGGCAATGCCTCACATTTGACCAAAAAATACCAGTTGGGTGCATGGCAGGACTCAGAAGGGAAGGAGTGATTTTTGGATTTTGCGGCTCAGATTCTGGTGGAATGAATGGTGGGTGCTATGTGGCATTAGCAAGACCCCCGAAGCACGGTGAAATGATGAACCTAATAATCCATAGATGTGTGGTATATTTTAAAACACTCCTTTATACATAGGCCGGGTTTGTCGGGGCAAGTGTCACACTGGAAAATAGTTTGCTTTCTTATTCCCTTTTTATAGCAAACTTTGCACCTTTTTTGTGTCCTGCCCTTTTTTCCAGTGGAGGGGATTTCATCAGGAAAATGCTGCCCTGGTACAATACGGGGGCCAGTACTAGAAGTACTGGGGCCCTCTGCCTGCTGGTTCCCAAATATTAGGCCCTTTATGACTTCCTCTTGAAAGTGCATAAATGTCCCCCTCTGGCTGGTAGAACGGAATAGCACGTAAGCGTTATACAGTGCCATCTGGATGATATACACGGCCAGCTTCTTGTACCAGATTTTTGTTTTCCGCAGGGCACTGTACGGCTTCAGTACCTGATCTGAAAGATCCACTCCGCCCATGTACTTATTGTAATCCAGGATACAATTAGGTTTTGAGGTGTGGGTACTGGTACCTCGTACAGGGATGTAGGTGGTACTGTCTCCGTGAATTGTTGTCAGTATAAGGACATCCCTCTTGTCCTTATATTTGACCAACAACATATTTTCGGTGGATTGTGCCCTACTTTCACCCCTTCTCATTACTTGGGCAATGTGCGTTTTTGGTTCTTGTGCACAGTACCGCAAGCTGCTGTACCTCTTGAACCAAGGGCCTTAAACAGGGGGATGCTAGTGTAAAAGTTATCCACATAGAGGTGATAACCTTTATCCAGGAAGGGGTGCACTAAATCCCAGACAATTTTTCCACTAACACCTACGAGGGAGGGGGGGCATTCTGGCGGTTCAATTCTTGAATCCTTCCCTTCATATACCCTAAACCTGTGGGTGTACCCTGAGGTGCTTTCACACAGCTTATACATTTTTATGCCATACCTTGCCCTCTTATTGGGAAGGTACTGGCGGAATTTAACCCTTCCTTTAAAATGTATAAGGGACTCGTCTATGCAAATGAATTTATCTGGGATGTACATCTCTGCAAATTTGGCACTGAAATGATCAATGACCGGCCTGACTTTGAATAGCCGGTCAAAGGTGGGATCATCTCTGGGTGGGCACTGTGCATTATCGTTGTAATGCAAAAATTTAAGGATTAACTCAAAACGAGTCCGGGTCATGGCCATACGGTAAAGTGGGGTGCTGTACAGAACATCTGTACTCCAATATAGCCTAATTTCTGGCTTTTTTACTATGCCCATATGAAACACCAGACCCCAAAATGTCATCATCTCTACTGCATCTACAGGGGTCCACCTAGCAAATGATGACGTGGGGTTTTGAGCAATAAACTGCTGGGCATATAAATTAGTTTGGTCCACCATTAAATTTATAAAATCATCAGAGAAAAATAATTTGAAAAAGTCAATTTCTCTGAGACCTGTGGAATCAAATTGGATTCCTGGGATGGCCAAAAACTCAGGAACCTGGGGCTCAAAATTGTCTGGTGGTGGGGTCCATACGAGATCAATTATTGGGGGGGGGGGGTCTCAGCTGCTCTACGGGGGCGTCTTTGAGGGGGTCCCTCATCACTAGAGGAGCTTAAGATGAATCCTTTAAATTCCCCGCTTGCATCACTGGCTGTGTCAGAGTCAGAGGCAAGCATGGCATATGCCTCCTCCGCTGAATACATTCTTCTGGATGACTGGGATGACATTTGGGATGACATTTGGGATGCCATTTTTATTTTTGTGTTTCTGGTAGTGAAATGTTTCAACACGTGTATAGTGTAGGGGGGGTACAAACTTTATTTCAACCCGGGGGGGTATGTAGTGTGTATGTAGTGCAGAAAAAAAAAAAAAAGGTCCTGCGCCAAAAATTGAGCACAGATGTTGGTCAGTAACGTCCGTCACTGAACAGCGCTCAAAGGCAACAGGAATTTGATCAAAAAAAAAAAAAAAAAAATAGATCAACCCTGTGCCGAAAAAGCTGATCAGTGATGTACGTCACTGATCAGCGCACAGTGGCCACAGGACACCCACAAAATCACAGTGTGTGTAAAAAAAAAAAAAAAAAAAAAATTAAAAAAAGACCCCACAGCACCCTCAAAAAAAAAAAAAAAGGTGATCACTGATGCGACACTGATTACCAGTGAGGGGCAGCAGGTGCACAACCTTTGGTGCAACTGACAGTGCAACTGGCAGCAACTGACAGGTATATATAAAAAAAAAAAACCCTGCACCCCCAAAAAGTTGCTGATCAGCACAGATATACTGATCAGCACAAAAGGGGGGGCAGCAGACACAAAATATAGCACTCTCTATCACTCTCTGTCACTATCTCTCTATCTCTCACTATCTATCACTCTATGACACTGCAGCAGCAGCACTGACAGGTATATATATAAAAAAAAAACTCTGCACCCCCAAAAAGTTGCTGATCAGCTAATTTATACTGATCAGCACAAAAGGGGGGGGCAGCAGTCAGTTGCAAACGCAGCACAGCTGTATATATATATAAAAAAAAAAACCAGCACCCCCAAAAAGTTGCTGATCAGCACAGATATACTGATCAGCACAACAGGGGGGGGGGGGGGGCAGCAGACACAAAATATAGCACTCTCTGTCACTATCTCTCTCTATCTCTCTCTATCTCTCTATCTATAACTCTATCACACTGCAGCAGCACAACACAGGAAGTCACAAGAAGTCACAAGATCCAGGAAGCATCCAGCACGCTACAAGCAGTGATCAGGTAAGTATTTGCAAGGATCAGGTCAGTATATCACGGCAGATAGGCACGGTGACCGCACTGCACGCAATTCCAGACCGGAATGGCGTCTGCAGTGCAGTCACCGTTAGTTTAAATCACCCTCCATGGCTGTGATTGGTCCGTCGGTCCGACGGACCAATCACGGCCTTTGGGGGCGGGTGGGGTGAGGTGGGGTGACACCAGTGTCACCCTTACACCCCGTGGTGATTGGTGCTGTACTTTACAGCACCAATCACCACCGATCCCTGTGTCACCGGCGAACGTTATTCGCCGGTACACAGAAAACGCTGTAATTGGCTGTTCACATTTGAACAGCCAATCACAGCGATCGCCGACGGGGGGGAGGCATCGCCGCCCCCCCTGGACATGCTGGGACATGTCTGCTGTCAGGGACAGCAGACATCTCCAAACTGTCACCGCGTCTATAGACGCGGTGACAGTTTAAAGCCATGACGTACATTTATGCCATGCGTCGGGAAGTACATCCCGGCCATGACGTAAATGTACGTCAAATGTCGGGAAGGGGTTAATCTCGCAGTACACTTGTTGTTAAAATGTTATTCATTTGCATTTTTTAACTCTTCCTCGATTGCTTTATGCATACGTTTTAAACCAATAACATATTGTAATTATTGTAATACCTAATTGATCCTCAACACTTTCAGCGCTCCACCCTTTTTTATATGTGTTTATACTTAAAGGGGAGTTGATATCCCCCTATGGGAGCAGCTTGGCACAACACCCAAGTAGGCGCCTGTTTTATTTTTGGGGCCTAAGGCTCAAAAGAGGATTTTGGTACTTACCGGTAAATCCATTTCTCTGAGATCAGCAGGGACCACTGGAATCACTTTGGGTATTAGAGCTGGGAATGCTGGGAGCAAGGCACATCTTAATATTAATTAGGGGATACTGGCTCCTCCCCTCTAAGACCCACAATCCCCCCAGTGAGGAAATTGGCCCACCAGAGGAAAGGGTTACAGGAAAACAACATAAATTTAACATACATACAACACGCAGGCACCGGGCCGGGCCGCACAGTAACCACAACATACAGGATCCAGCAGCCGGGCGGGTGTCCAGTGGTCCCTGCTGATCTCAGAGAAATGGATTTACCGGTAAGTACCAAAATCCTCTTTTCTCTGACATGCAGCAGGGACCACTGGAATCACTTTGGGGAGGTTCCAAAGACCAAGCCCCGGGTGGGAGAACGCTAAGGATCCTGCAAAACCAGCCGACCAAAGGTCGAAGCCGAAGAGGCAAAAGTATCAAACTGGTAAAATTTCACAAACGTGTTTCGTGACGACCAAGTGGCCGCCCTGCAAAGCTGAGAAATCGAAGCCCCTCTCTCAGCGGCCCAAGACGTACTCACCGACCTGGTAGAGTGCGCTGTCAACGAGGCAGGAGGAACCTGTCCCGCGTGTAGATATGCACTACGGATCGTCCACTTGATCCATCGTGCAATCGTCTGCTTGGACGCAGGCCAACCCCTGCGGAAAGCATCGTAGAGGACAAATAAGGAGTCTGATTTACGTATGGACCTTGTTCTATCCACGTAAATTCGTAACGCCCGGACAACGTCCAATAAGGACTGCTCCGGAGAACCTCCTTGAAACGCCGGAACCACGATAGGCTGGTTAATGAGGTATGAGGATACCACCTTCGGGAGAAACCCGGAATGGGTGCGCAGTTCTGCTCTGTCCTCATGGAAAATTAAATACGGAGGACTACAGGACAGGGCACTAAGCTCTGACACACGGCGAGCTGAAGCCAGGGCTAGCAAAAGCACTGTCTTCCAGCACAAGAACTTCAGTTCCACCCTGTCCAATGGTTCAAAGGTCTCTGACCTCAAGAAGGCCAGCACCAAATCCAAATCCCACGGAGCTGTGGGGGGTACGAAGGGAGGCTGGACCCGAAGAACCCCCTGGAAGAAAGTCTGCACCTCAGGCATGAGTGCCAATCTCTTCTGAAAAAGGACGGACAAGGCCGAGACCTGAACCTTAAGAGATCCCAGTCTCAGACCCCCGTCCAACCCTCTCTGTAGGAACAACAGAAGGCGGGACAATCTGAAGACCCTGAATGGCCAGCCCTTTGACTCGCACCAGACCGCATACGAGCGCCATATTCTGTGATAATGCGCTGCTGAGGCGGGTTTCCGGGCCCTCAACATCGTCGGAATTACTGTTCTTGGAATTCCCTTCTCCCGCAGGACCGAGGTCTCAACAGCCATGCCGTCAAATGCAGCTGTGGCAGATTCTGATGGAAGAAGGGACCCTGCAGAAGTAGATCCGGTCTGAGGGGCAACCGAACTGGCTCGTCTGCCAGTAACATCTGGATGTCTGAAAACCACGTTCTGCGAGGCCACCAGGGCGCTATCAGAATAGCTTGCACTGGTTCCTTCTTGAGCCTCTTGAGCACCTGGCCCAGAAGTGGAAGTGGAGGGAACAGGTACACGAAGCTGAACTCCCACGGAGTTGACAGAGCGTCCACCGCTATGGCTTGAGGGTCCCTTGTACGTGCCACGTACGCTGCAAGCTGATGGTTCTTTTGAGACGCCATCAGGTCCACCTTGGGAACTCCCCACCTGTCGGTGAGCTCCCGAAACACCTCGGGGTTGAGAGACCATTTGCCTGGGTGTAGGTCCTCCCTGCTGAGGAAATCGGCCTCCAGATTTTCCCGACCTGGGAGGAATACCGCCAGCAGAATTACTCTTGACCGCTCCGCCCACTGAAGGATCTTCCTTACTTCCTTCATGGCCATGCCGCTTCTCGTGCCGCCCTGCCTGTTTACGTAGGCGACTGCCGTGGCATTGTCCGATCTTATCTTTACTTGTTGACCCTGAAGGAATTCCTGAGCCTCCAGCAGGGCATTGTAGATGGCCCTGATCTCCAACACATTGATGGACAAGTGACTTTCGTGAAGACACCACCTGCCCTGGAGACGGAGGTGGAGCACCACGGCTCCCCAGCCGCGGAGGCTTGCGTCCGTCGTTAACACAATCCAGTCCTGGACTGCAAACCGACGGCCCTCTACCAAGTTCTTCCTGTGACGCCACCACAGTAAGGAGTGTCTCGCCTCGGCCGACAAGCGGATCCTTCTGTGAAGATTCAGATGCGAGCCTGCACCCTTCCTGAGAAGATCCCACTGAAACGGTCTTGAGTGGAACCGCCCCCACGTCAGAGCTGGGAAGGCTGCCACCATCTTCCCTAATAGTTGTGTACACAGGTGAAGGCTGATCTTCTGTGGAAGTAAGACCCTCTGAACTAGGAGCAAGATCGCCTGGATCTTGTCCTCCGGCAGGAAAATTCTCAGAGACTCTGTGTCTAGCCAAAGACCTAGGAACAAGATCCTCCTGGATGGGACTAGAGAGGACTTCTTGAAATTCATTATCCAACCCAGGCTGGTGAGCGTCTGGGTGGTCAATTTCGCATGACTCCCTAGTAACTCCCTCGTTGGCGCCTTGATTAGGAGATCGTCCAAATAGGGGATTATGGTCACCCCCTGACATCTGAGGGACGCAATGACCACCGACAGAGTCTTGGTAAATACTCTGGGCGCTGACGATAATCCGAAGGGCAGAGCCCTGAACTGAAAATGATCCTGACCTATGGCAAAGCGGAGAAAGGCTTGGTGAGGAATCCATATCGGGATGTGTAGGTAAGCATCCTTGATATCCAAGGATATCATGTACTCCCCTGGCTCTAAGGAAGCAATTACTGAGTGAATTGATTCCATCTTGAATGGTTGATAAGAGACTAGTAGATTCAAAGGTTTCAAGTTGAGAATGGGCCTGACCGACCCATCCGGCTTGGGGACCACAAAGAGGCTTGAGTAGTACCCCGTGCTCCTCTGAGCTGCTGGAACCGGCATGATGACCTGAGCCTCCAACAAGATCCGAATAGCCTCGAGCAGGCTCACTCTCTTTTCTTGAGATGCTGGTAGGGCCGTTGTGAAGTACCGTACCGGAGGTGTGGACTCGAACTGAATTCGGTACCCCTCTGAGATTACCCTGCGAACCCACGGATCCTCCGATAGGGAGAACCATTGGGTTCTGAAGGCCAGCAGACGGGCACCTACCGGTAAGCTGTTGACGGAAGCTGGTAAACCGTCATGCCACCGGCTTCTGCTGGGGCTTAGGGTCCTGGACTCTTGGGGCGGCCTGAGGACGGCTCTGGCCCGAGAACCTCTGGACGACTGGAAGCCTCTTCCTCTGCCCCGAAAGGGGCGCTGAGTCCGAAAGGACTGAAACGACGGGCCTGCAAACTGTCGCCTAGGTGGAGGAGGAGCTGCAGATGGCAGGAAGGCCGACTTCCCTCCCGTCGCCTGTGAAATCCATTTGTCTAATTCAGGGCCGAAGAGGATGTCCCCAGAAAAGGGAAGACCCTCCACAGCCCTCTTAGATTCCGCGTCCGCCTGCCAAGAGCGTAGCCAGAGGGCTCGACGCGCAGAAATGGCGCTTGCCGAGATTCTAGATGAGATTAAGGACACGTCCTTTGCTGCCTCCCCTAAAAACATAACAGACTCCTTAATGTGTTCATCAAGAGGCATGCCGGCCTCCAAGCCCTCGATGATTAACTCTGCCCACTTGACGTTAGCCTTATTCACCCAGGCCGACACTATGGCCGGTCTGAGTTGAGTACCTGCTGCCACATAAATGGCCTTGAGGGTCGCCTCCATCTTCCTGTCTGAAGGGTCCTTTAAGGCCGAAGCCCCAGGGACTGGCAGCGTAGTTTTCTTGGACAGCCGGGAGACTGAGGTGTCCACAGGAGGCGGAGTCTCCCATTTGCTTAGGGCGGCCGGCTCAAAGGGATACAGGGAAGGAAAACGCCTGGGAATCTGGAACCTCTTGTCCGGATTCTTCCATGCCGCCAAAAGCTGATCTTGATTTGGACAGGGGAAGACCACTGACGTCTTCTGAACCCCGCCAAACAGATCAAACTCCTGCGGCTCTGGCATAGGATCCTCCGGTAAACGAAGAACCTCCTTTACCGCCATAATAAGAGCCTCTATTCCTAACGGAGAAGGCTCACCCTCAGGAATGACATCCTGAACCTCCTCCCATTCGCCATCCTCCATTTCATGAAATGGATCATGCTCCTCCTCCAAATCATCTTCTATAATAAGAGCCTGATAAGGCCGCTTATTACTGGAGGTGGAGGGCCTCTGCGGTCTGCTCATGGAGCTAGCTAACCCCTCCACAGACCTTGCCAAAGCAGTGGCCCAAGTGGGCTCTGCTCTGCGAGCAAGCGCCAACTCAGATGTCAGCTTGGACATAGTACCCGCCAAGGTCGAGGCCCACTGGGGAGCCTGAGCGCCTGCTAGAGACGCAGATTCGGCACCTGAACATGACTGACAAACAGTGGCGTTCCCCTCAGCTGTGTACTGGGAAAACTTTGCTGTACAAACAGTACAGGCAAAAACCTTCTGAGAGGCTTTGGACCTGCCCGTCATGATCACCTGCTCGCCCGGCCCGATCAATGCGTGCAATACAAGACAGTTACACACACACACACACACACTAAGTACAGATACACCTCTCACAAGCCAAAAACCTCAGGGTTCTGTGAGACCTGGAGGAGAATAAGCCCTGTGAACACAAGTACCTATACAGTGCAAAACACCATATATGTCAGCATAAAACCTTTACAGAGCTTCCCAAGCTGCAGTCACCTGTAAACAGGAAAGAGTCAGCCTTACAGAGTGTATCTGTATAATGGCCGCGCCATGCCCGCCTCCCGTTCTTAAGCGTGTCCCTTCTCCCTCATACCTAGCCAGCCTGTGCAGTCCTGACAGCGCCCGGAGCCACCCGCTGCTAGCGCTCCTCTGTGCAAGCCTCCGCAAACAGCTTCACCAAGCGGGACCTGCAGCACGAGGAGGCGCCTTCCGCAAGATGGCGGCGCCTCACAAACGCTGCAGGATAAGCGCACAGACGGAGAGCAGGGGACGGCGTGTGGAAAGCGCGCTCAGCGCAGTACTCACCACCGGAGGCTCCACTTCGTGACTGGCGTCCCCTTTGATGGAGGGGCGGCAGGAACACGGAAACGTACGGGCAGGCACCTTTAGCGAGGTCCTGACCGACGACCTGGAAATCCAGGGGCGCTGAATACCCGGACCCACACCTTTTCCTAGGTGGGGAAGGGATTCACAGAAATAGAGAAAAAACCTTTCTAATAGAAAAAAGCTAGAAAACGTGCAGGAGCAGAAAAAACTGTGACCTAACTCCCTGGCACAATTTTCTCACTGGGGGATTGTGGGTCTTAGAGGGGAGGAGCCAGTATCCCCTAATTAATATTAAGATGTGCCTAGCTCCCAGCATTCCCAGCTCTAATACCCAAAGTGATTCCAGTGGTCCCTGCTGCATGTCAGAGAAAAATATTTTTTTCGGTTTCAAATTTGCTGGAAATGGAGAGAGGGAGCTGTAAAGACAGAGACTGGAGGTAGGAGCAGATAGGGACTGGGGGTGGGGTGGCTGGAGGGTTTGTGGGCTAAAACTGTCACAGCTCAGAGCAGAAGCGCTCATTTTAACAGGCTTTTAACTAGTTTTGAAAAATAATGTTACCCATGTATTAAAACATTGCTAATGGCATGAAAGGGGAATGAAGAGGACTGAAAATTTCAACAATATAATCAATGTGATCATATAGCTGTAAGAGTGTTGCCCAAACTGGGTGCTGTGGAATCCTGGCGTGCCTCGAGGCATTAGCAGGGGTGCACTGGGTTGGTGGTCCAAGACCAACTCAAACTATTTATGTTCAATGTAAAAGGCAAAACACCTGTGCTTGTGGCTTCAAATCATTACACTTGTGGACAAACTGAAGTGAATCCTGCCACTCACCACATGACATAGAAACACAATGTACTTAATTTAATATTTTCTCTCAAACTTTTGACCCATGGGTGCTGTGAAAGTATCCTGGTACTCTAGGGATCCAGGATTGGAAAAAAAAAAGTGCGGGATTCACTGGTGTTGCCGATACCCTGCATCACTGTATTCCCTTAAGTGGGGCTGCTAGATGGGTAATTAGGAACGAGTATTCTACAGAGAGAGCACCATACAAGAAAATACCCTTTTTCTTCACACTACAATTGGGAAGCACTATTGTAAGTAGAAGACAGACATTAAAGCCCATGAATATGCCCTTCTTTCCCAGGTGAGTCTGTGTCCCTCACACGACAGAAAGGGGAACTAAGCTTTTCACAATGAAAACTTTTTTAAGTACAATGGAAAATGTTTCTACATATAATTTTCCATTGTACTCAGGGGTAAATTTGCTAAAGATTCTAAAAATAAAATAGCAACCAACAAGACTGTCTATCATTTTCTAGGATGCAATAGAGAAATATTAGACATAATGATTGGTTGCTATTGGCAAAATCACCTCTTTTCATTTTTAGAAGCTTTAGTAAAATTACCCTGTAATTTAGTATGTTTTCATTTAAAAAAGTCAACACTAATCTAACTGACTTATGGCAAGTAGGATAAACTTTTCCTTAAGGGTTCAGTAGTAAGACACACACACACAAATTAAACGCTGAGTTGTGCATTTTAACATTTAAATCATAACTATGCAACTCTCCAAAAATTAATTTCGTATTTCTTTCTGTGTCCCCCTGCCAGAGTGCCGGCATCCGCTGGCAGGGAGGGACGGTGCAGGCCATGTTACATTGAGCAGCATGGCCCTTGTTCTAAGATAGTTTAAATAGACTGTGCTTTACATTCTATTTCTATACTTGATTCAGATGCCGTGCATTGGGATTGGGTGCTGCATAGCACGGTGCAATTTGCACTATGCGCTTTTGACTGAACAGAGCATTACACAGACTTCATTCCCTAGAAGAAACACTATTTTTACCTGTCGGTTAAGTGTGATGGCGCTAGGCTGGCATTTTGTACAGATTCCCTCTGGCCACGGTGGGTGCCCCTCACAACCAGATTTAATCTTGCAGCTGATATTTTCCAAGGCCACAAATTTTCCCCTGAAATTGAATGGATATAGTGTATGAATATGAACAGCAATATGACAAAAAAAAGTTGCTTCATTTCGTTGTAGTCAGAATACAGTGTTCTCCCCAGGACAATTTATTTATTTATTTTTGTTGTATGGTACTGTGATAGGCACAGTTACAGACATGTCTCACCTGTCTATGGGCAGTATTCAATGAAAAAGTTCTCCGTGCATGGAGAGCGTTTTATTTAGCTCTCCATGCACTCTCCGTGTTCCGGAGGGCTCGCTGCCACTCCTGCTCCCTCTATTCAATGTGGTTAAGACTCGCCGCCACTCGCGGCGAGTCTTAACCCCTGCAGGGAGCTTTCAGGGAGCCGGAAGCAGCCAGAGAGATTAAAGTCTCCCTGGCTGCTCCAGAGGACTGTGGAGGGGAGGGGGGCTCTCCAGGACCCAGGCTGCACCCCCCTATAGCCAGCGGGGGACCCAGTATTCACTGCACCGTTCGTGCATACTTACGTTTGGCTGCAGTGAATATATGAATATCTAATGAGCGGCTCGAGCGCTCGGGCCCCCTGCTGGCTGCACTGTGTAAAAAAAAAAAAAAAAAAATGTAAAAAAATATTTTTTTTTAAATTAAATATATATTCATGTGCTATAAGCACATGAATAAAAATAACATGCCCCTTCACAGGAAAAAAAACCTGATTTTTTTACACCAAAATTTAAAAAAAAAACCTTTACGTTCAAAAGTTCACATTCCAGCTCTCCATCAAAAGATGGAGAATTGCTACACGGAGAGAGACGGAGAAAATCACTTAAAAAGACGGAGAATATTTCACATTGAATAGGGTTGCTCGCTTTTGGAGAGCAAAATGCTCCATCCAAGGCGAACAAAGCACAAATTCTCCACAAAACACGGAGAACTTTTCTCATTGAATACTGCCCTATAAGAGGCAAGGTGCGATTTGAACGTTGGGAACATTGCTAAGATGGTAGGTTGAGACTGCAGATGTGCATTGATGGACAATTTTATTTATTGATAATTACACATAGTGGATAGAAACTCTGCAGTGTTTTAGAGAATAAATCACCCTGCATATTCTTGCATTGTGGAAGAAAAACCACACAAGTGCAGGAGAATATAATGGAAATGGAAACCAAATACTGTGAGGAAGTACTGCCAAGCATTATACCAGATCGGTGTTCAACCAGCAAGTGGGCAATATAAAGCAAAACTATTTGAAAATAATATCAGCTTTTAACATGCTTGTAATGTTGCCTCTTACTTATCTGCACCTCCTGTCAGCTTCCGAATGTAGGCATGGAAGGACATGTGTTTGACTGGGGGCTCCAGATGGTTGAGATAATCCTCATCAAAAGGCTGCAATACAATAACAGGAGAGGCTGAGATACGCATACACCATATCAACATATAGCAAAAGCTTACATTCTCATGGTCCTTACCTCTAATGGGACACAGTGCACACATTTACCCAGGGGACCGTGCCGACACCTATAATTGGAAAAGAACACAAATTTTAATATAATACGGGTAGATAAAAAGGTGACCCAGTATTAATAAATCATGAATAAAAATGATCTATACAAATCCCTTCTTCACTAACTGCAACCACCATTAAAATAAGTTTAATTGATACAAAATAAAATGTCAGTTAGGCTTACTGCAAGATTAATAGCAATACCCCCATCCAATCTGCAGTATGCAAAGAATTTATGTAACCTAGGAGACAGCAAGAGAATGCACAAATTCTGACTATCCGAAGCCGAGGAGTGATGCAAGATAATGGAATACTACCTCTTTAATTGCACCTTCGAGAGAAGTGAAGCTATATGCGTTAGCAAGTATTTAATAAATTAACACTGATTTATTATTATGCATCTATTACTTATATAGATATACCTACATTACACACTTGTTATCAGACTGTTAAAATGATGGAATATAACAGTAATGTCAGCATCGTGGCTGTGCGCACCTAAACAAAGAAACGCTTGAATGATTCTGTTGGGTGCCATCTAGTGGCAGCTGGCGCCCAAAAAGTTTGAACACGGGCTGCGACAGATTGTTCAGCACACATTGCTGACCCATGGCTGTGCAGCGCTGTTTGCTAAGCAAACTTGCTGAGATCGCTAAGCAACATCTCCCCATGTGTAGAGAGACAGAAAATAAGTATGTGTGTTTACCATAGAGTGGGGATGTAATCGGATAGGAAATATTTATGTTATGTGGGTAAGAGTGGAATCTGATAAGCTGTCTGAAAAGGTGAGCATTCATAGTACACAAAGGTTTGTCGACAGGAGGATTCTTATTGTGTGTGGGAGGGCATTCCAGAGTGGGTGCAGCCCACGAAATGAGTGTAAAGCTGCGTACCCACGGTAAGATATAGTGCACAATCTAGCACACTATCTAGCCAGTTTCGAATAGCATGCTAGATAGTGCACTATATCTTACTGTGTGTATGCACTATCCGACGTACGATGCGCGCTCCCGCAGGTCGTATGGGAGGGAGCTGATCGGGTGAACATGCAACCCAATTCTGTCTAGAAAGCATAAGATAGTATAGTGTAGTATAGCTGTGATGTCAGATCGTTTGCTATATCTTATGCACATCGTACCTTATTTTAAGCACAAATCTTATGCTTTTTAACCACCAGGACTTTTCTGGGGAATTGTATATGATATCTTACGGAACATAAATCGTACCGTGGGTACGCACCTTTATGCTAGGTACACACCAGGACGACTAGGGCACGATTCTGTCAATTTAGATCCGATTCCGACCGGTTGTATGCAGATTGTGTGTACTATCGTGTGTTTTTGCCATTTATTTGATCCGATTCCGATCCAATGCGCGTTCACGCCGCTCGTTTGGTCGCATCTTTGGTCCTACGTGCTGCAGGTAGGATCCGTCAATCCCAGGCCGACCGACCGTCAATCGTATGCAGATCGTGAGTGTTTTTTGCCGCCTCCGTCGTCCGTCCGTCGGTGCGTCCGTCGTTTGATCCAGCCTATTTGAGTGGCATTTCCTAAACACTCCCCCGGCGCCATGTTTTTCCACATAGCAAACAGCGCTGGCGCAGCAGTTGGACTCTCCTTCTTGTCTCATCTCCCAGAACAACAACCTGGTATGTTTGCACTCCCAATGCTCTTCTATGCATGCCCACTGTTGCCACCAATGTATATAGTGTGTATAAAGCACTGGTTTGGCAACCGTGCACCCGACCATGTCACTGTTTTTTTTGGGTGGGCCCCATGTGTGTGTGTATACATATAACCAGTGTCCACCATTGCAGTAATCCAAGCACTCCTCTCTGCTAGGCCCCATTCACCTGTGTGTGTGTGTGTGTTTGTGTATATATAGATATATATACATAAACCATTGTCCACCATTGCAGTATTCCATGCACTCCTCTCTGCTAGGCCCCATTCACCTGTGTGTGTGTGTGTGTGTGTGTTTGTGTATATATAGATATATATACATAAACCATTGTCCACCATTGCAGTATTCCATGCACTCCTCTCTGCTAGGCCCCATTCACCTGTGTGTGTGTGTTTGTGTATATATAGATATATATACATAAACCATTGTCCACCATTGCAGTATTCCATGCACTCCTCTCTGCTAGGCCCCATTCACCTGTGTGTGTGAATAGCAATCTGCACAATAAAATGTATAGTGGTTTTCATAAAAGTTTATTAACATTTTAAATACTTAAAACATAAGAACTAGGTAACTGGTGTAACTATAAAAATTTAAATATGAAACAAAACATGGGTATAACTATAACTATAAAAATTTAAATATGAAACAAAACATGGGTATAACTATAACAACTAAAATGGTTTTATCTTTTTACAGTCCCAATGTCCAACGCAAAGGAACAAGAGTTTTTGGAAGGGTTTATTGAAAAATATCGTACACACGAATGCCTGTGGAGAACAAAATCCAAGGAGTATTCAAACAAAATGAAAAGAAACCAAGCCTTGGAGGAGTTGGCACGCTACAGTCTTCCATTTCATCCAGAGGCCAATGTTGAATGGGTGAGGAAACGCATCCAGAATATGCGCACGGTGTTCTTAAAGGAACACAAGAAGATGGAGGCTGCAAAGAAGTCTGGTGCTGGAGTCGACGAGATGTATCAAACATCGCTCTGGTACTATGACCGGTTGACATTCACCCTCAGCCAGGAGTCGATGAGGACAGGAGTAGTCCTTATGGTAGAACATGAAAACCAAGAAGTCACGGCGCAGGAGGAGGAGGAGAATTCGCAGTCTGCATCGGTGAGTCTATTTTTTTGGCTATCTAATTGATTCCTCCTGCCAATCCACAGCGCCCTCCCCATTAAAGTAGGCCATGTACTCTTCCCTCACCTGTTTGGCTCGTGCACTCCCTGTGTAGCGTTGTGTTGGGGTTTGCAAGGAGGATATCTGCACTACCTCCTCTGGCAGTTCTTGGTCTTCTTGGAGTGCTGTGCCTGTAGCCCTTTGCTGTGTGGCTTTTCTGCGGAGCAAATTGTGCAGGACACAGCACGCCGTGACAACCCAGTCAATTTTGTCCACCCTCAGGTTAATGGCAGTGTGGAAAATGCGAAACCGGCTTGCCAGGATGCCAAAAGCATTTTCCACAACACGCCGTGCCCTGGATAGCCTGTAGTTAAAGATCCTTTTGTCATGGTTCAACCCCCTTTGCGCATATGGCTTCATGACATGCTCGTGCAGGCCAAAAGCCTCGTCAGCCACAAAAACAAAGTTAAGCCCCTGTTTAGTTTCCTGGACAGACGGCAAGTGAAGGGTGTTCGCTATGAGCCTTTCGTAGAACTTTGTGTCCTTGAAAGTGCCACCATCCGATGCACGGCCATTCCTTCCTACATCCAGGAAGATAAACTCATAGTTCGCATTAACAACAGCCATTAGTACAATGCTAAAATAGCCCTTGTAATTAAAATAGTAGGAACCACTATTGATAGGCTGGGCTATGCGGACATGTTTGCCATCAATGGCTCCACCGCAATTTGGGAAGTTCCATCGCTGTTCAAACTCCTCTGCGATGACTTTCCATTCATTCACGCTGGTAGGGAACTGAAATTAGAAGTAAATAGAATTGATTAGTAAACATGTTCAATTTTTTTACAGCTTGGTGACTACCCACCTGCAACCCCAGACCTATCTGTCCTATCTGAGAATGCATGCACATCGAACGAAGTTCCTACTCCGGCACGCACTCCGCCACCCACCCTGGAACCCACTCCACCACTCCCCCGTGCCAAAAAAATGCGTGGCAAAGGAAAAAAAGGAGAAGCAGCGGCACATGAAGAATTTATGATGC
The DNA here is from genome assembly GCF_055691185.1 of Crinia signifera. Classification (NCBI taxonomy): domain Eukaryota; kingdom Metazoa; phylum Chordata; class Amphibia; order Anura; family Myobatrachidae; genus Crinia; species Crinia signifera. The sequence goes on along the minus strand of NC_139222.1, from coordinate 214,505,553 downwards.
GGGCACATCAAGTCCTGCAAAGAAACCCGGACAAACATGACAACTACTTCACTTATGTGGCAGAGTGTGTTCGCAACATGGCTCCTGACCAGCAACTTACTTTTGAAAAGTTATGCATGGAGTTGGTGTATAATGGCAGTTTAGGGTATCTCAACAGTGGCACTAAAATAGTTGGCATTGGTAGTGCACCAGACACACCACTGTCATTAGAATCACCAGTGCCTACTCCGCCTGCCACCGTAGCAGGCCAGTCGAGCACAATTCCAACACATACCCAGTCAACACCTACACAGCCTTCTCAACCCCCCAAGTACCGTCAATTCTACAGTTCTTTACTGATAGAAGATCCAGAGTGTCCTGTTTTTGAGGATCTGTCTTAAAAAATAGGCTACTTTATCATTTACCATCGACATGGTCTCAGCTGCAGGTATGTGATGGCCACTGCTCACATGGCGTATGGCGCACATCAATGGGGCCGGGACCATTGCATCTGCGCCATGCGCCATGTGGGCCGCAGCCTTTACATATCTGCAGCAGACATCCTCTGCCACACAAGGGCCACAGTGTGTATTTTTGTTTATTTATATGCTGCTACCTGTACCTGCATTACCAGAGGGAGAACAGGATTCTCCTCAATCTGGATAGCAAACTCCATTTATTGCCCTTTTGTCTTTGCCAATAGTATGGGGTACTGTGCGGCAGACATGGTCTCAGCTGCAGGTATGTGATGGCCACTGCTCACATGGCGTATGGCGCACATCAATGGGGCCGGGACCATTGCATCTGCGCCATGCGCCATGTGGGCCGCAGCCTTTACATATCTGCAGCAGACATCCTCTGCCGCACAGTACCTATCCCTACTGTTGTAAGGGCATGTTCCAGAAGTTACCAGAGTGTGTTTTTTTTGTTTATTTATATGCTGCTACCTGTACCTGCATTACCAGAGGGAGAACAGAATTCTCCTCAATCTGGATAGCAAACTCCATTTATTGCCCTTTTGTCTTTGCCAATAGTATGGGGTACTGTGCGGCAGACATGGTCTCAGCTGCAGGTATGTGATGGCCACTGCTCACATGGCGTATGGCGCACATCAATGGGGCCGGGACCATTGCATCTGCGCCATGCGCCATGTGGGCCGCAGCCTTTACATATCTGCAGCAGACATCCTCTGCCACACAGTACCTTATCCCTACTGTTGTAAGGGCCTGTTTCAGAAGTTACCAGAGTGTCTTTTTTTTCTTTTTATATGCTGCTACCTGTACCTGCATTACCAGAGGGAGAACAGGATTCTCCTCAATCTGGAGAGCAAACTCCATTTATTACCCTTTTGTCTTTGCAAATAGTATGGGGTACTGTGCGGCAGACATGGTCTCAGCTGCAGGTATGTGATGGCCACTGCTCACATGGCGTATGGCGCACATCAATGGGGCCGGGACCATTGCATCTGCGCCATGCGCTATGTGGGCCGCAGCCTTTACTTATCTGCGGCAGACATCCTCTGCCACACAGTAGCCCGTACTTAGTGGGAAAGTTTAAACTGGGTCATACATACTTAAATCTTTATATATAGTGTGTGTTTTTGTACAATATCTTTTATATATGGTATTATAATATATTTGTGTTGACACAATCTATTTACTATTTTACATGTTTTAACCATGAAAGGCCTAAAAAACCTGTTTCTGTCCTAGGCCTAAATTATAAATAAAAATATTTTGTTTGCACAATAAAGTGTACAGTGTATATTTCATCTTACCTTGCAATACTGGTACTGCAGCACCTTCACAATGGCTTTGCAGGTCTCCGGGATGATGAGGCCCAAAGCTTGCGGGGAGATGAGGGATCCAAACTTTAGGTCAGCAAGAGACCGTCCTGTCGCCAGAAACCTCAGGGTCACCACCAGCCGTTCCTCAGCAGGGATAGCCATGCGATACTTGGTATCCTGCTTCTCGATGTGGGGAGTCACCAGACGCAGCAATTCCTGGAATGTGGCATCATCCATCCTCAAGAAGTTACGAAAATCGTCTGGGTTATTCTCCCTGATGTCCCTGAGCAGTGGCATGTGCGAACGAGTCTGACGCTGAAGTAGCCACTGCTTTGTCCAGCATGATCTTTCTCTCCTGCGCTGGGCTCTCTGACGCCTGAGCTTCAAAACTGCATAATAGAGCAGGTACTGTTGCTGGTGACTACCCATCACTGCATTCTCCATAGTGCAGGGTTAAAAGACACTTTGTAATGGCAGGCAAAACAAAGTAATGTGTAAATTGCTATGTCCAGCAGGTATAAACCAAGCCTCACTAGTAACAAAGCAGAAATACACTGGTTTAAAATGGCTGCTGCTATTCCTATCCCCCTCTGCTAGTCCTCCCCCCTCTGCTAGTCCAGCCCCGTCATTCAAATTTCAAAGGCCCATCTGACGACGGTCGCATGTGTTCTTGCAAAAAAAACAAAAACCAGCGATCCGACCGTCTTAACGACCATCGCGGGCGCATCGGGATCGGATCTAGATCGTTCCGCAAAAAAACACAATTTTTGCTAATCGTTTGCTGGGGACTGCCTGGGAGCTCCCGGGAAGTCCAAGGGAAATCGTTCCATGGTCGTCTATCGGTCGTGAACGACGGTGGTCGTCCTGGTGTGTACCCTACATTACACACACTCGTCCCATATAAAAGAGACGCTGCCCAGTTCGGGGGGGGGGGTACGCGTCCTCCGACCTTTTCATACCCCCACTATCCACGTCGGCGTGGAGTTGATTTTATATAGTGTGGGAGCACAGCGAGCCACCGAGCCCGAGGGGATGCGTACTACTTTACATGTATTCCGCGTCCACTCGCCACGCTTCGGGCTCGGTGACTCGCCACACTATCTTAAATCAACTCCACGCCGACGTGGATGGTGGGGGTATGAAAAGGTCGGAGGACGTGTACCGCCGCCGCTCGCCACGCTTCGGGTTGGCGTTGATAGTGGGGGTGCTTTTAACATTGTAAGCAACCATTACGGTGCTTATACAATTAATAATCTTATTGGGGGCCCATTTAACATTGAAAACCCATTAGGGTGCTTATACAATTTTAAATCGTATACCATTGTATATGGCATACAATGCGATGGTATAGGATTTAACATTTTATAACATCGGCTACCATCGCATACCATCGTATGGCTTATGGTACAGTATGCGATGCAATGGGCGCCGTGCTAGGAAACAAGTACCTTTTTTATCTTTCTTTTGTAGTCGGTTTTAGCAGTGAGGCAATTGGCAAGGGCCACCCCCTTTACTATATTTGCAAATCTACACCATTCTGATAAAGGTATTTTTTGGGGGGTTATATTGGACATCGATCGTTATATTAACCTTTCCAGTGCATCGTATTTTCCATGGAGTATAACCTTCCATTTTTTAGAAATGTTTTTGTTTTCATTATATTTTTCAGAAATGCCAGGATCACATTTTGGGCTCGATTTATCGAAATATACAAGGAAAACGACTGCCTCTGGAGGACCGATCACAGGAACTATCATAACAAGGCCAAAACGAATCAGGCATACGAGAAATTGGTTAATTACAGTAGAGGCTGTGACAATGCTGCAGACTCTAAGTGGGTTCGGAAGAAGATTGCAAATATGCGAACAGTGGTGGTGAAGGAGAACAATCAAGTCCGGGAATCTCCACGTTCAGGGCCGGGACTGATGACCTTTACAAGCCAAAATTGTGGTACTACAAGCGAATAAAATTTATCATTGAACAAGCACCAAGGAGAAGATCAGAGGTTACTTTTATGGATGAAGACTCTCCGCAAAGTGATTCACTTGAAGATCCGGAGAGTGTGGACATAGTAAGTTTTTGATAGGACATGTTTTGTAGGACATGTTTTGTATGTAAGAAACTGTCAAATTAAAATAATATTATTAATTATTTTTTTCTAGGAAGTTACCCCTGAGCCGGAATCAGAGACTGGTCCTGTCACGGAGATGGAGGCACCTCCGGAGGAGAATGTTTCCCAAACTCCAACAAGGAAGCAAAGGCGGAAGCAACCCTTCAAGACGACCAGCTCTGTTCCAATCAGCCAAGAGCATTTTTGTAGGCATGCGGAGGGCGCTCTAAAAAATCCCACGCATTCTTTTAAAAATTTTGCTAAATCACATTGCCTGTGAGATGCAGGCAATGGATCCAGAACAGTTCCGCATCTTTAAGCGTTTAGTGCATTGCGGTATGTTGCCCGCAGCAGACAAGAATTTGACTGATGAGTGTGACATAACGCCAGGTCCTATACGCCACAGGCCATTGCCCCCACCGCCCAACTACCCATGTCGTTGCCCTATGCACATTGCGCCGGGTAATCCTTCGCCTCCCCATTCTTTTTATGCGCCGGGGCCCCCTATACCATCCACCACTGCCACTGAAACCACTACATTGTCTGGTGGTGTGTACTCAGCAAAGCGGAGTACACAATCCCCTACACCAGAGGATGATGTTTTTTTTTATTATTTTTTCATTTGGATTTGTTTTTTTAATTTAATTGCTTATAAAAATGCTTTTGATCTGCTCCTTGATTTGCTTGTTCAACGATAAATTTCTTTGCTCATTTTACCACAATTTCTGTTTGTAAAGCTAACAGTACGGTACTTCTGAATGTTGTGACGTCCGTACTTGCTGTTCTCCTTCACAAACCACTGTTCGACATTTTTGCTTCTTCTTCCGAACCCATGGAGTTTGCAGCGCTGTTTCCGAAGCTCTACTGTAATAATCAATTCTTGTATGCCTGATTCCAATTTGACTTGTTGTGATAGTCCCTTCCCCAGAGGCAGTCCCTTCCCCAGAGGCAGTTGTTCTCCTTGTATATTTTGATAAAGAGACCTAAAAAAAAAAATGTAAGTAAAAATTTGAAATTTAAAAATGTGTAGTTTCTTTTATTTTGATGTTGACTGTTATTGTAATTTCAAATGTATATAATTCTGACAATTCTTCGCTCAGGTGCTGGATGATCTGCTGTCAGTCGGGATTTCAACGGTCAGTACTCCGACGTCGGAATCCCGACTGTTAAACTGCCCGACAGCCAGTATCCCAACTTACAGGGGCTACTCTCCCTCTTGGGATTCCATGACTCCCATTGAGGGAGAGTAGAATCTGTTCCTAAAACACCACCAGTATCCACACCACCCCAAAGCGTGGCGAGCACAGCGAGGGGTGGTGGAACGCGTCCTCCCGACCTTTTGATACCCCCACTATCCACGTCGGCGTGGAGTCGATTTTATATAGTGTGGCGAGCCCCGTGAGGGGACGTGGAATACATGTAAAGTAATCCTCGTCCGCTCGCCACACTATATAAAATCAACTCCACGCCGACTTGGATAGGGTTGGAAGGAAGCATTCTGCCGCCGCTTGCCATGCTTCTGGGTGGCGTGGATACGGGGGGTGTGCAAAAAAAATAAATGGGTGCTTCCACAATGAAGCACCCATCATATCTCATTGAATGGGTGGCCATACAATGAAATATTGCATCGGATCGCACGGTGTGTATGGTGCCGTGCGATCCCATGCGATATTTCATTGTATAAGCTAATATTAACTACATGGGTGACCATACAATAAAATATTGCATCGCACGCCGTGTATAGAGCCGTGAGATGCGAACTCATGCGATATTTCATTGTATAAGCACTTAATATTAACTAAAGGGACATCGCATCTCACGGCTTTATGCACGGCGTGCGATTTCACTACGGAGAATAGCCCAGTACGCTAAGAGTGTACTGGGCGCCCGGCAAATACATAAGTACCAAAAGACATGTCATCACTCTGAACATACTGCTGAGGATCTTTGTTCCTGTATATCTTTCCATCTTGTTTGTATAGATATTGGTCAATTTCATCTTCCAGCACTTGGGATGCACTAGACGGTCTGGGAGCCTGAGTCAATGCCGATATATCCATGACCTCAGATGATGGACCAGCAGAGCTGGATGGGTAAAGAAACAGCATATCGCCATGTCTACAAAACAAGCAGAGAGAACGCACAGCATGTTCAGATTCAATTATACACAAACACTACTGGAATGGACACCTATCAGAATTCAGATTCTACCTGCAGCCTACCCTAATAGACAGATAAATGCACAACCAGTTTGTGGCTAATTGAATAATAAAGCAAAAATCAATGTAGTATGCCTGCAGAAGTAACAACGTTGTGCTCATTCAATGTAATATCAAAATTAAAACAGAATATTTAATCCAACCAAGCTCAAAAAACGGTCAGGAAAATTGAAATACGATACTTACCATTAGAAATCACTTTAAAGAAGTTTTTATTTCAATAAAAATGTTTTCTTTTTTACTAATTAAATACTTATTTTATTATTTATTTACCGTTTCTTATATAGCGCAGCAAATTCTGTAGCGCTTTACAATAGGAACCGTGATAAAACAAACTGGGTAGTAACAAACCTAGAGGAAGAAGCACCCTGCTCCTTAAGTTTAATAATTTTCCTTGAGGACACTTGGGTGGAGATAGAGCAGATGGAGAAAAAGTACCAGCCAATCAGCTCCTAAATGTCGTTTTCAGCCTGTAACATGGGAGTTAGGAGCAGAATGGCTGATGCTATCTCTGTCCACTGTATCTTTCTCCAAGGATTATGGGACCTAAACACGGAGCGATATACAGTACAGTCATTTTCTGAACAATGTTACTTAATTTAACAGAGAATGCCCCTACATCGCTCTGTGTGTGTACGGGCCATAGCGATAGCGATGCGCAGCCCCATGTGTTGCTATCTCATGGCAATTAATAACCAGCACCCTGCTTATTAACTGGTCAGAGCCAGTATTCTCACCGGAGAACAATGACATGCACAGATCGCTCAGCACACAGCAATGGCACATCACTGTGTGCTGAGCGATCTGTGTAGAGCTCAGCTCAGAACGTTCATCTACACACATGCTGTGTGTAGGCCAAATTAGTAAAAAGATCCCCATAGTCTCCTACTGGATAATAAAAATTAAAATATACGGAGATGTTAACTCCTCCCACTTGCATAACCCCCATCCAACTGGACATGCTTATTTTCCTAACCAAATCCTACAGGAAAGACAGGGGGAAATATAAATATAAAGGGAATTAAAATATATATAGAGAAAACATGTATCTCCATCAAATTTTTATTTTTATTTGTTACTTTGCTTAAATTTAAACAGAAGCAGTAGAATGTAAAATGATGGGAATATGGAATCCCCTAATGCATTTAACAGAAGTATAAACATACCATTTTCTGTAATTGTATTCCTGGAGGTCACCTCACCCTGGGGGTGTCACAAGCTCCCCCACTTGGGAGGGTACACCTACTATTTACAGCACAATGTGGCGCATATCTTCTGTAAGGTGTTAGATAAATAAGTAAAATGATGAATGCTATGGACAACAACTCCACCTCTGAAAACCAGAACTTTGGTAAATATACCCCCATGTCACACTGTCCAGGAGGTGTACAATGACCTGTTAGATAGGCCATCAGAACGCGGGTATCTGCTATGCCTACCGCAATGTTATCATGGTGAGTCCCAGTTGCGATCTATCTACAGATGCACCCTGATACACTCTCGCTGCAGTCGTGCCAAGCAGTTGTGTGTGGCACAGCAAATACCAAGGACCAGTAATTTGATGCGCCACACTATTACATCTATGTGCAGGAGTCTGAATCTGTATACAAAGCTTTGCATTGCAGGGGCCACAGCAGCATACTAAAACCAGGAGAGTGGTGTATTTAATACTATTGTCTTTTTAATTCACACATCAAATGATGACAGTAACATATATCGCATTGATACATTTTAGTGTTATAAAAGCACCTGCTATCTTTGAAAACCCATGCAGTTCCTCTTCTCTCCCTGGGGTGTCACTGTCTGCTGTAGTACTTCTAGCACAGTGTGGTCTGTATATCAGCACTGATATGCAAACCAGACGTGTGCTAGAAACACCACAGCAGACAGCGACACCCCAGGCAGGGAACAGGAACTGCATGGGTTTTTTAAAGAGAGCGGGTGCTAGAATGAACACTACATTTGTGTATACAGTACATGGCAAAGTAATATATGCACACAAATGAAGACTTGATGAAGGGTCATGCAGATGTAGACAATAAAATAGAAAAGGCTGAATGTCCTAAATTACGCTAGAAAGTTGTACCTAATATATGTCACATGGACGATATGTGGCCATGTAAAACTTAAATTAAATTTCAAAACACCCAATAGGTTAAATTTAATCCTCATGTTACCATGATCTCCCAAAAACCATTTTACCAAAACTATCCATTCCAATGTCTATGATAGACAGCACAGAATAGTTACAGCAGGCACCGGTTCCCACTCCTCATTAGTTCCCTCCAACTCACTATCGGAATTACTCTTTATTCAGTTCTTCTCACTCAGTGCGATACAGCCATAGAGCAATGGGAACACATCTGTGCATACATGCGCTCTCTCTCTAAATACTGTTAAGCACTTTTCAGCACTTCAAGGGCGAACACATTAGATCAGCGGTCCCATGCTATTGCTCAGTCCACGCACAGACTTTCTGTACATTGTTCCACTATATACTCTATAAAAAAAATTTAGTTCTAGAGAGTGGACAAGTTTCCCATAACATTCAATTAGCTTCTACCTTATAATATACATTACAAATGCTAGCTACAAGTGTGGATACATCTCCCAAGCTAAAGTTTGGCAGACACAGAGTTGAAGCAAGGAGACCAAAATAGTAACTCAATTGCACCTTATTTACCAAGTAAGATAGCTGCCACTAACAGAATATTTGTAATTAATAAGACAGAAGGAGACAAGAAGGCTAATAAAAGATGTGCAAAGGCACAATGTGAGGAGAAAATGGACAAGTCAGGGGGTAAAGGCGAAAAATGTATATATCGGTATATAAGTGAAAGGAGAAAAACAAAAAGTTGGAATATTAAGACTAAACATAGAGACTGGGAGTCTTGCTCAGGGAGACAATATAATAGAAGACCATCTTAATTATTTTTGCTCAAAATTTACTACTGAAAAAGAGGTAAAGGGCCATTGTTATGTTGCAGGGATATTCAGAAAAATGAAATCACATTTATAGAGGAGAAGGTCCTAACAGAAATATCAAAACTAAAAGTGGATAAATAAATGGGGCCAGATAGCATACATTCAAGGATATTCAAATAGCTTAAAGGGATAATGGTAGCACCATTAACAGAATTATTCAACCAGTCACTAACTACAGAAGTAAATCCAAATAATGTTGTACCACAGCACAAAAGTGGAAACAAGGAAGACGCCCAGTGAGCCTCACATCAGTAGTAGGGAAATTGATGGAAACACTCTTAATAGAAAGAGTTGTACATTACCTCACATCCAGCTATTTATATGATCCCAAACAGCATGAATTTACTTGGGAAAGATCATGTTAAACAACCCTTATTAACTTTTTTGACTGGGTGACTATAGTAATAGATTAAGGAGCATGGGATTAGATACTAAATTGGTTGAATGGATAAGATCTTGGTTACATGATAGAAAACAGAATTATAGTAAATGGAGTGCATACAGAGGAGGGTAATGTTACGAGTTGAGTACCCCAGGGACATGTACTAGGACCTGTGCTTTTTTAATATCTTTATTGCTAATGGTATTAAAGGGAAGTTATGTCTTCTTACAGATGACACAAAGGTATGCAACAGGGTAGACAACAGGAGGGGTAAACAAAGGGTAGAGGAATGGTCAAGAGCAGTTTCATACCAAAAAACTATTGAGGAGGAAATGGACTATATGAGTCTAATTCGCCATGTTTTTATGGCGAATTTGTGCTGTTTGGCGAATTTTTTACTAAAACGGTGAATCACCCTATTCAATGACCAGATGGCGAATACATTTGAAGGTTTTTTCGCCATGATTCACCGAGTAGCAATCGCTATCTTTTTATGGTGAAGTGGAATGTGAACTTTTAAAATTAAGTGTTTTGTTTTTTACATTTGGTGAAAGATATATATATTTTTTTTTACACAGCAGCCAGCAGGGGGCACCAGAGCCGAGCCGCTCATTAGATATTCATATATTCACTGCACCCGATCGTTACATATGCACGATCGGGTGTAGTGAATATACCCGGTCCCCTGCTGGCACCCCCGGGGGGTAGCCTGTGCTGCCTGGCACCCGGGGAGCCCACCTCCCCCCCACATACGCTCTGGGGCAGGCAGAGAGACTTCCATCTCCCTGCCTGCCACCGTCCTCAGGCTCCCTGCGGCATTCGCCGCAGGAGCTCATATTCGCCGGTCAGGGGCAGCGAGCCCCTGACTCGTTGAATACCGGAGCCAGCGATGCTCCGTAACGTGGCGAATGTGCAGCGAATCCTAAACAGAATTCACTGCACCTCGCCGGTATTCACATTGAATACCGCCCTATGAGTCACTATTTCAGGAGACTAATGCTGGGTACACACCAGGACGACTAGGGCCCGATCCCCACAATCTCGATCCAATTCCGATCAATTGGATGTAGATTGTGTGCTGATTGGGCCCTTTTCTGACCTGCTGTGGACCGATACCGATCCGATGCGCGGTCCCGCGGGTCGGTCGGTCGGTCGTTAGTGAGATCCTACCTGCTGCAGGTAGGATCTCAATGACGACCATACAGCCGGGTGCGGGTCGCCATCGGATCGGACCCGCTCACGGTGCACATCGTGAGCGGGTCGTGCCCCCCCGCGTCACCGTGAGCGGGTCGGACGAGACACTGACGACCCGCTCACGATGTGCATCGTGAGCGGGTCGTCCTGGTGTGTACCCCGCATTAAAGGCAGGTAAGCAATGTAACAAACAACGAGGAAGGCAAGCAGTTCTGGAGGCCATACCTTCAAAAGGATAAAAATACACTAGAGGCATACAAAGAAGGACAACCAGAAATGGTATCTAAATCTTGATATGTATAGTTTGGAGCAGAGGAGAGAAAGACATGATAGAAACTTTGACATACAGATGGGTCAGGTCCCATCTTGGCAGGGGATGGCGCTGGCGTTGCCAGCCGCCATCCCCCGCCAGCGCCATGGCGATGGTGAGAAGGGGACGCGCGCGCACGAGAGGCGCGCGCGTCCCCTTCCGACGGCGCTTCCATCCGTTCCCCCGGGTCCCCGCCGGCTTGCCGGCGGTAATCCGGGGTCCCCGCCGCCTGCCCGCATCCCCCCCTAACCCCCCCAACCCTGTCCGTCTCCCTGAGGCGGAGACGGACAGGGTTTCCGTCGCGCTGGCGACGGAGACTGAGACGCACGTGCGTCTCAGTGTATTCGCTGGCGCGGCTGCTGGCGGGTCGCCAGCGCGGACGTTCTGGCGACCCGCCAGCCAGGATGGGACCTGACCCATCTGTATATCAAGGGTTTTAACAAAATGACTTCACCGAAAGGGTAGTTACAGTAATAAGTGAAAGAGCCTATCCATCAGAGGTGGTAGAGGCTAAGAGAGTAGAACAATTTAAACATGCATGGGATAGGTATAAGGATATCATTACAAATAAATAAAGATAAAATAGAGTTTAAGGTTAACAATATGGTTAAAAATGAGACATACTAGATGGGCCAAATGGTTGTTATCTGCCGTCAAATTCAATGTTTCTATGGGCCTTATTCTAGTTTACTCTTTCTGACAAAATCCTTCTTAGATGGACAAAAGCATGTGCACTGCAGGGGGGCAGATGTAAAATGTGCAAAGAGAATTAGCTTTGGGTGAGTTATTTTGTTTCTGTGCAGGGTAAATACTGGCTGCTTTATTTTTACACTGCAATATAGATCTCACTTTGAAGTAAAACCCCACCCAAATCTAATTCTCTCTGCACATGTTACATCTGCCCCCCTGCAGTGCACATGGTTTTGTCCATCTAAGAAGAATTTTGTCAGAAAGAGTGAACTAGAATAACCCCCTATGTTCTTATCAATCCCCGGGATCGGGAGGATCCCGGGATTTGGCCCCCAAAACGCCGGGATTTCAATGCGCATGCGCAGCTTAATGCCGGGCAGCGTCTGAGCACTCAGACGCTGCCCGGCTTCTCCCATACCCCGCAGTGCGCAGCGTGACGAGGTCACGATGCGAGGTCACGCTGCGCAAGGCACAGCCGCACATCCGCCTCGGCCACCGAATCGCCCGCCCACCCAGCGCTCTCGGCCAAACCCACACGCCCTCCCACCCAGCGCTCCCTGCCACCAAGCCCTCCCACCCAGCACTCCCTGCCACCCCGCCTTATGAGACTTCCTACCCGCCCATTCAGAAACCCAGCTCCCGGCTGCACCAGGGACCAGGCTACCGGCCGCCCGCTCAGCAACCTGGCTCCACAAATGTAAGCAAATATGCGGGCAGCCAGGGTGTTTTTTATTATTAGGGAAGCCAATCCCGGGATCGAGCATTTTTCAATAAGTAGTATACCAATTTTCCGAATAAAAAAATAAAATAAAATAAAAAAGGGACTTTAAACATATATTCATTTATTTGGGTGTATTATAGGAGGGGTAAAAGATGAGCAAACCATATATGAAAAAATGTTAGCTTAAACTTAGAACTAAATTAATTATACATAAAAGGTGGCAATATTTGAAAGGAGCAGCCATTGTGGTTTAGTGATAAATGAAAAGGCATTGACATTATGCATTAATTATATCATGAAAACTGATACATGTCCTTTTGACAACATTAATCACATGACAATGAAAAACTATATACTCACTTGATCTTTAGTAGATTGAGTGACTTGTTTTGGCTAGCTGATATTTCTCCTGTCCTATTTCTGTTCAGGTAGACAGAGAAGCCATTATTCCTAAAACCAAATTCTTTTGCTACCTAGAAATAAAATAATTTGAAGAATTAGCCATGTTGTAAAAATGATTTTTTTTTTTTTTTTCAAATTTATTTTATTGAGCCTCAATAAGCAGAAACAATACATCAAACAGTGGATGCTGATATATAGAGCATTGACTGAGAATCAAAATCCTTTTTCAACATTTTCTAAACAAATAACACTATAGAATAGAATAAATGAAATAGTTATCTCCTATCCAGATAAAACAGGGGTAAAATTTGTTTTTAAAGTAAACCAATTGGTTAGGAGTCTTATGCCAGGTACACACCTAAACAATATTGGCAGTATTTATCACAATGGAATGACAAATTGTGAATACAGTTTTAGTTCATTCCCAATATTGCGCACTCCCATATTAGGAAGGTGGAACTCATCTATTTAATCTGCAAGAAGGTGACACACTATGGGATTTGTTTATTTCTACACTGGAGTGGGGCTATTATGTGACATGTAGCATGTGTCTTCCTAAAGGTGATAGCCAAGTACAATTTTATAAGTAGTTGAAAGGCAAATAAAAACATCCAACAAAGAGAATAGGCCAAATGTAACAGGGTGTGAGAATCAGAAAGTGAGAGATTTTGAGAGTGTTTTTCCTACCTTTTTTTTTTTTTTTTAAAGCAGTAATCATTTAAATGGCAAAATCAACCTGGTTTTTCAGTGTAAATGATTGCGGCTTTAAAAAAAGGGAAAACCTCTCAAAATCTCTCACTTGCTGATTCTCACACCCTATTAGAGAAAAAAGAAGAAACCTGCGCTAGACATATATGAACATTAATTATGTTAATTTATAAAATATTATACACTGGCCAGTGATATCATGAAACAATTATAAAATCTAATTTAGACGGTGCAAATAGCACTAGACATAGACATACAACATTTAACATAAAATTGATCCTGTTATTAGTATAGGTGGATTAGTGATGTTAGGATCTACTAAATTAATAGTCCTTTTTGTTATTGTCACTTGATGTTAGTTTGTCAAACAGTCAATATTAATAACATCCTCCTGGGTAGGGATTCACATAAAGTTCATGTCTGGCCAGACTTTGTGTGTAGCAAATACCTGCACTTGTTTTAGGTGCCCCCTGTCTTCTCCCAGCTGCAGGTATCAATCCGGTGCAGCTATTTCTGGAGCTTTTTTGACAGCAAGGAGGTAAATATGGTATACCGGATGGTGCAGTCCAAAAATAATTCTCATGGTTAACGCGTTTCCACGCCTTTGGTTGCCCTCGGCGGCTTCTTCACACCCTATTACATTTGGCCCATGGTGTCAAAAGCACACACTAGAAAGTCAAATATAGGGAAAAGTATCTAAAGGTCCCCATACACTGGGCCGATTTGTCCCCAAGTCGGACCAATTTGGCCTTGAGAGCCCCCCCGCAGCTCCCCGGGAGTTTCACATGCGATATGGCACTTGATGTACCATTTTTACATGCAATAAATCGCATGCAATTTATTGCATGTAATCCCAGGGAGCTGCTGCAGTGGCGGGGAGGCAGGCATCAGGGTCTGGCCAGCTGGTGGTGGTGGGCAGCTCGTAGTGGTGGTCAGCGGGTCCGTCCGAGCTGTTAGCTTGTAGTGGCATTTTGGCAGGCAAGGATGCGGCTGCTGAATATTTTGAAATGACTGGCTGGACACTGATTGGCTGAGAGAATTCTTTCAGCCAATCAATGTCCGACCAGTCATTACAAAATTTTCAGCGGCTGCCCCGCCACCAGGCAAAATGCTGCTACAAGCTTCTAGCCGCCCCTGCTCAGACGGGTCATGCTGCTTGCAATTTGAGCTGCCCACCCCCGCCACTACCAGCTGCCCCCCTTTCCCCCTACGAGCTGCCCACCCCACTGCTGGCTGCACATACTGTAGGTGTGTGCCATTGGTGCTTCACTTCTGGCACACACCTAGGATGAGACCTGACACATCGCGGGTACTACATGTGCCACTGATGGTTCCTACTGTAAGATGTCGGAGGTCCTGCCGGTGCGACCACAGGGTCCCGGTCAGATGCGCACGGGACTGCGCATCAGAGCCGACGGCATGTCACACACAGCCGATTTGGTCCGATTTCACGGCCCAATCCGTTGAAATCGGCTGAAATCAGCTCAATGGATGGGGCCATAACAGTATGTGTTACTGTAAAGCAACAGTATATAGTATAATTCCAGAGACCCTGAAACTATAATATACAATACACAAAGATATAAGAGGATGTGAAACTACCATGTTTTATATATTTTTTAATATCACGCTGTGTTTAACAACAACATCTAGTAAATATACTTGTTTTTAAATGTACATATTAATGTAATTTGGATGCCCTGTACATATTGGTCAGGAGATACCTGTCCCCTCCCACTTCTTTAAATGTGAATTTATCTACTACTTTACAAATTCTCCAACTGATACAGCAGGTTTTAAATATAATTAAAACATATGTATTGGTGGATCTATGTATAAGTCTTAATGGTTCTGAATCATGGACACCACTAGGAGTACTTTAATCAAAAGACAAACCTTTTTGAGAAACGCTGCTGCCGAATCACGTTTGCTTGCACTGACGCGCTTTACTCCTTCCGGTGACTGAATACGAATAGTCTGCAGAAAGAAATACATGCTATCGAATTATTGACAGTCAAGTGCACCTCTCATACAAATTTGAAATACTGTAATCAAACAATGTCAAATAATGAATTAGCAGGTTAGGTTCAGGCTGCGGGGAGGGAGAGGGCGTATGGTTGGAGGAGGTATGGGGAAGGTAAATATACTTCCCAGACCCCAGTAGCGATCCATTAATAGGGATGCTGACAGCGGTTTCCTGACCGCCAGTCATCAGCATGCATTCCTTATTAAGCTACAGCGATACATACTTTATATAGAAACCATACAATTTCATACATATGTAGATGTCACACAGCAACACATGAGGATATACAAGACACTGACTACAAACAGACATGACACACATATGTACACTCCTAGCCTGGAGAGTACCTAGTTATACTGTATTAGCAATCTACATTTCTGCCATGGTGTATGTTGATGACAGTTAAGCCCTTTGCTTGCCTCATGGACTTCATAATATATTTTCACCTCACTGTATGCTTTACCTTCATGTAGTGCAGGACGTGCTTCACAGGAATCTATAAATACAGGGTATATCATTCCACTACACACGTGTTCGTTGCTCCCAAATATGCCTTGGGTCATTGTATAGCTAATCTCCCACAGTGTAATCTTTGTAGTGTGCACAACATATCTTAGGTTAGAAGATGGGATAAAAAATAAAATGATGGTTATGTTTGGACCGTACTGCTAGCATTAGGTAGCTGCAATCACCCCAGTTAGTGTCATCTCTTCTAGGCATGACCTATTCCACCAAGAGTAATCCTGCATAGTGCACCCGACAGCTGCCTTGCTTGGTAACATTTTTGGGTGGAATATATAACCCATGAGGTTATTACCCAAAATATCTGCATCATCCCGATTATGCTTAGTGTGCTTTCTAGGTTTCTTTTTACCTTTATATAACTGTATTATTATTTGTACTATGTGCTTTTTATGCTTGTGGGGTGTCTTGAGTCCTGTTAAAGAAAGATCACTATATAAATATAATTATTTTTATGATTACTACATAGAGATACATTAACAGCAATACCCAGATGGCTGACAATGTTTAGATTGACATTGATAAAAGGCCGACATGCAAGATCGTCGACAGGAGCTTTTGGTGATTTTTCATTTATGTTAAACCTTTTCATCCTTTACTATCTACGTTGGCTCCGGTTGGGAAGTGCAAAGTGGCCCGAAGTTTGGCAAACTAAACTAGTCAAGAGAGGGAACGAAGTTCACTAACTGGGGGTACACAAGCCAAGGTGTCAACATCGATACAAAAATGTGAAAAACTCATGTTGACCTTTTCACGTGTCAAAGTTTACCATGTTGACCTATACATTGCCTGTCAACTAATCCACACCCAGTATTGGCAACCACTTGTAGCAGGAATGGAAATAGCCAGTGGTCCTTATAGTTGTGTTGTCAATATCTTATGAGCATCTCCAGCTCTCTGCTATTGGACAGTGACATATGTATGAAAACATTACAGTATGATAATACAGGGCACATACCTACACCCATACATGACACAGTGACATACATCATGATAGTGACAAAGACACACATGACAGTTCTACATATATGAAGGAAACACATACATGAATGAGACATGTATATGACACAGCAATACATACATGGCACAGAAAATGTACCGTATACATGACACAGCAATACCTGCACCGACATATATATAGTACACAGCAAGCAATACATGACTCATTGACATGTACATACAGACATGACACAGCACTGTGTGACACACTGAAATACTTGACAGGGGTTCACACATATACATAGGCCCTGCAGGGCTGCCGGGGCCCCGACCACCCGTGCCCCGAGCTCTGGCCTCTGTAACGGAGACCGGTTCTTCTAACTACTTACAATACTTTCCGCCATGTTCACGGTTGCCGGGCTACTCTGTCAGATTCCCGGCCTCTGACGTCTGCACCCGGCCGGTCCGGGAGTATTAGTGTCACCGCAAAATGCTTCCCCCGGAGTTAAGACTGAGGTAAGGTTCCGTCCTGACAGTCCGTAACAAAATGCTTCCTCCCCTCCTCTCTCACACCACACGGCGTCACAGGAGGAGGATGATGATGATAATGACTGGACTGGATTAAAGTTGAAACCACTAATATTACCATAGGTCATGTGGGAGCCCCTCAGCAAGATTCTCTGTCAGCCACATATACAGTATATGCTGGCCATGACATGTTTATTTTACTGCACAGATTTTACCCTAGAACATTAATAAAATACCTCAAAGAAACATAAAATGAAGGCCTGCAAAAATGATGTATTTGTCCTAGGGTTAATATCCCCCTCAAGAGAAGCCAAACTCGCTCTGACCCATGAAGGCATGGACTCTACAATAGCTCTGAAGGCTTTCTGTATTACCTGTCACCAACCCGTTAGCAGAAGTTTATTTTAAGCCCTGCAAGTTGCAAGGCCCAAATGGGTTTCCAGCGCATACCACAGGTGCTAAATCGGATTGACATTTGATGGAGGCCACCACCTTGAACTCTTTGTCATAATTCTCAAACCATTCCTAAACAATTTTTGCAGTGTCGCTTTATCCTGCTAAAAAGAGGCCACTGCCATCAGGGAATATTGTTCCCATGAAGGGGTGGACTTGGTCTAAGAGCTATTTCACACGCTCCGGCTCCTGCCGGGCGGCGAAACCCTGCATGGCCAGGAAGTCGTGCCGCACACAGCAGTTTACAATGGTAGGGATGGCCACAGCCCGGCAGCCATCCCTTCCAGTGGTGGGATCTGGCCGGGCTGTGGCCATCCCGTGTGAATGGACACAATCGTGTCGATCATTTACTACTGTGTGCGGCACGGCTTTTGGCCGTGCGGGGTTTCGCCGCCCGGCAGGAGCCAGAGCATGTGAAATAGCCCTAAAGCATTGTTTAGGTAGGTTATACATGTCAAAGTGACATTCACATATATGGCATGACTAGGGTTACCACCTCATCCGTTTAAAACTGGAGACATATTAATTACACAGGTTCTGTGGCTGATTAAAAAAATACAGTTGGAATGAAGTCTGATGGCTGTTTAAAAAAAAAAAACTGTTGAAATTGAGTCTTGAAGTGAGCCAGCCACAGAACCTGTGTAATTAATATGTCTCCAGTTTTAAAGGGATGAGGTGGCAACCCTAGGCATGACCCAAGGAAAAGAAAATGTTATCATATACAGGGCCGAAACTAGGGTTTCTGGTGCCCTGGGCAAGACATTAATTAATTCCCGAGAAGCAGGCAAAGGGTGATATTAAACCAACAAACGACAATACTGTATATCATATATTATTATATATACACTGTATTCTGAAATGAATTATATATTTATAAATTATCCCTCAGTCACTGACTCTCTGAAGGTAAATTATTAACCAGTTGCTGACTGAGTGACTCAGTCAGCAGTTGGTTAATAATAATTTACCTTCAGAGAGTCAGTGACTGATGGATAAATATATATTTAATTTCAAAATACGATCGCTGGCTGGCTAACCCGGACCCCCACTTTCTCCCCAATAATGTACTGACATGTGCAGCTGTAACTTCAGTTGTTAACTTTCACTGAGGACTAAAAGGCACCCACTGACTGTCACTCACTCTGCTGGCTCAGGCCAGGGGCTGCCGCTGCTCCTCCAGACAGTCCTCTGCGCCGTCCTCATCAAATGCGGTGATGGCTGGGGCGGTGATGGGGAGGCCTGATGGCGCACTGGCAGTGGCTGTAGTGCTGCCTAGTCCTGCCAGCTGTCACAGGCCAGGGGCTGCTGCTGCTCCTCCGGACAGTCCTCTGCGCCGTCCTAGTCAAATGCGGTGATGGCTGGGGCAGCGATGGGGAGGCCTGATGGCGAACTGACAGCGGCTGTGTAGTGCTGCCAGCCTCGTCCTGCGTAATGCCTTCCCACGTGCTGACTTTCCGGCACCAACTCGCTCTTTCCCCTCCTCCTATGATGTACGTGTGGGCGTCACCTGCGTCATGACATCACCCGCACGGCGTCACAAGGAGGAGGAACCCGGCGGAGATGTCAAAAAATCTGTGACCCGGCACTGCGGTCAGTGACACACACTGTGACACAGTGACAGTATTTCGCCCCCCCCTCCAGCGCGCGTGACCCCCCAGCCCCCCCCCTAGTTACAGCCCTGATCTATATATATATATATATATATATATATATATATATATATATATATATATATATATATTGAAGAAAAAGATACCCAGACCGTGCTAACGTTTGCTGGTGGCAGCAACTCTGAGGGATCCTCTGTTAGACAGGAACCAAAGTAATAGAAATGAGATAGAAGGAAGTTCAGAGTGCGACTCAAATTACAATCACAAATAATACTTCAATGAGTTACAATAAAATGTTTTTAAAAAAACAACTTTTATTCAAAAGTGTCTTCTGCAAGATGTCGGTAGCCCAACGCGTTTCGTAAAAAACTTGACTTCCTCAGGGGCATTATAGCAGATTTGTACAGACAGATTTCACACGAAAGCAAATTTCGTGGATAGGATTCCTGCAATTAAGGGACCAGATTTCCCAAATGAAGAATCAACTCGCAATCCCCTGATGATCAGGTATAGCAATAAATTCTGGCTGTTCAGTGCATTCCAAGTCAGGTGAGTTGGTTTTAGGGGGAATTGATTACCCCAAGTTTCCACAAAACAGGGTAACAGGAAAATCAGGCAAGCAGGAGCTAAACCGGATGTGGATACCAGGATTCCAAAGTGCTGAGTTCAGGTCATCTATATATCTGACAAAGAATTTAATTTTGTCAGATACTGCACGGTCAGAAAAAAAGATGGTTTGTTCAGTCTGCATCATGTATGAGTTAGCGTACGATGGGGCCACTGGGGACCCCATCGCACACCCAGACATCTGCAGAAAGAATTGCCCGTCAAAAAGAAAATAATTGAAAGTCAGGATAAGCTCCAATAACACACAGCAGTTCATCTCATTTATCAACATGCATAACGGTTCAGAGAGCCCATTGAAATTGTCATATACTATTGATCGCAATGTGGTAAATTTTTTGGATGTCGCTGTCCAGTTGGTGGATGGTATAATTCAAACTACTCTTTTTCAAAAACCCTCTGATCGAAACACCCTTTTACATTCTGCGAGCTTCCATCCAAAGCCCCTCAAAGAGGGTCTACCATACTCGCAATTCCTGCGTGCTAGCAGGATTTGCAGTACACGAGAGGAAGCTGTCATCCAAATTGGGTTACTCAGTGAAAAATTTTCCCTAAGAGGTTATAGCGAGCAAGTTTTGGATGCAGCTCGTTCCAAGGCTTTAGCTACCCCCCGTAGTGAATTGCTTAAAAGTAGACCTAAAAAATCCTGTGGCACCAAGCTTCCCTGGATCAACCACTTTAATGTCGCTAGTGGGGGGATCCGCAATACCTGCAAAAAACTTTGGCCCATTGTAAGGTCTGATCCTGATTTAAAACTAGCCCATAAGAACATTATGCCCAGTTACACTAGAGGGAAAAATGTGCGTGACTGGGTAATGAAGACTGACATCTCTGCCAAAACATCTGGTGTTAAAACTGGTCAGTTTTTATATGCTAAAAATGGTTGCTTCAGGTGTCTTAACTGTATAACCTGTCGCTCGCTGGTCACTGGTGACACATTCAGACATCCCCACAGCGGTAAAAAATATACCATCAACTACCGGTTGACATGCACGACGACACATGTCGTCTACATGATCACCTGTCCGTGTGGTCTTAGCTATGTCGGCAAAACCGACCGTACGTTGCGGGAGCGCATGGCAGCACACCGCTATTCCATCCGTACAGCTTTGACCACCGGGCAGAGTGATCAACCGGTCTCTAGACATTTTCTGCAAGCTGGGCATAGCCTGGCTACTTTAAGGTACTGTTTAATTGACCACATTCCCGCTGACATACGCGTGATCACTCACTTAGATTATTACGCTGTGAATCCAGATGGATTCACAGGTTAAACACATTAGCCCCACGCGGCCTCAACGAGTACCTGGGTCTTCATGCTTTCCTACAATATTGTGTTTGTAATTATTGAGCTTATATGATCTGTTATAAAAAGTATCATTAACATATTTGACTTGTACCTTCTTGCATTTTAACTTTTTGTAATGTTTTTTATGTATGTTTGTATGTTACCATGGGAACGCATCACGGCCTCTGACGTCAGTTACTAGGCGTCTGGTCCTTGATTACGCTCTCAACTCACCTGTGATTGTGTTTGGGGAGGGGATATAAGGTGAACCTTGCTGTCTTATTGTTTGTATCTGCCTGATGACGATGTGAATAAAGAGACATCGAAATGTTGCAAAGCTATGCTTTTGATCGTGTGTCCATTATTTGGGAGTGCCGCCGGTGGAACATTTGTATGCTGGATGTCCTCATGGGATCTCTAGGTCGGAAGGCACCCTTTTATTGCACTTAACGGAGTGCTGTCCTCAAGGTCTACTATTGTTGCTGCACGCTGCTGACTACAGGTGCAGCTATCAGGACTTGTGCACCCGACAGATTTTGTCCATACATCTTGGCTTCCTTCTCCAGAGACTTACCTGGGCTTGGAGTGGATCTTCTTTTATCATGGCAGAAGGTACAGTGGTCATGGACGATGCTATGTTTGATTATGGCAACATGGCTAAGATCACTCAAGGTTGTGCCCTGTCATTCTCGGAATCAGAGGCGGACAACATCTTATTTGGTGATTTATTACAGGATGAACCCAAATCACTTGAACTGTGTTACCGCGATTGGGTTCGTCTTAAGCAGCGTGAAGTTGATTTCCATCTGCATGGAGTGACGTTAAGCGACTACTATAAATGCAAAATCATCCCTAGAGGCTTCCGAGTACACAATTGTCCTACGATTGGTCGTTTTAACAGCAGCTTCTCTAAGCGTTGGATATCAGTGTTAAACAAATGCAGTTACGACCTTATGCTTTTAGTCATCGAGGAGGCGGGTCGTGAATTGAAGTTAACTCGTGAGAAACTGACAGCCTTTGAAACTCTGCATAAGGACACGTTTGTAAGTGATACCTCACAAGACTGGTGTGCTAAATTACAGATTCAAATCAACACTTACAAACAGGAACTGCTGGCTTTTAAGAAGCAAAAACTGACCAAAGTTCCGCAGGACTATGAATTGAACCGGGTCTACATGTGGGTACATGGAGGGCGAGGCGACCAAAGACCCCCTCCCGCTGGCCGCGCACGGTTCCGCACTCATCGCAATGACAGACGACACCGTCCTGGGTCTGATGCGCCCTCCACCAGCGACTCTGACCGCTCTACAGCTTCGGTCCCTTTAGGTGTGCGCACCCGGAGGCAGCACCTAGATCCTGGAGAAAGTACACCAGGCTTGGTGGCCAAAAGCACCGGACGAGGTCGGGGCAAAAACTCCAAACCCCCGGTGCCCAAGAAACAACAATAATTAACCTGTCAAAGCGAGAGCTCAATGTGGATGAAAGTAGCGTTTAAGTCGTGGTTTGTCTTTTGTTCCAACATGCCAGTTTAATGCCTTTAACTGGGAAGTGGAGAAATATAGACTTAACCGCCAACTTAGACTGCATGAACACTTTGCTAAAAATAGTAACGATTCTGCTGTTGTGAATACTCAAACTATTCCGCCTCAATTACGTAAGTTACAGCGTAAATCAACCTTTGAGCCTGTTTCTAATAATGTTTCAATAAAAACTTTTTCCCGCATGCTTGATACCCAGGTTACTAATGATGTGATTTCGAAGTTACCTAAGGGGCGGTCCATGAGCAATTTACCTGCTGGTGAATACAGTGCTTTAAAATCTCTTGCTTCTTACGCTGATATAACGATACGCCCCGCTGACAAAGGCGGGGCTATCGTTGTACAGGATCTATCTGCATATAAAGAAGAGATTTACCGTCAATTGTCTGATATTAATGTGTACAGTAAACTCGATCATGATCCCACTGACAGGTTTAAATTGTTGTTGCAGGATAAAATTTCGGTACTCTTTACCTAGCACGGCGCCCATCGCGGGCATCGCGGCCATCAAATGCACTAAAAAACGGGTGCGACGCGATGGCCGCGATGCCCGCGATTTCCCATAGGGAACAATGTTAAAAGTGTGATTGGACGCGATTTTACTGTTCAATGCCTCAATGCCCGCGATTTTTCCATAGGAAACAATGTTAAATGTGCCACAGAGCCTAAATAGTCCCCCTGA
Source organism: Crinia signifera (assembly GCF_055691185.1). Taxonomy (NCBI): domain Eukaryota; kingdom Metazoa; phylum Chordata; class Amphibia; order Anura; family Myobatrachidae; genus Crinia; species Crinia signifera. The sequence goes on along the minus strand of NC_139222.1, from coordinate 214,481,857 downwards.
AGTCTGAAATGGCCCCCACAATTGTTAACGCCACCCCACGATCAACGTGAACCCGAAGCGTGGCGAGCGCAGCGAGCCCGCGAGGGGCGGCGGTACTAGGGTTACCACCTAGGACCTTTAATTCCGGACACATGTTAATTACACAGGTTCTGTGGCAGTTTAAAATCAGGTCAAGTGGAGTCTTGAAGTCAGCCAGCCACAGAACCTGTGTAATTAATATGTGTCCGGAATTAAAGGGACTAGGTGGTAACCCTAGGCGGTACGCGTCCTCCGACCTTTTCATACCCCCACTATCCACGTCGGCGTGGAGTTGAGAATAGAATAGTGTGGCGAGCGCAGCGAGCCACCAAGCCCGAAGCGTGGCGAGGGGACGCGGATACCTTCACAGGTAAACGCGTCCCTTCGCGGGCTTCACAGGTATCCGCGTCCCCTCGCGGGGCACGCTGCGCTCGCCACGCTTCAGGCTCGGTGGCTCGCTGCGCTCGCCACACTATTCTATTCTCAACTCCACACCGACGTGGATAGTGGGGGTATGAAAAGGTCGGAGGACGCGTACCGCCGCCCCTCTCGGGCTCGCTGCGCTCGCCACGCTTCGGGTTCACGTTGATCGTGGGGTGGCGTTAACAATTGTGGGGGCCATTTCAGACTTCAGGGGGACTATTAGGGCTCTGTGGCCCATTTAACATTGTTTCCTATGGAAAAATCGCGGGCATTGAGGCATTGAACAGTAAAATCGCGTCCAATCACACTTTTAACATTGATCCCTATGGGAAATCGCGGGCATCGCGTCGCACCCGGTTTTTTAGTGCATGCGATGGCCGCGATGCCCGTGATTTTTTACCCCCGATGACCGCGATGGACATCATGGGCGCCGTGCTAGGTAAAGAGTACCAAAATTTCTTATGCTGTATTGGAGGGCATTATTGATAAAAAACTGGTGGATGCATTAATTCCACGTTGTCCCTTGGTCCCGCTATTGTATACGCTCCCCAAGGTGCACAAGAGTTTGTCACAGCCCCCGGGTCGGCCAATCATAGCCGCCCGGGGTTCACTGTTTCAACCTTGTGCCACTTATATCGATACTTTATTACAGCCATGCATTGTGAATTATAACCATCACCTAATTGACACGACATCCTTTTTGAACAAACTTAATGCCATTAATGACATTCCTTGTGACAGTTGGTTGTGCAGTATAGATGTAGGCAGCCTCTATACTGTCATCCCCAACCGGGCTGGTATAGGGGCAGTCCATGATTTATTATTGGATAACCCATTGTACAATGGCCCCAGTGTTTCTTTTATTTGTGAGTTATTGGAGCTTATCCTGACTTGCAATTATTTTCTTTTTGACGGGCAATTCTTTCTGCAGATGTCTGGGTGTGCGATGGGGTCCCCAGTGGCCCCATCGTACGCTAACTCATACATGATGCAGACTGAACAAACCATCTTTTTTTCTGACCGTGCAGTATCTGACAAAATTAAATTCTTTGTCAGATATATAGATGACCTGTTCATTATATGGACAGGGTCACGTGAGCAGTTCATCTCATTTATCAACATGCATAACGGTTCAGAGAGCCCTTCGAAATTGTCATATACTATTGATCGCAATGTGGTCAATTTTTTGGATGTCGCTGTCCAGTTGGTGGATGGTATAATTCAAACTACTCTTTTTCAAAAACCCTCTGATCGAAACACCCTTTTACATTCTGCGAGCTTCCATCCAAAGCCCCTCAAAGAGGGTCTACCATACTCGCAATTCTTGCGTGCTAGCAGGATTTGCAGTACACGAGAGGAAGCTGTCATCCAAATTGGGTTACTCAGTGAAAAATTTTCCCTAAGAGGTTATAGCGAGCAAGTTTTGGATGCAGCTCGTTCCAAGGCTTTAGCTACCCCCCGTAGTGAATTGCTTAAAAGTAGACCTAAAAAATCCTGTGACACCAAGCTTCCTTGGATCAACCACTTTAATGTCGCTAGTGGGGGGATCCGCAATACCTGCAAAAAACTTTGGCCCATTGTAAGGTCTGATCCTGATTTAAAACTAGCCCATAAGAACATTATGCCCAGTTACACTAGAGGGAAAAATGTGCGTGACTGGGTAATGAAGACTGACATCTCTGCCAAAACATCTGGTGTTAAAACTGGTCAGTTTTTATATGCTAAAAATGGTTGCTTCAGGTGTCTTAACTGTATAACCTGTCGCTCGCTGGTCACTGGTGACACATTCAGACATCCCCACAGCGGTAAAAAATATACCATCAACTACCGGTTGACATGCACGAAGACACATGTCGTCTACATGATCACCTGTCCGTGTGGTCTTAGCTATGTCGGCAAAACCGACCGTATGTTGCGGGAGCGCATGGCAGCACACCGCTATTCCATCCGTACAGCTTTGACCACCGGGCAGAGTGATCAACCGGTCTCTAGACATTTTCTGCAAGCTGGGCATAGCCTGGCTACTTTAAGGTACTGTTTAATTGACCACATTCCCGATGACATACGCGGTGGTGATCGCTCACTTAGATTATTACGCTGTGAATCCAGATGGATTCACAGGTTAAACACATTAGCCCCACGCGGCCTCAACGAGTACCTGGGTCTTCATGCTTTTCTATAATATTGTGTTTGTAATTATTGAGCTTATATGATCTGTTATAAAAAGTATCATTAACATATTTGACTTGTACCTTCTTGCATTTTAACTTTTTGTAATGTTTTTTATGTATGTTTGTATGTTACCATGGGAACGCATCACGGCCTCTGACGTCAGTTACTAGGCGTCTGGTCCTTGATTACGCTCTCAACTCACCTGTGATTGTGTTTGGGGAGGGGATATAAGGTGAACCTTGCTGTCTTATTGTTTGTATCTGCCTGATGACGATGTGAATAAAGAGACATCGAAACGTTGCAAAGCTATGCTTTTGATCGTGTGTCCATTATTTGGGAGTGCCGCCGGTGGAACATTTGTATGCTGGATGTCCTCATGGGATCTCTAGGTCGGAAGGCACCCTTTTATTGCACTTAACGGAGTGCTGTCCTCAAGGTCTACTATTGTTGCTGCACGCTGCTGACTACAGGTGCAGCTATCAGGACTTGTGCACCCGACAGATTTTGTCCATACATCTTGGCTTCCTTCTCCAGAGACTTACCTGGGCTTGGAGTGGATCTCCTTTTATCATGGCAGAAGGTACAGTGGTCATGGACGATGCTATGTTTGATTATGGCAATATGGCTAAGATCACTCAAGGTTGTGCCCTGTTATTCTCGGAATCAGAGGCGGACAACATCTTATTTTGTGATTTATTACAGGATGAACCCAAATCACTTGAACTGTGTTACTGCGATTGGGTTCGTCTTAAGCAGCGTGAAGTTGATTTCCATCTGCATGGAGTGACGTTAAGCGACTACTATAAACGCAAAATCATCCCTAGAGGCTTCCGAGTACACAATTGTCCTACGATTGGTCGTTTTAACAGCAGCTTCTGTAAGCGTTGGATATCAGTGTTAAACAAATGCAGTTACGACCTTATGCTTTTAGTCATCGAGGAGGCGGGTCGTGAATTGAAGTTAACTCGTGAGAAACTGACAGCCTTTGAAACTCTGCATAAGGACACGTTTGTAAGTGATACCTCACAAGACTGGTGTGCTAAATTACAGATTCAAATCAACACTTACAAACAGGAACTGCTGGCTTTTAAGAAGCAAAAACTGACCAAAGTTCTGCAGGACTATGAATTGAACCGGGTCTACATGTGGGTACATGGAGGGCGAGGCGACCAAAGACCCCCTCCCGCTGGCCGCGCACGGTTCCGCACTCATCGCAATGACAGACGACACCGTCCTGGGTCTGATGCGCCCTCCACCAGCGACTCTGACCGCTCTACAGCTTCGGTCCCTTTAGGTGTGCGCACCCGGAGGCAGCACCTAGATCCTGGAGAAAGTACACCAGGCGTGGTGGCCAAAAGCACCGGACGAGGTCGGGGCAAAAACTCCAAACCCCCGGTGCCCAAGAAACAACAATAATTAACCTGTCAATGCGCGAGCTCAATGTGGATGAAAGTGGCGTTTTAAGTCGTGGTTTGTCTTTTGTTCCAACATGCCAGTTTAATGCCTTTAACTGGGAAGTGGAGAAATATAGACTTAACCGCCAACTTAGACTGCATGAACACTTTGCTAAAAATAGTAACGATTCTGCTGTTGTGAATACTCAAACTATTCCGCCTCAATTACGTAAGTTACAGCGTAAATCAACCTTTGAGCCTGTTTCTAATAATGTTTCAATAAAAACTTTTTCCCGCATGCTTGATACCCAGGTTACTAATGATGTGATTTCGAAGTTACCTAAGGGGCGGTCCATGAGCAATTTACCTGCTGGTGAATACAGTGCTTTAAAATCTCTTGCTTCTTACGCTGATATAACGATACACCCCGCTGACAAAGGCGGGGCTATCGTTGTACAGGATCTATCTGCATATAAAGAAGAGATTTACCGTCAATTGTCTGATATTAATGTGTACAGTAAACTCGATCATGATCCCACTGACAGGTTTAAATTGTTGTTGCAGGATAAAATTTCTTATGCTGTATTGGAGGGCATTATTGATAAAAAAACTGGCGGATGCATTAATTCCACGTTGTCCCTTGGTCCCGCTATTGTATACGCTCCCCAAGGTGCACAAGAGTTTGTCACAGCCCCCGGGTCGGCCAATCATAGCCGCCCGGGGTTCACTGTTTCAACCTTGTGCCACTTATATCGATACTTTATTACAGCCATGCATTGTGTATTATAACCATCACCTAATTGACACGACATCCTTTTTGAACAAACTTAATGCCATAAATGACATTCCTTGTGACAGTTGGTTGTGCGGTATAGATGTAGGCAGCCTCTATATTGTCATCCCCAACCGGGCTGGTATAGGGGCGGTCCATGATTTATTATTGGATAACCCATTGTACAATGGCCCCAGTGTTTCTTTTATTTGTGAGTTATTGGAGCTTATCCTGACTTGCAATTATTTTCTTTTTGACTGGCAATTCTTTATGCAGATGTCTGGGTGTGCGATGGGGTCCCCAGTGGCCCCATCGTACGCTAACTCATACATGATGCAGACTGAACAAACCATCTTTTTTTCTGACCGTGCAGTATCTGACAAAATTAAATTCTTTGTCAGATATATAGATGACCTGTTCATTATATGGACAGGGTCACGTGAGCAGTTCATCTCATTTATCAACATGCATAACGGTTCAGAGAGCCCATTGAAATTGTCATATACTATTGATCGCAATGTGGTCAATTTTTTGGATGTCGCTGTCCAGTTGGTGGATGGTATAATTTAAACTACTCTTTTTCAAAAACCCTCTGATCGAAACACCCTTTTACATTCTGCGAGCTTCCATCCAAAGCCCCTCAAAGAGGGTCTACCATACTCGCAATTCCTGCGTGCTAGCAGGATTTGCAGTACACGAGAGGAAGCTGTCATCCAAATTGGGTTACTCAGTGAAAAATTTTCCCTAAGAGGTTATAGCGAGCAAGTTTTGGATGCAGCTCGTTCCAAGGCTTTAGCTACCCCCCCCCCCCCGTAGTGAATTGCTTAAAAGTAGACCTAAAAAATCCTGTGACACCAAGCTTCCTTGGATCAACCACTTTAATGTCGCTAGTGGGGGGATCCGCAATACCTGCAAAAAACTTTGGCCCATTGTAAGGTCTGATCCTGATTTAAAACTAGCCCATAAGAACATTATGCCCAGTTACACTAGAGGGAAAAATGTTTGTGACTGGGTAATGAAGACTGACATCTCTGCCAAAACATCTGGTGTTAAAACTGGTCAGTTTTTATATGCTAAAAATGGTTGCTTCAGGTGTCTTAACTGTATAACCTGTCGCTCGCTGGTCACTGGTGACACATTCAGACATCCCCACAGCGGTAAAAAATATACCATCAACTACCGGTTGACATGCACGACGACACATGTCGTCTACATGATCACCTGTCCGTGTGGTCTTAGCTATGTCGGCAAAACCGACCGTACGTTGCGGGAGCGCATGGCAGCACACCGCTATTCCATCCGTACAGCTTTGACCACCGGGCAGAGTGATTAACCGGTCTCTAGACATTTTCTGCAAGCTGGGCATAGCCTGGCTACTTTAAGGTACTGTTTAATTGACCACATTCCCGATGACATACGCGGTGGTGATCGCTCACTTAGATTATTACGCTGTGAATCCAGATGGATTCACAGGTTAAACACATTAGCCCCACGCGGCCTCAACGAGTACCTGGGTCTTCATGCTTTTCTATAATATTGTGTTTGTAATTATTGAGCTTATATGATCTGTTATAAAAAGTATCATTAACATATTTGACTTGTACCTTTTTGCATTTTAACTTTTTGTAATGTTTTTTATGTATGTTTGTATGTTACCATGGGAACGCATCACGGCCTCTGACGTCAGTTACTAGGCGTCTGGTCCTTGATTACGCTCTCAACTCACCTGTGATTGTGTTTGGGGAGGGGATATAAGGTGAACCTTGCTGTCTTATTGTTTGTATCTGCCTGATGACGATGTGAATAAAGAGACATCGAAACGTTGCAAAGCTATGCTTTTGATCGTGTGTCCATTATTTGGGAGTGCCGCCGGTGGAACATTTATATATATATATATGTCTAGTTCGTGTCTCCGAAACACTGCCATCTGCTGGCTGAGAGTGAAACTACATCTCTTTCTCTCTTACACATGCACAAACAGAGCGGCAATTACAAGGTAGCAGATTAGCTCGCGAAGCATTTGTTTTGAGCAGGCTTACTAGTTCATTACACCAAGCTATCTTCTTTCATTGCTCCATGGTCTAGTTCTGAAAGTCACGTGTGGCTATGCAGCCCCATGTGGATGCCCTGTGTGTTCTGACACCTTCCAATCTTTAATGCTGGCCACACATCAGACCAACTTTTCTCCAACCATCCAACTAGTTGGTTGGATGGAATAAAAACCTGGTACTGGATAGGACCAAATGTAATTTGTAATGAAGTCATTTGTTTCCCAAATCTGAAAATGGAAAACAACTGTCACTCAGACAATGTACTGTAGTTGGACCTATTTGATTTAAACGATTTCACTGAATGATTTTGTCCATTCTCATGAGTTTGTAAGATAATTGCTTATTGGCATTTGCCCCCATACAGAACCAGATTTTCAATTCAACCAACCAACTGGTTGGATGGTTGGAGGAAAGTTGGTCTGATGTATGGCCAGCATTAGCTTTTCAGAAATTTGTGCTACAGTAGCTCTTCTGTGGGATTGAATCAGACAGGCTAGCTCTAACTGTCCAAGCTTATCGGTGAGCCTTGGGTGGCCATGACCGTATTACCATTTCACCAGTTGTTATTCTTTGCTTCTAACCTCTGCATACAGGGAACACTCCCACAAGACCTGTCATTATGGAGATGCTCTGGCCTAGTTATAGAGGGGATACATATGGATGACCGATAGTGGGGATGCTGGTGGTCAGAATAACAACACCAGCATCCCTATGAAGGGAATCCCAACAGGGGTCAGGTAAGTATACATATTATCTCTCTGCCTCCCTTCCAGCAGCCCACCTCCCCCACAGCCTGACCTTAACCCTCCTAGCTAGTGCCTAACATCTGCTCTGTAGCAAACCCTAAGTCATACTTGCCGACACTCCCGCATTTTGCGGGAGGCTCCCGCTTCAGCCACCATTCTCCTGGTCCCCCGCAAAGCCCCCCCAATCCCCCGGAATTTCAATGCCGAGCTGAAAAAAACAGACTGCGCATGCGCTAGTCCGGCGCGATGTGGGCGGGGCTTGGAACTACTACGCAACATAGCATGATGAGAGCCGCACGGGAGAGCCTGCTTGCAGTCAGCATTGCAAGCAGGGAGACTACGAGCAGCAGCAGTGAAGCCCGCCCCTCTGGCCTCTTCCCCTCACCACCTAAACTAGGAGCTGCACGCTGGAGGCAGAGAGGAAGGGGAGAGACGGGGACCTGCACAGAAAGCAGCTGTGTGGAGACTGACAGACCTGCCAGCTGAGAGCTCGGAGGAGAGGCTGGGGGAGGAGCAGGACTAGTGCTCCGTCCCAGGTTAGTTCATGTTGTTCTGCCACAGACAGAAGCTCCATACTGGCTGGTCCTGTGTGTAGTCAGCTCTGTAATGTGATGTTTCTTTTTGTGTTTACTTATTTAGCTTGGCACTGACTGTAATGTGTGTATGTAGGTGACCTATGGGTGTATCTATTACAGCTGGCAGTGTGTGTGTTTGTGTAGTCAGGTACTGACCCATGTCATTGTGTGTGAATACACTGGCACTGTGTGTGTATAGCCTAACACTGTTCTGTGTGTGTGTGTGTGTGTGTGTGTGTGTGTGTTTACTGGCAGTGATCCCTGTGAATTTTAGGCTGGCACTGAGAATTTGTTCATATGTGTAGGTAGGATCCCTGTTTGTGTGTGTGTGTGTGTGTGGGGGGGGGGGGGGACGATAGTGACCCCTGTGTGTGTGTGTGTAGGCCAATAGTGTGACCAGTGTGTGTGTGTGTATGTGTATGCAGGGACTGGTAGTGACCCCTGTGTGTGTGTGTGTGTGTCTGTGTGTGTGGGGGGGGGGGGGACGGGACGATAGTGACCCCTGTGTGTGTGTGTGCTCTGTGTGTGTGTGTGTGTGTAGGGGGGGGGGAGACGATAGTGACCCCTGTGTGTGTGTGCTCTGTGTGAGTGTGTGTAGGGGGGGGGGCGATAGTGACCCCTGTGTGTGTGTGTAGGGGGGGGGGGGGCGACGATAGTGACCCCTGTGTGTGTGTAGGCCAATAGTGTGACCAGTGTGTGTGTGTGTTTAGGCTGGCAGTGACCCCTGTGTGTGTGTTTGTAGGCTGGTAGTGACCCCTGTGTGTGTGTTTAGGCTGGTAGTGACCCCTGTGTGTGTGTAGGCTGGTAGTGACCCCTGTATGTGTGTGTGTGTGTGTGTTTAGGCTGGCAGTGACCCCTGTGTGTGTGTGTGTTTGTAGGCTGGTAGTGACCCCTGTGTGTGTGTGTGTGTGTGTGTGTTTAGGCTGGTATTGACCCCTGTGTGTGTGTGTAGGCTGGTATTGACCCCTGTGTGTGTGTAGGCTGGTAGTGACCCCTGTGTGTGTGTGTGTGTGTGTGTGTGTAGGCAGGTAGTGACCCCTGTGTGTGTGTGTGTGTGTGTGTGTGTGTGTAGGCAGGTTGTGACCCCTGTGTTTGTTTAGGCTGCAGACACTCCCGGATTTTGCAGGAGGCTCCCATTTTAGGCGTCAGTCCCCCGATTCCCCGCAAAGCCCTCCCAATACCCCTGAATACTAAATTTCCATCTAAAAATCCAGACCGCACAGTGCGAGTCTGTCTGCAATGGGGGCATGATCATGCCTAATAGGCCTGCCATGCACCCCTGGCAGTAGTTAGCATGAGAGCCGCCCAGGCCAGTAAAGCCTGCTGGCGGCCAGCCACCGGGGAGACCTTCCATCACAGCTTTCTCTCTCTAGTGGGAGTGGCAGTAGCAATGGATCCTCCTCTCTTGCCCTGACCCCTGCATGGTGGGAGCTGCACCTTGGAGACATCCAGGACGGTGAGAGACAGTGAGCTAGTGCAGAGAGCAGCTGGTGGGGAGGCTGACAACTGGGAGCCCAGAGAGGCTGCGGGAAGAGCAGGAGTGCCAGGGCTGCAGGTTAGTGTTTCCTCAGCAGCTCCATTTGTCCCCTTTTTGTGTGTGTGTGTGTGTTTGTACAGGTGACCCTTGTTTTTTGGCTAGAGTAAGTTGGCCCCCGACCCCTTTGTGCAAGACACGGTCCTTCATCTGCAGGCCATGCAAACACTCGAGAATCTCATACCTCTCAATTACAGTTGGACAGTCTTGCTAATTGCAGACAGTCCCGCTGTACCTAAGGGGGGGCAGAGATCACTGGCAATCGCTGAAGAGATGCTGTGTTCATGTGCATGGCATCTCTTCAGTGCAGGGAGGAGGCATGCCCCCAAAATGATGAGAATGGGTGTTGCTACACTGGGCCACGCCCACTTTACTGGAGACCACACCCACTTTTGTAGCCCCACCCCCCCCATCCTGGGTCGGGCGCGCCAGGTCACAATTTCAGCCGTGCACAAGTTGGGAGGTATGGAATCTCCCTGAAAGCAGTTTCAAAAAGTAGGCAAGTATGCCCTAAGTACCCCTCAAGTGCTTAACCCTAACTCCCCCTTCCCTGGCCTCACACTAGTGCTCCCTGCAAACTTACCATTCAGCAACTGGAGAATCGGGATTCCGGCGTGGGCATCCTAATTGATGTCTGGATGCCAGCGTCGGCACCCTGACCTCTATGATGTTGAAGTTATCCCTTATAGAGCTATCACAATTTGGCACTCATTCTGATTGACTCAGTACCCGGCTTGTTCGCACTGGGGATTGATGTTTTCATACTGCGCCTATTCGCATATGTGCATGTGCAGGGCTGCTGTGCAGGCAACTTGCATATCACCATGGCGCTCGCACAGGGGGGATGGGATAGAGGCCCAACCCTTTCTCAGCGTACCCATGAAAATGCTGGGAATGCCCAGGAAAACGCTGGGCATCCCCATGTGGACGCAGGCGGGCAGCTGCCTGCCAGACGCTGGTGTCTGACATCACAGTATGTCAGACACCGCCTGCTTCTCAGACCAGACGCAGCAAGTCTAAAGGTGCCCATACACTAGTAAGATTTATCTTCAGATCTGGCTGGTTGGAACAAAAACATGGTTATGGATAAGTGACAATGGGGAAATTTACTTAAGGAAATTTGTAAAACTAGGTGTAAAAATAGGTGTATTTGTATCCAGAAATACACTTATTTTTAACATTTTCTATCCCGAAAATACGGCAATTCATATTCGTATTGATAGCACATCAATACGAATACGAATTGCCGTATTTTCGGGATAGTAAATTTCAAAAATAAGTGTATTTCTGGATACAAATACACCTATTTTTACACCTATTTTTTACAAATTTCCTTTAGTAAATTTCCCCCAATGTGTCAGTTTTCCAGCATTTCCAAGCAAATGGAAAGAAGGGGGTTTTGGTTGTCAATCGCACAAGACAAAATTAGAGAACAATTGGACCCCTCAAATGTATGATCTACAGTAATTTACAGGTCGGGGGTGTGCTACCTAGGGACATAGATATGAGAACAACGACTGGAGAGAAAAAGATATGTCCTAAATAAGGTGCACCTAAGAATTGACAATAAAATTTAACCTTTATTAATGATTCATTTAAAAGGCTGCGAAAATTTTAAAAAACATAAACATACAACATAAATGGGGTAAACACAATTTAAAACTAAGGTGGCAGGCAGAAACTGCTGTTTAGATTATTGAATCTTAAATTTTATTGCATGTATGTCCTTAACAACGCGGTGTGAGACCACCTTATTCTGGTAGGTCCACACTCAGGTTGTGTAGTGTGTAGACACCCAGGAACGGTGCAATCAGCGCAGGTCCACTGGACTTTCTGCGGTGTTGCCACACGCTCTGGTGGGGTCTTGCGTGCTAGGAGTGGGTACAGACCTCTTACAACTCCTAGTTAGTTAATAATACGTCCTATAACTGATGTCGACACTCGGCCCGTCGACTGTTAGTTGACAAAGTATTGCAGATGCTAGTTATTCAATTTCTGGTATATAGGTGCTAGAGATAACACATCTAAAGTTCTGGTAACTAAAATGGCGCTCACTCTATCCTCCTAAGTTATACCTGGATGTCCTCTTGGTACCTTCGGACCGTAAGGAGATGAATTACCAGGGAGGAAAAGCGTTACAATAATGCCACAACTCTACTCCTGCGCTTTGTAAATAAATAGCGCAGGTTAGGTGCTCATTTTTATAACCTGGATACCCCTAGCTGAATGTACAATGCGGGGGAATGAATAACCAGGGAGCATCAATACTGAGGTGTATAATGTATATGTCACTCTCAGAATGGCATCAAGATGTCTGGACCATGTATCACCATGACAACAGATGCCGAATGAGTATACAAACCCGACACACGAGCATCAGTTTCCCTGGTAACCAACAGCAGGTTTTGGGCCAGACAGGAAAGGGAACAACATGATTGGACGCGAGGCGTCAGATGACTCTGCATCATGACGTACACCTACAACGGCACAACCAGCTATCGGATTGGCCGATGTACGTACATAGGACCCACTGTGTCAATAGAAAATCTTAGAGCTCAACGCCGGTATCCGTGGCAACCAACTACAAGCCCAGGTCAAACGGAGAATAAACACGCGATCGGACGCAGAGCGTCAGATGGTACTAAATCGCGATGTTTATTTACAGCAGCACAGCCGGCTTCTGCACTGACCGGCGCACGCACACAGGATCCACGCTGTGAATATATAACCTAATACAGAAGCGTCGGTATCCATGGTAACTAATAGAAAACAGACAGAGAGCAATAGAAACAGCGTGATTGGATGCCTGGTGTCAGATGACACTAATTATGACACGCATCCACAACAGCACAGCCGGCCACTGGATTGGCTGATACATACACACAGGACCTAATAGGTACTTCCTGATAGGCCCTTTACAACGCAGCATCCCATTGAAGGAATGACCCCAGGTGGGTCACCGGGGGCGCGTCCGATATTGCACTCTGATTGGACACTCTTAATACCCATATGCCATATATACCCACACCTTGGCAGAGTCTGGTTGGCCCTGAGGAAGCTGTACTGCGAAGCGCGTGCCGGCTAGCGGTGCGCAGGCGGACAGCTGTTTATTATTTTTCTTATCAATGCATTTTGATTTATGTGTATGTCCTATATGTTTTCAGTCCTAAACTGAAAAAGAGACTTGTGCCCGTGTGCCTTGCGCGCCATTCATATCCGGGGATTGTCAACCATCTCCTTTATTTCTGCATTTAATCTGGTCCAATCTGATCGGGTGTCACCACGCTAACCTGAGAGTGTCATTTACATCAGACACCTCAGGACTGGTCCTTCCTGGTTATTTATTTCCCCACACTTATATTCAGGGGTCTCCAGTTTATATATGTAAAGACCAGACCAGCGCAATTTATATATAAAGCGCATAATATAGTCGTGGTACCTATGCAGGACACCCTGATACATCTTGGTCCAGACATCTTGATGCCATTCTGAGAGTGACATATACATTATACACCTCAGTATTGATGCTCCCTGGTTATTCATTCCCCCGCATTGTACATTCAGCTAGGGGTATCCAGGTTATAAAAATGAGCACCTAACCTGCGCTATTTATTTACAAAGCGCAGGAGTAGAGTTGTGGCATTATTGTAACGCTTTTCCTCCCTGGTAATTCATCTCCTCACGGTCCGAAGGTACCAAGAGGACATCCAGGTATAACTTAGGAGGATAGAGTGAGCGCCATTTTAGTTACCAGAACTTTAGATGTGTTATCTCTAGCACCTATATACCAGAAATTGAATAACTAGCATCTGCAATACTTTGTCAACTAACAGTCGACGGGCCGAGTGTCGACATCAGTTATAGGACGTATTATTAACTAACTAGGAGTTGTAAGAGGTCTGTACCCACTCCTAGCACGCAAGACCCCACCAGAGCGTGTGGCAACACCGCAGAAAGTCCAGTGGACCTGCGCTGATTGCACCGTTCCTGGGTGTCTACACACTACACAACCTGAGTGTGGACCTACCAGAATAAGGTGGTCTCACACCGCGTTGTTAAGGACATACATGCAATAAAATTTAAGATTCAATAATCTAAACAGCAGTTTCTGCTGCCACCTTAGTTTTAAATTGTGTTTACCCCATTTATGTTGTATGTTTATGTTTTTTAAAATTTTCGCAGCCTTTTAAATGAATCATTAATAAAGGTTAAATTTTATTGTCAATTCTTAGGTGCACCTTATTTAGGACATATCTTTTTCTCTCCAGTCGTTGTTTCCAAGCAAATGGTCAACTGTCATTGCTCTCATCCATAACCATGTTTTTGTTCCAACCAGCCAGTTCTGAAGATAAATCAGCGTGTGTATGGCCACCTTAAATCAGACTGACTTAGATTTGTAAGCAGTAAAAAAAAAAATTCGATGGTCGGCAACCATCAAATGATTTTGCCCCCATACGTTACCCTGCGCATGGATGTTTATGCAAAACATCCATTCACTAAGCGGTGGGGATGTTCAGAGCACAGTGGGGGTTGTTAGAAGGCTCGCTAAGTAGTGAAGTCTCACTGCTTAGCGAGCCAACCAGAATCACCACCTTTGGCCCCGCCCTTGTCAGAGTCACTCAGATATTTCTGTTCAGCAATTTTTCCTGCTTACAACACATCAATTTTAAAAGCTGCTCAGTTATCCCACGTATTGACAGGTGCCATTTTAACAATATAATAAATGTTATTCACTTCTCCTATGTGGTTTTATTGCTTAGGTCAGTGGTTCCCAAACTTTTCTGAATCACGGCACCCTAGAGCATCAAAATATTTTCAAGGCACCCCTAGGCTAAATGCTTCTTATCGAGAAATTCAGAAAAAATGAAGTGCATTGTGTGTATATGTCACAGTTATGTGGTGAGGGACATGATTTGCTCCTGTTTGTCCACATATATTATTAATGGCAGCCACAAGCACTGGTTTGCCTGGTACATTGACCCATGGTACATTGGTACATTGACCATAAATAATTTGAATTGATCCTGGTCCACCAACCCAAGGCACCTCTGCAAGTGTCCTGAGGCACCCCAGGGTGCCTAGGCACACAGTTTGGGAACCACTGGCTTAGGTGTATACTGGTGCGCTGTATGTAGCACACTCTGCATAGTATGGTCCATAGAGTAAATAGGATACAGATAAGACCTATAAGTTTGGGATCCAAGCAACAAAGCAGGGAAGAAAAAGGGCAGATATGTTACCCACTGCAAATCGTGGTGCTGCTTTGTGTGATGTCACACCACCAAGACATTTCTAACTTTGTTGTGAATGTAATAACTTGCTACACTACATGTGAATCATTTCAGTGTGTCAGTGTGAATCATTTTTGGGAAGGAAGCTTTTCTAGAGGAATTAGTACATAAAACATCAATACAGTACATATCATCATACTCAACAGTAATATGATGCCAATTAAATTTACCCAGCAGTATTTGTGTTATGCCATACCAAGGGGTATGGATCATTGGATAGACATGAACTAGGTCAACAAGCATTAGGTCAACATGTATGAAGGTCAACATTGGTTAGGTCAACAGGGTCATTAGGTCGACATAAGCATTAGGTCGACATTCAAAAGGTTGACATGGGGTTTTTCACCTTTTTTTACCTGAATGTCAACACAATCGACATGGACGCTGAAACGTATCACCAGGTCCCCTCACATCCTTTGGGCACGCTACGATCGGCACACTATTTTATGCTCCCACCACACCCTAGTGGATGGTAGGACATGAACTACCACCTATCGGCACATAAAAAAGTGAAACACTCCATGTCGACCTTTTGACTGTCGACCTTCCCCATGTCGACCTAATGCTTGTGTCGACCTTCACGCATGTTGACCTAGTGGTGTCGACCTAATCAGTGGCGTAACTATAGCACCGCAGCCCCCGCGGTCACGGGGAGGCGCTGTGCATATGGGGGTGCTGCGGTGCTAGTCACCTCCCATCCGCCGCTTGCCCACCCGCCGCCCGTCCATCGCCCGCAGCCATACCTGTCTTCAGTGGTGGACGGTCATTCTTCTGCTAGTGAGACGGACCACAATAAAATGTCTGCCCCATATAACAGACAGTTCTCTGATACTGTCTGCTGTATGGTGGCGGACATTTTGTGTTGGTCCGTCTCCATAGCAGAAGAATAAAGCCAGCAAGGGAGCCGGGACCAACAAGACAGGTAAGGCTGCGGACGGGGGGTGCGACGAGGGAGGGGGGGGGGCGCCTCCCCATTAACGGCGGGGGGGGGCGCCCAATTCATAGTTACGCCACTGGACCTAATGCTTGTAGACCTAGTAGCCGTATCCCATACCAAGGTAGCAATGTGCATGTTGGTACATAGCTTTTTATTTGTGCCTTTACATGCATATGCCATATTTGTGCCAGTAATATACAGTTTTCCTTTTGGGACCAGTAGCTGAATCCTACTGAACTACATCGTTGTGAACTTGTACACTGAAGCAGTCAACATGACTTTCCGTCGACAGGTCGCAAGGTTGACATGGGTTTTTTCACTGCTTTTTGACCCGACAGGCGGTATTTCATGCCCTACCATCCACTAGGACGTGGTGGGAGAATAAAATAGCATCGCGAGCAAAGCGAGGGGCTGCGGTTCACTTCCAGCTGTGTCCATGTCGACCTCACGACCTGTCGACGGAAAGTCATGTTGACTGTTTCACCTGTACATTCTATATGTCGGTATTTTGACCTTGTCGGGATTTTAAATGTCGGGATTTTGTCCTTGTCAGGATTTTAAATGTCAGGATTTTGTCGGTATTATGACCCATTCGGGATTTTGACCCTGCGGGATTTTGGCAGGTGGGCGGCCTGCCATATGCTGGTCTCCCTTCACTGCTCTTCCGGATGACGGTGCCAGATCCTCATCCTTCTTCAACAGGCACAGCAACGGCATGATCATTACGTCATCATACCTCCCAACATCACCCCCTCCAGGAGGGACACAATGCTCTGTTTCTGAACTTCCCTCTTCATTTATGATTGCTATAACCTGTGTTCAAACGCCATTCTTATTACTTAACCTGTTCAACACAGGTGATAGCAATCATAAATGAAGAGGGAAGTCCAGAAACAGAGCAATGTGTCCCTCCTGGAGAGGGTCATGTTGGGAGGTATGCGTCATGGCACCTGGCGCCCCGGGTTGATGGCTTACTGTGGGAGCTCCCAGGCAGCTGTCACTAATAAAGATTGGAGGCAGGCTGTGTCTGTGCAGCTGGCTGAGGATGACCCATGGCCCACTACTATTGAGGGGGGCTGGCAGCCATGTGGGCTGCGGAGATAGTGCGGCCCAGGCCCTACCCCAGACTTTCCCAACCACGGTCCTCAAGGCACACCAACAGTGCAGGTTTTAGTGATATCCAGGCTTCAGCACAGATGGTTTAATCAGAATCACTCAGATACTAATTAAGTCACCTGTGCTCAAGCCGGATATCACTAAAACCTGCACTGTTGGTGTGCCTTGAGGACCGTGGTTGGGAAAGCCTGCCCTACCCCCTGTCAAAACAACCGGGCCCAGGTCAGTTGTCCCCATAGCACCCTCCTGATTGGCGGCCCTGCTGCCAGCGGTGAGACAGTACCAAAAAACAACACTGTTCTGTGAAAACTGACAGTTGAGAGGTACGCCCGTCTTCATACCTCCCAACATAACCCTCTCCAGGTGGGACACATTGTTCTGTTCCTGCACTTCCCTGGTAATGTATGATTGTCATCACCTGTGGTGAAACACCTTTCTTATCGATGAACCTGTTTCACACAGATGAAGGTAATCATGCATTAAGAAGAAAGTTCAGGAGCAGAGCATTGTGTCCCTCCTGGAGAGGATCATGTTAGGAGGTATGTATCTTGGTCCTCAGGGAACATTTCCGGTCCAGGTTTTAAAGATAACCATACATGGGCACAGGTGTCCAAAGTATGATCTCAGTCTATTTGATTTAACCATCTGTGCTCAGCCATGGATAGCTTTGAACCTGGACCTTTAGGGTGCCTTGAATATACGTTTGGGATCCACTGAAATAAAAAATATAGGTTACAGTTTTTTTATGTCTTCAAGGAAGTATAGTGGTAACTATGTATCCTGTGTCATCATTTACGAATAAACAATCTAAACCAAGGCCATTATGGGTTAACAAACTGAGATTAATTGTGCTTTTTTTTTCCTCCCAGAAAGGGAGCACTCACATGATGAGGGGCTGACCAACAGTCTGCTGATTGCACTGCAGGGAGATGGGGTCGGATAATCAGTAGAACAGTTAAAATATATTTTTAAACAAGATGGGTGCAAAAATATTGAAACTATTCCAAAAACTTTCCTCCTTTTCTGGGTTTAAGAGGAATACAGAGGAACATGATGAGTCCAGCAGCTTGTTGCCCAAGGTAATTCTTGTTTTGAGAAAATTGATTTATTTACCCTGTAATGACTATCTGTTTATTTTAAAGAAGTTACTAATACCCCTTTTGCACATACAGCCAGCTACGGTATATCCTGGAGTTTGCGCGTGTATGTATGCGTAACCAGGGATTTCTGCATGTGTGTGTCTGTACATGTGGTCGGGAATATAGATTGCAAGTTCCACCGGGGCAGGGACTGATGTGAATGTTGAACTATACTCTGTAAAGTGCTGCGGAATATGTGTGCGCTATATAAGAAACTGATAATAATTAATAGTAAAAATAATTATAATTAATTATGTGCAAGGAAACAACCCAGTTGTGGGGTTGTGGTCCCAGACTAAATGCTGGGACCACAACCCTTCTCTCACTCAGGGACATGGAGCTGAGACCCGGGAATTTGCAGGCTTGTTAGAGCTGGGAAATTCCTGGATCATGTCTGAAAACGGCATAAGTTATAGATTTTTATACTGTAACGTGATTGCATACAGATACGTTTATTAGGAAGCTTAAGTTCAGCTGGAGGATTGTGGAATTGTCACTTCCATGTATACGTGTCTGGTTTTACATAGTAAGTGTATGGTGATCCCCCCCCCCCCCCCCCCCCCTCCCCCCCCTCCCCCCTCCCCCCCCTTTGCTTTATTTCTTGCATTTACTTTGTATTGTGGTTGTATTAGATTTAAATGTGAAAGCAATGGCATGGAAACTGCTGACTGTAAACACTGATACTGACTAAAGCCGTGTACACACGGCTGCAATAGGGGCTGAAATCACTGGGAATATGGTCGCTGCCGACCATATTGCCAGTGATTGGAGTGTGCCTCGGCGATAAATCGCCGGGTGCGCGCTCCCGTTTTTAGCCCCATTCTAATCGCTGGGCGCAGGAGCTTACCTCTCTGGTCGCTGATGAAAAGGAGAATCTGAGCAATATATCTCCCCCGTGTTTACGCACCTTAAATGCTGAGTAAAACCATCACTATACCTTAAACAAGAGGTCCACAACTACAGTGCTCAAGGCCCACTGAAGCTGGGTACACACCTAAAGCGGTACTTATGTAGTATCTGGGCGTCCGATTTAGAAATCGGATCGCATCGCATCGTATCGCATCGCATGCGACCAAATCGTATGCGATGCGATGGTCAAGATTTTTCCATAGGATTCAATGTTAAAATGGTCTGAGTCCATTTTAACATAGAATTCAATGGGAAAAAGGGGTCCTTTTCCTTTCCCCACTATCCAAGTGGGCATGGAGTTGGATATAAACCTGTGGCGAGCGGACACAGAATACTTTTTAAGAAATATGCGTCCCCTCGCGGGGCTCGCCACGCTTCGGGCTCGGTGGCTCGCTGCGCTCGCCACGCTATATAAAATCAACTCTATGCCCACTTGGATAGTGGGGAAATGAACAGGACCTTCTTAACATTGAATCCTATGCAAAATCGCATCGCATCGCATCTGATTGTATGCCTTAAGGTAAGGCATACAATCACAAAATCGGCAGCCCAGATACTACATAAGTACCCCTAAAGCTTTATCTGTCTGGCCGACAATCAGACCTTTGCTCCCAAATACTGAATAACAGACCCACACCCTCTAACAGGACGCATTCCATTAGGTATAAAATGCTCTGCTTCTGAACTTCCCTCTTAATTGATAATTGCAGTTACCTGTGTTGATCTAGCTCAGTAATGATAACAGTGTGTCAAACACAGGTGATGGCAATCCTACATTAAGGAAGAAGTCCAGAAGCAGAGCAATTTGTACATAATGGTTTATGGTTTTAAACCAGCAGTGAAATAAAAAGGGAGGGAGAGTAGGAGTAGAGGGGGGAGTTCAAAGGGCTTCTATGTTGCAGATGATTAAAATGACTGAGCTGTCAGTGCAGGACCTGTGCTAGGGTGTTCGGCGACCCCCTGAAAACGATAAGTTTGCGCCCTCCCATACTTTACAAAGAGCACGTGCTGAAGGCACACACTGAAAAAGCGGGTGTATAATGCCTGTAGTAGTGCCTCTAATACCACTTTTACACCAGAATGCCGGTAGGACCCGGGAAATTGAACACGGGAAATTGCAAGGGCATGCCCTGCCTCAGACCCCATTTATACCCCTTTTACACCAAAAACCCTGGTCGGACCCTGGTCTTTGAATGCTGGAGTATCCAGGGTCTGACCCTGCTTTATACCCCATTTACACAGCACTTTGACCTGGGTCGGACCTGGGTCTGCACCATTTACACTGAACCTGGGTCAGCCCTGCCTTAAATAATATTTTATATATATATTTATAGAAAAATATATATATATATATATATATATATATATATATATATATATATATATATATATATATATATATATATATATATATATATATATATATATATATATATAGAAATATATATATATATATATATATATATATATATATATATATATATATATATATATATATATATATATATATCAGGGCTGACCCAGGTTAAGTGTTTTTTTTTTTTTTTTTTTTTTTAAGGTGCTGGGGGTGCCGGAGGGTACCTGTCCTGCCTGCTGTGCTTGGTGTACCTGGGGGTACCGGGGTGCTGGGGGGTGCAAGGGGTGCTGAAGGTACCTGTCCTGTCTGCGGTCGGATCTCAGCGGAGAAGATGATGTGCGCCGTTGCTGTACCACCCCCCCCCCTCCCCGGCAGACGGTCCCTGCGGCGTATGGAGTGTCAGTGGCGGGGGTCCCTCTGGCGCATGGGAACTAGTACTAGTTCCTATGCGCTGGAGGGACCGCCGATACTGACACTCCATACGCCGCAGGGACCGGCTGCCGGATGCGGGGGGGGGGGGGGGGGGTGATACAGCAGCGGCGCACATCATCTTCTCCGCTGAGATCCGACCGCAGGCAGGACAGGTACCCCCAGCACCCCTAGCACCCCCGTACCCCCAGCACAGCAGGCTGACAGGTACCCCCCTCTCCTCAGCAGCCGCAGGGACCCCCCTCCTCCCGCAGCAGCTGGGAACATCTTCCCCAGCGCTGCACGCTGTGGACCCGCTGCGGGTGCCTGCACCCGCAGCGGGACCATTTACACCGACATTTACACGGGTCCTATCCGTGTTCTACCCAGGTCAGGACCTGGGTAGAGGACCCGTGTAAATGGAAACGGATACCCCCCATTTACACCGCCGCGGATCCGGGTCTGACCCGCCGCTGACCCGGATTTTTCGGCGGTGTAAAAGGGGTATTACACCAGGGTTGCCGACCCTCCCGGAATTTGCGGGAGTCTCCCGAAAATCGGGTCCTTCCTCCCGGCCCCCGGAAGGGTGGGCAACCCTCCCGAAATCAGGGGGACCCCCACTGAGCCCCCCGATCGCGGCATTTATATGCCGCAATCCGCGGGTCTCAGGGGAGGGGGCGGAGCTAAAACGGCACAATCGTGACATTTTAGCACCGCCCCCTCCATGGATAACTGTCATTTCGGCTATTTCTTGTAATGGGGGCGGGGCTTAATGACGTCACAGTTAAGCCCCGCCCCCAAAACGAGTAATGCTAGATTCCTCTCCGGGCTTCTCCCGGAGAGGATTTCTTCAAAGTCGGCAACCCTGATTTACGCTCAATCCGGGTTATTCCTGTGTAATGCCCTTTTACACTGAAAACGGATCAACCCTGTCTTTCCTTGCTGGTGTCATTAAAAATTGACATTTTGGGCTGTTTGAGATGAGGTCACAAGAAAGGCAAAAGGGAGGGGGTGGGGTCTGCTCCCAGCATTGCAGCAAAGATGGCAGACGGAGTAGCTGTGTTTCACTTTCTGCTGTACTTTTCAGCAATAGAGAGTTTGAAGCAGCTTCTCACACTGGGCCTTATTCTCGTTCACTCTTTCTGACAAATTCCTTCTTAGATGGACAAAACCATATGCACTGCAGGGGGGCAGATGTTACTTGTGCAGAGAGAATTAGATTTGGGTGAGGTTTTACTTCAAAGTGAGATCTATATTGCAGTGTAAAAATAAAGCAGCCAGTATTTACCCTGTACAGAAACCGAATACCTCGCCCAAATCTAATTCTCTCTGCACATGTTAAATCTGCCCCCCTGCAGTGCACATGGTTTTGTCCATCTA
This sequence comes from Crinia signifera, assembly GCF_055691185.1. Lineage (NCBI taxonomy): Eukaryota > Metazoa > Chordata > Amphibia > Anura > Myobatrachidae > Crinia > Crinia signifera. The sequence continues at coordinate 214,459,635 of NC_139222.1, read as the reverse complement.
AGAAGGATTTTGTCAGAAAGAGTGAACTAGAATAAGGCCCACTGTGCTACCTGCTGCAGTCTTGGAGGAGAGCGCAATTCTTAGCTGAGAGGTCTAGATCTCGATGCCAATGATTTGCAGGAGCTCACGTACCTCCTTATCAGACCAGTTGGATGTAGTGGACATGATGGTGCAGGTCAGGTTTCGGGTCTGCCAAATAGTCATGCTGAGGGTGATGCTGTGGGACACAGTGCGTGACGGCCAGCATGTGCTGCTGCAGATGAGGCCGTAAACACATTGGGGTGAGTGCTTCTAGCACAGACTGTTGCTGTAGTGTAAGGAATAGGCTGCAAACAGCGTGGCAACGCTGCTGCAATGCTCCATGCGCGGGCATGTGCCCTGTGCGGGTCTCTAGCAGATTACATCATTTGCCAGAGCCGTAGAAGCCCCAATCAGATCTACGCGGCCTTCTCCCCGGCAAATAACCCGTATAATGACCATTTATGCCATCCTGAGCTCTGGATAAGCCCTGTGTCCGACCCTGAACATTTGCCGGGTCAGATTCCCGGGAAACAGTACCGGCGTTTATTTTTTTTTCAGCCCATTTACACCGCACCCCGCACCGGACTGGAGCAGCAATATTCCGGGTCCAACCTCCGGTGTATAAGGGGTACATTTATTAAGGTCAGTCCTGGTACAAAGTTAGTACGAACGGGATTGGCTGTGAATGGGCTGCCAATAAGTATGGAGAAAGCAGCAAATTTTAAAAGCTGCCGTATTCTCATGCTTCGTATTTCCTGATATCATAGCCAGGGCCGTTTCTAGACAATTTAGCTCCCAGGGCACAGAAATAAAAATGCGCCCCCCCCCCCCCCTCCATCCCCAAATTTATAGAAGAAATTGTGCGGGCCGAAGGCGCACGCGCCGAAATAGGGGGCGTGGTTTATTTTAAAGGGGGTGTGACTTAATAAAAGGGCGTGGTTTAGCAGGTAAACAATTACCTTACATCTTACTTTCGCAACCTGTCCAGACATTGGTTACCGCAGGAATTGTCATTGTCCTCCCGCACTTAAGTTGGCCGGCTGAAGGCCACATAGTGACATAAAAATATAAAGGCCCACACAGTGACCTAGTATGCCTCACAGATCAAGGCCAAACAATGACAGACTACTTAAATCATTATACACTATTTATCTGTGATGACAATTACACATTACGCCGCACACTGTGATGACAATTACATATTACGCCGCACACCATGATGAAAATTACACATTATGTTGCACACCGTGATGACAATTACACATTATGTCCCACACAATGATGCCCATTAGACCCCACACTGTGATGGCAATTACACAATACTCCCCACACCATAATGCCAATTACACGTTATGCCCCACGCGCCGCTGCACTACAACTGATGCCGTTTAATAATATGCCCCCACAGTGCCATACATATATGCCCCCACAGTGCCACACATATACCCCCACAGTGCCACACATATGCCCCCACAGTGCCAAACATATGCCCCCCCCCCCCACAGTGCCAAACATATGCCCCCCCCCCACAGTGCCAAACATATGCCCCCCCCCCCCACAGTGCCAAACATATGCCCCCCCCCCCCCACAGTGCCAAACATATGCCCCCCCCACAGTGCCAAACATATGCCCCCCCCCACAGTGCCAAACATATGGCCCCCCCACAGTGCCAGAAGCAGCACAACTCACTGTGGCCCTGAGTGCTGGTGCGGGGCGCGCATCGCGCGTCTCTCCTTCCCCTTCACTGTGTACCTGAAGCTGTCAGCCATTCACACCTTGCGGGCTCCTGATTGGCTGCCGGCCCGCATTGGCTGACAGCCCAGTGAGCGAGGGGAAGGAGAGATGCCGCGCGATGTCAAAATCAAGTGGCGGCTGGGGAGAAAGGGAAGCAGCGGCGCTGGGGGAGCTGCCGGGCGGCTGTTAACAGAGGCGGACAAACCGTGCGGCGCCCCGGGCTGCTGCACGGCTTGTCCGCCTCTACAAACAGCCCTGATCATAGCCATTCGTATTTGGCTGGCATCCAAAAACATATGACCCGGGAACATTGCACGAATCTGACTGATCTGTGCGATGCTGCCGGGTCATACATATTTGCTGCCCTGTGTAAAAGATGGGATAAATAATAATAAAAAAAACGGCGTGCAGTTCCCCCCCCTTCCAGCCCTGGGCTCATTGAGCCAATCCCGGTTGCAGAAATACAAGGGTCCCCCTGTATCACAAGCTCCCACCGGCTAAAACATGGCAGGCTTAGCTGGTCAGCCCAGGCCGGATCCCTGGGGGAGTAGGGAGGGACCTTCCAATATCAATGGTCATGTTCTATCACCGGTGCAGACATTTGTACAGCTGAATTAATCTGACCTTGCCCATATATAATTAAATACGCATTGTAAATTTACTGGCCACGGGTCCTGGTTGTGATTTGGCTGCATTCGTACCCAGGGGTTAAAGTGAAGGGGAACGGGGCGGACCTGAGTTCCACCACCTCTAATGTTGAGGTGGAACAATTTAACCTCCACATTGGTCCTGCACAGTAATTTTCACAGAAAAGCATTGTAGTTTGCAGGAGGATGACAAAAACTCTACCACTGGCCCTGTCTCTGCCTAATGGGGGGGTAATTAGGTGGCTTAGAGAAATGAGTTCCCCCACCTCTGCATGACCACTTTAAGCCCTGTTCGTACTAATTCGATCTTAGTAAATATACTCCTTAGTCTCAGATTTAATGTGCCCAGCAGTGCCTTGTGCCAGGAAATTAATTGGTGCCCTCCCGCAAACACACAAAAAAAGGTGCCGAAGGGGCATGGCCAACTAATAGTACCAATTCACAATACACCACACAGTAGTGCCACTTATACACATTGCACACTTTAGACACACTGCCACCAATGACCTATTATGCTGCGCACCGTATTGCCCATTACACATTACCCCCCTCCCCGGCAGCGCTGGCAGAAGAGACTGCATGCATGTGTAGTGTAAATGGCGCTGTCCCAGGAATAACCTGAGTCACAATGTGAAGGTGCATGTCCCAGGTCTGTACCGGGTTGGAATTCCAAATCCCAGGTCATACTCAGGACATTTGTGGACAAGAGGTAGGCAGAGTGTGGGCAGAGAGTATAGCGGCCAATCCCACTGATTTATGAGGTTATACCTGAAATCCTAATTGGGAGATCATGGGCAAAGCTACAGCGTAGTGTAATACATATTTAGGATTGTTTGAAAATAATAAACTCCAAATGATGACTTAATGATACTAATAGTTTTAACATCTTTTAATAATGTGTTTAAAGTTAAATGGAGTTGGAACAATCATTAGGGGCATTGACATAATGATTTACTTTTAAAGTTGAATAAATGTTCCCTGTGGGGCCATAGCTACTGATCTGCACCGTCTCACACTGACCTCCTTAGGCTGCCTTAAGGGGGCCATACACTAGGGACCTTATTCTGGTTGACTCACAAGGCTGCGAAATTCGCAGCCTAGCGAGTCCACCAAAGGCCGCAATCCCCCGTATGGCTTCAAATAGATGATTTGCATAATCATCCATTCGCAGCCGGGGGGGGGGGGGGGGGGGGAGGGAGAGAGAGATATCATTCGATGGTCGGCAGGATGCGATTTTATCCCAAGTAAATTCCCAGGGAGCTGTGGGGCCAGGAGAATATATACATATATATCTATCTAGAGCGCTTCATGGTACAATATCGTTTTTATTAAAAAGAGATAATCTCAATAATCGTATCCACAATGATTGAATACAACTCGTACCCCACTGTTCCTAGAATAGAATACCACATGATTTAAAAAACAATAGGTCACCGGCAATGAGCTAGCATGTATCCACGGGTCCTGCTGCGGCGTCTGTGTTAAGCCGAACACTCCCGGCACCAGCAAGCAGCTCTCCTCTCCTAGACGTCCGGCTAGTCATTACATCTGATGGGTGTCGCCCAAATGCGTTTCGTCAGAGACTTCGTTAGTAGGCCCACTATTTGTCAAAACCCAGCTTGTCCCCAATACATCAATCTAAATCCGCTTGTTGTGCTTATGGTCACACCAAAACTTCACCGCCTGTCTTCCTGTCTATTATGGGATCACAATTTAATCAAATAATTGTATCATACAGATTTGTAGCATCACATAAAGATGAATTTTTGTTATTTTTTTTATTCTGAGTACCAATACATCCATTTCTTAAGTGTTGTAGAAGGGTTATAAAAAGGACACGCATTAATAAACACAGGTTGAGTATCCCTTATCCAAAATGCTGGGGGCCAGAAGAATTTTGGATAACTGATTATTCCGTATTTCAGAATATTTTTATATTTCAATGATGTATCTTGCATTTATGTTGTACAAACACATGAACTACACACAAATATATTTTATTTGTGCATAAAACAAGGTTTCAAAACGTGAAACAAAGTTTGTGTCCTATCTCAGGTACTGAATTCATGTTTTTTTTACTTTCTGGAATGTATGGTTTTTGGAATAATTTGGATAAAGGATATTTAGATAAGGAATACTCAATCTGTATATGCAAATCATTATCCTTATGAAAATAAAAAAAAAGGGGATTTAAGTTATGTTTCCCAGGTGATTGCTCCTCAGTGACCAAAAGCATGACCGATCTAAGGGTGCAGGAAGTCAGAGGGGTCAGGTGGTCCTGTGAGCGACCTTCTGTAGAAAGATTATTTTCTATATATCTGATTGGTCACACTGACCATGCTAGGCAAGTGGTTAAAGCATATAAGCAAATATTGGAAGGTCAGTAGACACTAGAGAAGGTTTAGGGCATTGATTTATTAGATTTTCCTTGACTTCATTTTAAAAGATGTACTATACTTACCTACTCTCCTGAAAGTTGGGAGACTTGCGATTTTTCACTCAGTCATCTGCACCCCTGGAAAAGTATACTGCTCTCCTGCATCCACCCTTTTTTAACCTTTCCTGCACTAACTGTGCCCCTGTTTGTTTTATATTGTTTTATAATTATTAATTGCACTTGTTGAAGGGTGTTTTTAGGAGAGTCGTGTTTAGCTACAGATCTTTTTTTTTTTTTTTACTTTTTATGGACTAATGGTTTTAAAAGTATTACTTGTACATGAAATGTTATAAACTGGGTGTTGCCTTGATTTTATGATTATTTTTTTTATTATTTTAAATTCCTATTATTATTATTTTTTTATCATAATTTAGATGAAATAAATGATGCTCAATTGAGCCCTGTGTTGTAAAAACATACTTTAATGAATGTCTTTTTTTTTTTTTTTTTCAACTATTTTTTGCAGGATCCTACAAGACAACAAAAGGCAGAATGTACTCCACAATCAAATGGATTCCAATACTATACCCATGATAGTGGTGCTGGAGTGGACGACTGCATAGCCTCTACTTCCATGCCACAGAAAGATTTGCAACTTAATACCTATCGACCTGATCCATTTGTACCGCTTATTAAATATCTCATGTTTTTCTTCAACTTCATCTTCTTTACTGTGGGATTTTCCATATTGTGCATTGGATTTTGGGGGCTTTTTGACAAGCAATCATTGATGGGTGAAAAAATTGGTAATCTAAGTACTGACCCTATGCTCCTATTTGTACTGGTGGGCCTAATCATGTGCATCTTTTCAGCATCGGGATGTGTGGGCTTCATCAGAGAGAATGCAGGCCTTCTCAAGTTTTTCTTTGTTGGAATAAGTACTCTGATATTTGCACAATGCTTGACAGCGTTGGTAGTCCTGTGTTTCCATGATCAAATTCAAAATTCTGTGAAGAATACCATGCTGGTGTCTGTGAGTAGATACCAAGATGATTCAGATATAAAGTTTATATTGGATGAGATTCAACTTGGCATGGAGTGTTGTGGCGTGCAGTCCTACAAAGACTGGTCGGTTAACCTGTAAGTACCAATGTTCTCTAATGTAAAAGTGGAGTCCAAACAATAACCTATTACCATTCCCTTAATTTAGATATGTTCCTTCTCCCCAAGTCTGGTTGTTACTGCTGATACAAGGCCCATAATCCTTTTGTTTCAGAAGAATTCAAAGTTATTCCCCCAATTAGCGACTTAGATTTTTTTTTCTTGGATAAATCACATTAATTGTTACTTAAAAATTACTGTTACTAATACTACTACCTTCTTAATAGAAATATTGTGTGCTGAGAAATTGGCCAAGATGATAGTTTGTTCTGAAGATCCTTCTGAATGCTGATGGTGTGACTATTTTGAGATCTTAGTATCCTAGGAACCTGAAAGAAAATGTCAGTCTTCAATGGAATTTATTGATTGTGTAATAGAGATTCTAATTGCAAAAACAAATCTTCTCCAATTTTTTTTACCCCTCCAGGTATTTTAACTGTAGTTCTCCTGGAGTTCACTCTTGTGGAGTCCCTTACTCATGTTGCATTGACCCACTTCAAAATGGCACGGTACCTAATTCGCAGTGTGGATTTGGAGTCCTAGGAATGAGTGAAATTATGGCTGGAAACCTGGTTTACCTTGGAGGATGTGTAGCCCAGATGGCTGTTTGGCTGCAGCGCAAAATGTGGGACATTTTTGCAGGTTTCCTCTTGCTCACTGTCGCTGAACTAATCTGTGTTCTGTGTGCCCAAAGAGTAATTCATGAGCTACAGGTAATAAAATCCCTATGTTAATGTCTGCTGTTCATTAAAAAGATACAATCAATAAAAATTGACCTTACTTTTTATTTATAATTTAACCGGTACTTATATGTTAGTTGGCGCCCACTAAGATATTTGCTTAGTTTTCCGCGTCCCCTCGCGGGGCTCGCCACGCTCGCCACACTATAGAAAATCAACTCCATGCCGACATGGATAGTGGGGGTATGAGCGTACTAACTATAGTGGGCGCCCAACTAACATATAAGTACCATTTAACCCAATAATCAGAGTTGGTTATTAACAAAGACATTTTGGCCTAACTACGTGCGGACCTTCACTTCTATCAGTCATTTTAGAGGCATTACCTCTCTGACTTCTTAGACACTGAGTAGTATTGAATACATTATTAATATTTAACACTATAGATCAGGGGTGGCCAACCCATGCGAGACAAAGAGCCCAAAAATTTGTCCTGATAAGACAAAGAGCCGCAACCATTTAAAAATGGGCGTGGCCTAGCTCCCAGAAGGTCACGCCCCATTTTGAATGTCTAGTACGGCACTCGGCGGACTTGAATAAAGGAGGTTACCACAAAATGCTGCTTTCAGGAGGTATATATAAGGACGCGTGTGTGTGTGTGTCCATTTCCAGTCCACTCACAGTAACCATTACTCCATTGCTGGGATACGAATCCAAGAACAAGGCACTCGCATAGCTCCCAACATGACCCTCCCCAGGAGGGACACAATGCTCTGTTTCTGGACTTTCCTTTTAATGTATGATTGCCATCACCTGTGGTGAAACGGGATGCAGTTAAAATCCCGGCGGTCGGGATCCCGGCATTCAGAATCCCGACGCCGGAATCCCGACCGCCGAAATCCCGACACATTCTCCTTCCGTGGGTGTCCACGACACCCCTGGAGGGAGAATAAATTAGTGTGCCGAGCGTAGCGAGGCACCGGGCCCGCTGCGTGGCGAGCGTAGCGAGCCCGCAAGGGGGGGCCATCCACGTCCCCTCCCTTGTCGGGATTTTGGCTGTCGGGATTCCGGCGTCGGAATTCTGAACGCCGGGATCCCGACCGCCAGGATTCAGTACTGAATCCGGTGAAACACCTTTCTTATCAATTTACCTGTTTAAAACAGGTGATGGCAATCATAAATTAAGAGAGAAGTCCAGAAACAGAGAATTCTGTCCCTCCTGGAGAGGGTCATGTTGGGAGGTATGCACTCACCAGACTTTCTGTATTTTCAAAGATATTTTATTTAAAATGACTGCATATTTCCTCCAACGTTTCGGACCCTTACAGGGCCCTTAGTCATGGCACAGTTCATCTTTAGAGACCCAGGTCGCGAATGACTCCCTGTCCACCTAGACCAGCTTATATAGGCCTGTAATGAGCTAAACACCTTGCAGGTGTTCATTTGACATTACTTAAACACAGGGTCACATGACCATTCATTAGATTTCCTTACTCTAATACACCTACTAAAATGAGAGAAACCGAATATCCAAACTACTGCGCCAGTATCAAACATTACTATTTTTATATAGCCACTGATCATTGATGTTTTTAACTTTTATTATCTAATATGGATGCACAGACCTCCTTCCAGGTCTGCGTTCCATCTATGTTACGCCCCCAAGGCCGGACTAGTGGGTTCTGCCACAACTCCACTGTCCTGCACAACAAATCATGGGGCAGATGCATTAAGCCTTTATAAGAGATAAAGTGGAGGGTGATATAGAGATATATGAACACCTCCTAACTGTTACATTGCATGCTGTGTTTGAGAAATGACAGTTGGAAGCTGGTCCTTTATAACTCTTTATCGCCCTCCACCATCTTTTGTTAAAGCTTAATGATGTAGCCCCATGAGTGTTGCAGTTGGCTATACTGATTTATGCCCTTATTCCCTTAACCTTACGCAAGGTACACACAGACTTTTCTTTTTGGGGGGGCAAATCAAAAATCAAAATGTTTTATTTTTTTTTCACACCACACTGAATTTGCATATGTCCATACACTACAAAGATGACACAGGCCCTAATTCACCATAGATTACTAACACCCCTTTCACGCCGCACAAATAACCCTGGTTCACCCCGGGGTTATGCCGGGTCAACCCGGATCTCTCCATTTTCAAAAACCCGGGTCTAGCAACCTGGCTTTCCGACCCGGGTTAAAAGGAGGGTTTTACCGGGTTGCTGGGCTGTTGCTTGTTCACTGCTATAGAGAAGGTAGCAGGGTCACTTCAGGGCTGCCTCCTCCATACCGCCTAACGTTTTCAAGTTGAGAAGAGGGACACTCGCATGGCGAAGCCGCGCCAGTTCCGTGAAAAACGGGACAATTGGGAGGTATGCTCCTCTCCCGGAGCTGTCACCCCCGGATGACATCAGGGACAGCCCGAAGGTTAGCGCAAATGCTGGGTCACCCCTGGGATGGACCCTTGTCCTCATCCTGGGGGTGACCCGACATTTGCAATCTGAAAGGGGTATAAGCTGAGAAAAAGCAATTGTCTATGATCAAAAAGGGAATAAAATATAAGAAAGAATAAATGGCTATTGCGAATGAATTGCAAATTGTGACGCATTCACAGATTCATTTGCAAAAGTCAGAACATCGAAAAGAAGTACTTTCTATCTGAGTGGTCTAATGGTGTGTACACACTTGTACAATGTGCATGAGATTTTGACTATATAGTCAAAATCTCATCTGGATCTCATGCAGATTGCACAGGTTTTAACCCTTGCGATCCCAATGCGCGCTCCCGTATCGCAGCCAGACTATCTGCACTATATAGTCTAAATCAGGCATGTCCAACGTTGGCCCCTCCAGATGTTTTGAAACTACACATCCCAGCATGCTTTGCAATAGTTTTAGCATTCTCTAATAGCAAAACTATGGCAAAGCATGCTGGGATGTGTAGTTTCACAACATCTGGAGGGCCAACGTTGGACATGCCTGGTCTAAATTTTATATATTGTATGAAGATAGTCTAAATTGTACAAGTGTGTACACACCATAAGGCTTCTACAAATCTGCTAAAGAAACAGTCTTTAAAAGGCCTACGCTGATGTTACAGACCAACCCCATAAATGCGTTGCAACGCCTGAATTTTGACAAACCCACCCAGAAAACACCATGTTTCCTTCCATAAATGCTGACTTCCTGTCAATCAAACTGTGATGCATACAAATGTTTTTTTTTTGCAATTTGCTTCTGCACATGCACAATGCAAATGCTGCGCATGAGCAGTCTTTTGATAATCACCCGGATTGCAATCCATACAGAATTAGGCCAATAGACATGGAAAAACTTTACAAAAATTTTGTAGTCTACAGACAGTACGACATCAGGAGATTGAAATCCTGTCTTGGCTTACCAATTGGATAATGGACAGCGAGTTTCCATTCGACCATGAGCTTTTCTGTTTAACTGTAACATTCTGAAGCTATCATTTTTACACACTCAGGGGGGTATTCAATTCGGTGCTGAATTTTTCGATAGCTGAAAAATCTGCACTTTTAGATGTTTTTCGGTCAAATTTACATTCGACCTATTCAAGTAAAATGCAGATCTTACGTGTTTTTGAGGGGCGGGGGTGAAGAAAGAAGAGGGCTTGGATAATAGACATCGCCATTTGGTGTTCTTGTACTCTCTTTTAATATTTGTATTTACAGGTGCTAACAGGTCCTTAATGTCAGGACCTGCTGGTACTTGAGGTCTGACAAGTACCATCATGTAGTGCCAGGTGTCACAGAGCCGGCCCTAGCCTAAATGATGCCCTAGGCAAGATTTTGGCTGGTGCCCCCTAGCACCGCCACTAGTTCCGCCTCTGACACTGCTCCCCTTTCCCAGCACCATCAACCCTCATCATAGCAGTCATCATTTTGGTGCTCCTACCTGCAATATTTTAAATAGAAACAGTGCACACATTTGGTGCGCAGCCCAAATAGGGGTGCGGTCTTGCTGGGAAGGGGCATGGCCACACAATTTTACCCCAAATTCAAATTATGCCACACAGTAGTGCAACTTTATTCACATTATATCATGTGAGAGTGTCCCTTATTCATGTTGCATCACATTGTAGTACCACTTTACCTTATATACATTACTCATCAAATTATACCCTTAGAAAAAAATCCTGAGAAAATATTGTATTTTAACCACCTCCATGGCCACACTGCAACCCAGCACAAAGCAGTGTGTGCTGGGCAGAGGAGAAGAGCTGCAGCTGCTGCTGTCACTTAAGGGAAGGGGGCCCAGGGCCCCCACTGCGCCCTCCCATCAGGCTTTGGCCTGGGTAATTTGTACCCCCTACCCCTTTCTCTCGGCACCCCTGATAATACCACACAGTAATGCCCCTTACACATGACACACATTATTTATGTCCTTATAACCGTAATGCCCCTTACACATTATGCCAACCTTTATTAATGCCCTTCATACACATGACACACATAATGCCCCTTACACATGTTTCACATTATTAATGCCCTTATACACATGACACACAAAATGCCCATTACACATGTCGCACATTATTAATGCATTTATACATGACACACATAATGCCCCTTACACATATGCCGAACACTATTGCACAACCAACCCACCCGCAGACCGCACTCGCACAGCCGCTAATACTGTGACCTCTGCCTCTGCTTGGATTCAGATGTTTCCTCATACATCTTGTCTCAATAGGCCATGCAGCTCCTGGCCCTTCTGCTAACGTTGGGTGCCTTTTTTGCTGAAAATTCGTCTTATTTGCATTGTTATGACCAGCACACACAAGGAGCTTCCGATGATTAAAATGATATGCGGCATGCCTATATTTTGTGTGCGACTGTGGCTGTACCTGCATACGGAATGCTATGTTACAGTGATTTCCATGAATACACTATTTCATATGCAGATACAGCCTCACTCACACAGAATATAGGCATGCTGCATATCATTTTAATCAGCAGAAGCTGCTGATGCCCCTAGGAATTCCAAATGCCCTAGGCAATTGCCTAGTGTGCCTATGCCTAAGGCCGGCCCTGAGGTGTCATGAAACACACAGGCCACCTGTAGGAAATCAGGTTGCCTGAATCTAACAAACGTTCTACATATTCATCAACAGACATGTAGTACTGGTCTTCAGGCTAGACAGGCAATGAAAACCAGATTTCTGATAGTACCTACTGTGTACTGAATAAAATTTTGTAGATTCAACAGTCATTTATAAATTATACTAAAATGACCAAACCTATTGCATCGAAACATTTTTCCATTTTTTTTTTTGTATTTCTTGATGGATAAGATCACTTCCAAACTAGTAAAAATTTCAGTTGTTCCCCCAAAGTTATTACATTTGTGACCTTATCACTTACAATCATCTTCTGCAGAAAATGAATGACTTGTCTATAGCCCTGTACACATGCATGCGCATATATATATATATATATATATATATATATATATATATATATATATACAGTATGGACCTCGCTTTGCGCTGACAATAATCTGCTGCTGCTCCAATAGGGCTCCCCTGTTAGTGGGAGTCAAACAAGAGATTTTGAAAAGGGGGGGTTCTATTGGAGTGCGCTGATTGGTGTACCACCTAATTACTTCAATACAACATACAATATTAATACAATTTTGTGTAATGACAGTTGATATTTGTCCCTTTCCCGAATGAGACGTGCCAATCTGTTCAAGGTATAAAAAAGTTCTTTATTGAAACCCAACGCGTTTCGTCAGAACGACTTCATCAGGGGTAAAAGCTAGAGGTGGTACAGAAAGGAAAAGGGATGTACTGATCAGTTATGAATTACATCATCTTGTTTATCCAAATGGCAAATACATCTACTGGTTTCAGATACATACCAATAAGACTTTCAAATATGTGGTTTGGTCCACTTTTAGTACTTGTACAAAGTAAAATCTAAAATCATTAAAATAACATAAATTACAATCTAGAACGAAAACAACGTGAAGAGCAAGCAAAAGGATGAAAAAGGAAAAAGGAGAAAGGTTGGCGTTTTAGGCCAGACTACATACCCATATGTGGGGTTTGGGCCAGTACACAGGCTTAGTGACAAATGTAGATCCGCGAATAACAATTAGGAGATTTAAGTCTGTAAATCATTATGAGTAGATTTGATTAATATTAATATGGCCCATATTGATCATAAGAATTAATTTAAATTTTTAATTTTTTAACATACCCCTATTAAGGATGGTTCAGGGGAAATTCCGTGTGGTTTGAAGATATCAGGTCTGTGGACACTGGAGGCACTGGTTTGTGAACCTAGGTAACCATATATTAGTCAATTTTTAATATTTTTATTACAAAAATGGAGTAAATTAGTTTATATAGTTTTACCCACCAGTGGTGGGTGACTCCGTAGTATAAGCACAGGATCTATTCAGTAGAAGATTTTAGTGGTTCTGGAGAAGAATCTGAATAACAGAGTATGGTATCAAATTAGTTTATGGGTCGGTTTCTTAGAAGACATAACCAAATGTGTTGGACATACCGATTATAAGGTGCATTGACGTGCAGAATTCGGTCCTTTAATTGTAGGATCACTCCATTCCTATATATTAATTATACAGTTATGCAATTATCATAATGATTCCCAATGAGAAGTATGGAGGGGGGGGGGGGGTGGAGTAAATCTATAAATTTTACGTACCAATGTATGTATTTGGTGAAGGCTCCACCAGCCTTATATGGATAAAATATAACGATTGTCAAAGAGATAAAAACCCAATCTAGAAATAAAAGAATTTTTATTTTTATTTTATTTTATTTTTTATTATATTTTGTTTTTAAGTTCTTTTTTTATTATTTTTATATAGAGGGGGCGGGTATATGATAAACATACCGTATCAACGTAGATTAATTGTTTCCCACCAGACAGAAGGAACACTTGTTTTCTCAAACAAATTCTCCTAAGAAAAAATGGATATAATTCACCTTAAACCACATGGTTTTTATGGGGGAGGGGAATATTATAATTTTATAATTATTAGTCTTTTCAATGCATTTGCTTGCACTTTTACAACCTTTACTTTTACAACCTTTATATACTTATCATAAATAATGTTCAGGAAAAAAGGCAATATAAAAAGATTTTTTTGCCATTTTTATATATATATAAGTTTAAGCAATGTATTTATTTGTGCTTATTACATTATTTCTAAATAAATTCACATACAATGTATTGGATTACAAGGTGTTACTCGGATAAAAAAGGGGCAATAATTGCAATAATGAAAAAATTGTCATTTCTTTAGACAAGTTTTAAACTAAACAATATACTATTTATACTTGCTACATTCTTTAGAATGTGCAAATGAGTTCATATACATTGTATTAGATTACAAGGTGTTACTCAAACAGAGTAACTACAAAAGATTGCAAAGATACAGACTCACCACAATGTAGCACTTTCCTGAGGCTCCTTCACTGGCTGGTAGTACTTGCCTAGTGAATACTGAAGCCTATATAAAGGATATGAACCCAGTTTCACTTCCGGTATTCATTATTGTCAATTATAGGCTAATGGTCTGTTTTAATATTGTATAAGTATAATGGGCTGGTAGAACAGTATTAATTATATTACTCTATCAATAAAGATAAATATTTTACAAGTGTTAATATCCTAAACGCCAGCTCTATAAGTGGTGGAACGCACGCCAGCTCGTGTGCATTCCACCTGTCAACTTCCTGTTAGGGCGGATATCCATTAAGGCGCAGTTCGGATCGTTATCTCCGTTTTACTGCATATTGGCTGTTTGCTGTAATGACGCGATCACTAGAGAGAGTATGCTTAGATCGCTCTCAAAATTCTACTTATAATAATAATAATTACGTATGTGTCTGGTGTATATATTTCACAATGTGCATATTTAAATGCTTCCCCGTTAGTCTCAAATATAAGGTTCCCTATGTCAGTTGCTAAACTGAATGGGTGTGTGTTCTTATTAGTTTCCCCGCTATTCCCTACTTATTAGTTCCCAGTGTGGAACTCTATAACTGCGTTCACTTTAGATTATACAGCATATACTCACTTAATAGTTCCCAGTGTGTAACTCTATAACTGCGTTCACAATATATGCCCTATTGGTATTTTAATAGCGCTAAGTGATTACTTATATATTAATGGATAAATTATATCAACAAAGTGGGATTAGTGATGTGTCTCAATAATAGCTTCCCCGCAATTCCTAGTTACTTGGTATTTATAATAGCGCTAAGTGATTAATTATATTTACTATATTTATTATAACAACATAGTGGGATAAGTGATGTGTATCAATAATATCTTCCCCGCAATTCCAAGTTTAAGGGATATGATAAGGTTTTTTAGCCCCCGTTCCTCATCTATATAATAATTTTTTTTCATGTTTCTGTTTCTTTCTTTTTATTCTTAGAAATTACAATATATTGAATGATAATGAGGAATATAACCCAAGATATTTTTATATATATTGTAACATCGCACAGTGGCTATAATGTTTTGATTGTACATTGCAAAGATACAGCTCAACCGGGTGTTTTCACAATTAAAAAAATTAAAAAATTAATCACATTATTACATCATAGTACCCACTAATAAGAGATCACTTAATTAAATAAAAAATAAAATAAAAAATCAAAAATAAAAAAATTTAATACAAACATAATATTTTTATAATATATTTTTATAATACAAACATAATAAATAAATAAGAAACACATTAATTATAGAATTATTAATTAATACACCATTTAATGAAGGTCTATTAAATAGTTAAACCTTCCCTTAAACTTGGAATTGCGGGGAAGATATTATTGATACACATCACTTATCCCACTATGTTGTTATAATAAATATAGTAAATATAATTAATCACTTAGCGCTATTATAAATACCAAGTAACTAGGAATTGCGGGGAAGCTATTATTGAGACACATCACTAATCCCACTTTGTTGATATAATTTATCCATTAATATATAAGTAATCACTTAGCGCTATTAAAATACCAATAGGGCATATATTGTGAACGCAGTTATAGAGTTACACACTGGGAACTATTAAGTGAGTATATGCTGTATAATCTAAAGTGAACGCAGTTATAGAGTTCCACACTGGGAACTAATAAGTAGGGAATAGCGGGGAAACTAATAAGAACACACACCCATTCAGTTTAGCAACTGACATAGGGAACCTTATATTTGAGACTAACGGGGAAGCATTTAAATATGCACATTGTGAAATATATACACCAGACACATACGTAATTATTATTATTATTATAAGTAGAATTTTGAGAGCGATCTAAGCATACTCTCTCTAGTGATCGCG
This sequence comes from Crinia signifera, assembly GCF_055691185.1. Lineage (NCBI taxonomy): Eukaryota > Metazoa > Chordata > Amphibia > Anura > Myobatrachidae > Crinia > Crinia signifera. Next base: position 214,443,647 of record NC_139222.1, on the reverse strand, counting down.
TCATTACAGCAAACAGCCAATATGCAGTAAAACGGAGATAACGATCCGAACTGCGCCTTAATGGATATCCGCCCTAACAGGAAGTTGACAGGTGGAACGCACACGAGCTGGCGTGCGTTCCACCACTTATAGAGCTGGCGTTTAGGATATTAACACTTGTAAAATATTTATCTTTATTGATAGAGTAATATAATTAATACTGTTCTACCAGCCCATTATACTTATACAATATTAAAACAGACCATTAGCCTATAATTGACAATAATGAATACCGGAAGTGAAACTGGGTTCATATCCTATATATAGGCTTCAGTATTCACTAGGCAAGTACTACCAGCCAGTGAAGGAGCCTCAGGAAAGTGCTACATTGTGGTGAGTCTGTATCTTTGCAATCTTTTGTAGTTACTCTGTTTGAGTAACACCTTGTAATCTAATACAATGTATATGAACTCATTTGCACATTCTAAAGAATGTAGCAAGTATAAATAGTATATTGTTTAGTTTAAAACTTGTCTAAAGAAATGACAATTTTTTCATTATTGCAATTATTGCCCCTTTTTTATCCGAGTAACACCTTGTAATCCAATACATTGTATGTGAATTTATTTAGAAATAATGTAATAAGCACAAATAAATACATTGCTTAAACTTATATATATATAAAAATGGCAAAAAAATCTTTTTATATTGCCTTTTTTCCTGAACATTATTTATGATAAGTATATAAAGGTTGTAAAAGTAAAGGTTGTAAAAGTGCAAGCAAATGCATTGAAAAGACTAATAATTATAAAATTATAATATTCCCCTCCCCCATAAAAACCATGTGGTTTAAGGTGAATTATATCCATTTTTTCTTAGGAGAATTTGTTTGAGAAAACAAGTGTTCCTTCTGTCTGGTGGGAAACAATTAATCTACGTTGATACGGTATGTTTATCATATACCCGCCCCCTCTATATAAAAATAATAAAAAAAGAACTTAAAAACAAAATATAATAAAAAATAAAATAAAATAAAAATAAAAATTCTTTTATTTCTAGATTGGGTTTTTATCTCTTTGACAATCGTTATATTTTATCCATATAAGGCTGGTGGAGCCTTCACCAAATACATACATTGGTACGTAAAATTTATAGATTTACTCCACCCCCCCCCCCCTCCATACTTCTCATTGGGAATCATTATGATAATTGCATAACTGTATAATTAATATATAGGAATGGAGTGATCCTACAATTAAAGGACCGAATTCTGCACGTCAATGCACCTTATAATCGGTATGTCCAACACATTTGGTTATGTCTTCTAAGAAACCGACCCATAAACTAATTTGATACCATACTCTGTTATTCAGATTCTTCTCCAGAACCACTAAAATCTTCTACTGAATAGATCCTGTGCTTATACTACGGAGTCACCCACCACTGGTGGGTAAAACTATATAAACTAATTCTCTCCATTTTTGTAATAAAAATATTAAAAATTGACTAATATATGGTTACCTAGGTTCACAAACCAGTGCCTCCAGTGTCCACAGACCTGATATCTTCAAACCACACGGAATTTCCCCTGAACCATCCTTAATAGGGGTATGTTAAAAAATTAAAAATTTAAATTAATTCTTATGATTATCAATATGGGCCATATTAATATTAATCAAATCTACTCATAATGATTTACAGACTTAAATCTCCTAATTGTTATTCGCGGATCTACATTTGTCACTAAGCCTGTGTACTGGCCCAAACCCCACATATGGGTATGTAGTCTGGCCTAAAACGCCAACCTTTCTCCTTTTTCCTTTTTCATCCTTTTGCTTGCTCTTCACGTTGTTTTCGTTCTAGATTGTAATTTATGTTATTTTAATGATTTTAGATTTTACTTTGTACAAGTACTAAAAGTGGACCAAACCACATATTTGAAAGTCTTATTGGTATGTATCTGAAACCAGTAGATGTATTTGCCATTTGGATAAACAAGATGATGTAATTCATAACTGATCAGTACATCCCTTTTCCTTTCTGTACCACCTCTAGCTTTTACCCCTGATGAAGTCGTTCTGACGAAACGCGTTGGGTTTCAATAAAGAACTTTTTTATACCTTGAACAGATTGGCACGTCTCATTCGGGAAAGGGACAAATATCAACTGTCATTACACAAAATTGTATTAATATTGTATGTTGTATTGAAGTAATTAGGTGGTACACCAATCAGCGCACTCCAATAGAACCCCCCCTTTTCAAAATCTCTTGTTTGACTCCCACTAACAGGGGAGCCCTATTGGAGCAGCAGCAGATTATTGTCAGCGCAAAGCGAGGTCCATACTGTATTTTTGTGTTAGTAATTGACTGTTAGAGGCCCTCGTGTGCAGCTCATTATTTAACATCCCATTTGTTTCACAATAATAAGGCATTATGCCAATCTTTAGAGATAGAACCAAACGCTTACAAAGAGTGAAAAATATTTTTTCAGAAGAAGAGCAAGCAATACAGTTTGATGAAGAGGACTATTACTGTTATCTCAACGTCTTAGAGAAATTAGCAGTTAAAGAGGTCAAAGGATGGTATGACATCATGACCCTTGAGAAATATATAGAAGTAGGACGTGTACCTCGAGGTCTAAGGATCCAAAAAACACCTACCTTAGGTGGAGGTAGTGAAACGTTCATGAGCAACTGGAATGCCATCCTGGACGAATGCTCAAGGAAATTAATTTCCTTGATCATTTCCGAAAGGAAGAAGGAGGTCTCAAAAATCGAAGATGAGATCAACAAGATCGAAAAAGCTCTAGAAAAATTTGAAAACAGTGAAGAACTAAAAAGGGACATGATTGACCTACAACAAAAAGTTGAGAATTTGGAGAATGAGATCATTTCAAAAAAACAGAAAAAGTTCCTAAGAGACAGAAACGACTACATTAGTGGACAAGTCCACAATTGGAGTAATCAAGAAAGAAGAATTGAGCATAATAATGCCAATCAACGTTTCGACCGAAGACGATTTAATATAAAACCTAGGTGGAATGAAGATCAAAAACAGAACCAACTGGATCAAGACCGCTACAGAGGTGATCGTTACAGGGCTGACCAAAGGCAAAATAGAGATTACTCTCCTAAATTTAAATATGAGAGAAGACAAACAAGTTCTTACAACCACAATAATTTCCGCAATAGGATACCATCTTACCAGGGTAGACAAAGAAACAGATACCCGTCATTAAAGAACAGATACGACACCCTAAGGTCACCATCACCAGGAACACATAACACCAACCCATCTCACCATTTTTTAGAACTAAAGAAGGACAACGCACGTTCCTTCATTCACAGGAGAGAAGAATTGCACACTCGGTTAGATTCCCCTCAAGGGAGAAAACGAAGCCTCCGTGGAGAAGACGAGGCAGAAGAGGAGGAAGAACTAAGCCCAAAACGAAGCCGAGGACAGACACAACAACAAGGAGCTCAGAGACAGGGGTTGTCAACCTCAGTGAGAGGGAATTACAGCCTTCTCAAGTCTCGTTATTAGAAAAAGGGTTAAAATTTGCTCCAGACTTACATTTGAACAAATTCGAACTGTTCATAGATCTAAATAAATTTACAAGAAATCTGACGCTGCAACGACACTTCCTAAAAAACCCTATAACTCCAGCTATCACCTCTACTGAAGCCCCGACTGTGTCAGTTAAATCAAAATATTACCCAGTGGAATCGCGTGGTAGCTACATTGACGTGTTTTATGATTCCGTTAATGAAGACTTCAAAAAGATTAAAGAAACTAATCTGAAATATAAGAGCAACCTCAACCCTCAGGAAATTCGTGCCATAAAAGATCTAAAAAAGAACGAGCAATTGGTTATAAAAAGTGCCGATAAAGGGGGAGCAGTAGTCCTCCAATCAAGAGAGGCTTACATTTCAGAAGCTAATCGTATTTTATACGACGGAGTGACCTATGAGGAGCTGGTTGAAGATCCAACTGTAAAATTCCAAGAAGAATTGTATGTATTACTCAGAGGAGCCCTCAATGACCAAATTATCAACAAAAAAGAATTTGAGTATATGTACCCAAAATTTCCAAGAATTCCTTTGTTCTATCACTTACCTAAAATACATAAAGGTAAACACCCACCTCCAGGAAGACCGATTGTGGCAGGCATCGATTCTGTCTCTTCCAACCTTTCACACTTCATAGATTTGAAATTACAACCGTATGTCTTGAAGAATCAATCACATCTAAAAGATTCCACAAGTGTTCTATTAAAACTTAAAGATAAAGTTTGGACAGATAATATGTTTTGGTTAACAATCGATGTTGAATCACTTTATCCTTCAATACCGCATACAAGTGGGGTGGAAGCCATCAACAAGATCCTAACGGAGGACACAACGGTTACACCTAAAATGAGCAAGTTCATATTAGACAGTATTCGCTATATCCTTACCCACAACTATTTCGAATTCGAAGGGAAGTTTTATCGCCAAACCCATGGAACCGCTATGGGCACAAAATTTGCACCATCTTATGCCAATCTGGTGATGGCCGTGTGGGAGGAGCAGCTTATCTATCAGTCTGAATTTTACCCAAAAATAGGATTCTATCAACGTTACATAGACGACCTACTCCTGATCTGGCAGGGTGACCCATTAGAAATTGACAGCTTTATGGCTCACTTACACAACAATCTGTTTGGCTTCAAATTCACATTCAAGATGAATAAAGAAACCATGGACTTCCTTGACCTGGTACTAATGGGCACACCGGGACAAAAGATCACAACTAAGACCTATTTCAAGGAGGTCGATGCGAATAGCTTTATTCCACAAACAAGCTGCCATTTACAAAGATGGAAGGAAGACGTACCATTCACTCAATTCCTTAGACTGAGAAAGAACTGCAGTAGTGACGCCGACTATTGGAGTCAGTCTGAAACCCTAGAAAAAAGATTCCTCGAAAGAGGATATAACTCTCTGAAACTAAAGGAAGCACAATGCAAAGCTTACAATCGGGAGAGAGAAAACCTGATAAGTAATACACGAGGCAAGAAAAACCTCTCAGACAACAAGGTCAGACCCTTTGTTACACAGTTTAATAGAGAAAACATCCAAGTTAAAAAAGTGTTAGAAAAACATTGGGATATCCTATTGAAGGACCCAATACTGGGACCCACCCTCCCGAAAAAACCACTTGTGACATTCCGAAGAGCTACAAACTTGAAAAGTATTTTGGCTCCGAGCAAACTGAGAGACATAGCTCCAAAACCTCCTGAGAACCAAATCTTTCTAAGTACACATAATCGCTGCATACCTTGCAACAAATGCATTTGTTGCAGATATATGGACAAGAAATCATTCAGTCACAAAACAAGTATGCATAAAAACTACAAATTGAATGCCAGCTGTACATGTTTAACCACATATGTAGTCTATAAAATTGTTTGTGGATGTGGACTTGCATACATCGGAAAAACTAAAAGACAATTAAAAATTCGCATACAAGAACACATGCGGAACATTAAAAACAAATTCACGCTGCATAGTCTCTCAAGACATTTCCTTGAAAAGCACAACTCTAAAATAGAGAAAGATAATTTCAGTTTTACAATAATTGAACATATCAAAATTGACCCAAGAGGTGGAGACCGAGAACTGAAACTGGCCAAACAGGAAAGCTATTGGATATATATGTTAGACTCGTTGATCCCAAAAGGACTCAACGAGAACATAGACATAGTCTCATTTTTGTGAAATATGGTGATAACATCCTTAAACGAACCAGGTCTTCAATAAATTGCCCCATAATGTAAAAAAATTTTGCCCCCATATGATAAGGTTTTTTAGCCCCCGTTCCTCATCTATATAATAATTTTTTTTCATGTTTCTGTTTCTTTCTTTTTATTCTTAGAAATTACAATATATTGAATGATAATGAGGAATATAACCCAAGATATTTTTATATATATTGTAACATCGCACAGTGGCTATAATGTTTTGATTGTACATTGCAAAGATACAGCTCAACCGGGTGTTTTCACAATTTAAAAAATTAAAAAATTAATCACATTATTACATCATAGTACCCACTAATAAGAGATCACTTAATTAAATAAAAAATAAAATAAAAAATCAAAAATAAAAAAATTTAATACAAACATAATATTTTTATAATATATTTTTATAATACAAACATAATAAATAAATAAGAAACACATTAATTATAGAATTATTAATTAATACACCATTTAATGAAGGTCTATTAAATAGTTAAACCTTCCCTTAAACTTGGAATTGCGGGGAAGATATTATTGATACACATCACTTATCCCACTATGTTGTTATAATAAATATAGTAAATATAATTAATCACTTAGCGCTATTATAAATACCAAGTAACTAGGAATTGCGGGGAAGCTATTATTGAGACACATCACTAATCCCACTTTGTTGATATAATTTATCCATTAATATATAAGTAATCACTTAGCGCTATTAAAATACCAATAGGGCATATATTGTGAACGCAGTTATAGAGTTACACACTGGGAACTATTAAGTGAGTATATGCTGTATAATCTAAAGTGAACGCAGTTATAGAGTTCCACACTGGGAACTAATAAGTAGGGAATAGCGGGGAAACTAATAAGAACACACACCCATTCAGTTTAGCAACTGACATAGGGAACCTTATATTTGAGACTAACGGGGAAGCATTTAAATATGCACATTGTGAAATATATACACCAGACACATACGTAATTATTATTATTATTATTATTATTATAAGTAGAATTTTGAGAGCGATCTAAGCATACTCTCTCTAGTGATCGCGTCATTACAGCAAACAGCCAATATGCAGTAAAACGGAGATAACGATCCGAACTGCGCCTTAATGGATATCCGCCCTAACAGGAAGTTGACAGGTGGAACGCACACGAGCTGGCGTGCGTTCCACCACTTATAGAGCTGGCGTTTAGGATATTAACACTTGTAAAATATTTATCTTTATTGATAGAGTAATATAATTAATACTGTTCTACCAGCCCATTATACTTATACAATATTAAAACAGACCATTAGCCTATAATTGACAATAATGAATACCGGAAGTGAAACTGGGTTCATATCCTATATATAGGCTTCAGTATTCACTAGGCAAGTACTACCAGCCAGTGAAGGAGCCTCAGGAAAGTGCTACATTGTGGTGAGTCTGTATCTTTGCAATCTTTTGTAGTTACTCTGTTTGAGTAACACCTTGTAATCTAATACAATGTATATGAACTCATTTGCACATTCTAAAGAATGTAGCAAGTATAAATAGTATATTGTTTAGTTTAAAACTTGTCTAAAGAAATGACAATTTTTTCATTATTGCAATTATTGCCCCTTTTTTATCCGAGTAACACCTTGTAATCCAATACATTGTATGTGAATTTATTTAGAAATAATGTAATAAGCACAAATAAATACATTGCTTAAACTTATATATATATAAAAATGGCAAAAAAATCTTTTTATATTGCCTTTTTTCCTGAACATTATTTATGATAAGTATATAAAGGTTGTAAAAGTAAAGGTTGTAAAAGTGCAAGCAAATGCATTGAAAAGACTAATAATTATAAAATTATAATATTCCCCTCCCCCATAAAAACCATGTGGTTTAAGGTGAATTATATCCATTTTTTCTTAGGAGAATTTGTTTGAGAAAACAAGTGTTCCTTCTGTCTGGTGGGAAACAATTAATCTACGTTGATACGGTATGTTTATCATATACCCGCCCCCTCTATATAAAAATAATAAAAAAAGAACTTAAAAACAAAATATAATAAAAAATAAAATAAAATAAAAATAAAAATTCTTTTATTTCTAGATTGGGTTTTTATCTCTTTGACAATCGTTATATTTTATCCATATAAGGCTGGTGGAGCCTTCACCAAATACATACATTGGTACGTAAAATTTATAGATTTACTCCACCCCCCCCCCCCTCCATACTTCTCATTGGGAATCATTATGATAATTGCATAACTGTATAATTAATATATAGGAATGGAGTGATCCTACAATTAAAGGACCGAATTCTGCACGTCAATGCACCTTATAATCGGTATGTCCAACACATTTGGTTATGTCTTCTAAGAAACCGACCCATAAACTAATTTGATACCATACTCTGTTATTCAGATTCTTCTCCAGAACCACTAAAATCTTCTACTGAATAGATCCTGTGCTTATACTACGGAGTCACCCACCACTGGTGGGTAAAACTATATAAACTAATTTACTCCATTTTTGTAATAAAAATATTAAAAATTGACTAATATATGGTTACCTAGGTTCACAAACCAGTGCCTCCAGTGTCCACAGACCTGATATCTTCAAACCACACGGAATTTCCCTTGAACCATCCTTAATAGGGGTATGTTAAAAAATTAAAAATTTAAATTAATTCTTATGATTATCAATATGGGCCATATTAATATTAATCAAATCTACTCATAATGATTTACAGACTTAAATCTCCTAATTGTTATTCGCGGATCTACATTTGTCACTAAGCCTGTGTACTGGCCCAAACCCCACATATGGGTATGTAGTCTGGCCTAAAACGCCAACCTTTCTCCTTTTTCCTTTTTCATCCTTTTGCTTGCTCTTCACGTTGTTTTCGTTCTAGATTGTAATTTATGTTATTTTAATGATTTTAGATTTTACTTTGTACAAGTACTAAAAGTGGACCAAACCACATATTTGAAAGTCTTATTGGTATGTATCTGAAACCAGTAGATGTATTTGCCATTTGGATAAACAAGATGATGTAATTCATAACTGATCAGTACATCCCTTTTCCTTTCTGTACCACCTCTAGCTTTTACCCCTGATGAAGTCGTTCTGACGAAACGCGTTGGGTTTCAATAAAGAACTTTTTTATACCTTGAACAGATTGGCACGTCTCATTCGGTAAAGGGACAAATATCAACTGTCATTACACAAAATTGTATTAATATTGTATGTTGTATTGAAGTAATTAGGTGGTACACCAATCAGCGCACTCCAATAGAACCCCCCCTTTTCAATATATATATATATATATATATGTAACGCTGTTTTCCACGCTGAGGATATGTGAGAGTTATCAAGTGCCTCCACCCCAAGATTTGATGTGACAAATGTATATTACATATATAGTTAATTATAACTATAGGGGTGATCTTGGGGAATCACCCGCAATCATCTTCCAAAGGAATACTCTTTAACAATTTATTCTCACAAGTTACAGAATACAATATGCAATGCTCTATACACTTTCAATGTTAGTAATGGCTTAAGTACCACCATAAATTACAACAATTTTATTATACTGGATCCGGAACTTGGATACTGGGATCCCCAGGACATATAAGGATTCCTACAATAAAATGTTATAACACCCTACCTTAGAGTGCTGCAAACAATAAAAACAAGTTGTTATACTAAGCATTTAACATTAACATTCCAACAGGTTCTCATAGATGTTCATACAATCTCCATTTATCGGAGGATCTTTGCTCAGAATTATTATTTCGCAATAATAGACTGGTTAAGTGTGCACAGTTTATACAACAATAAGCGCTTGTTTGTGTTAATGTATATTAAAGTACCAAGAACTGTTCCCACCTGAGTCCTGTAAGGTGAGTACCCCAATTATAGGGGGTAATTACTACTCCCACCTGAGTCCTGTAAGGTGAGTACTCCACGTATAGGTGTGAAATTTCATATAAGTTGTTTGTAATCCATTAGGGTAAGACTTGAACCCACTAAATGCTGCACCTCTATATACGACAGTACTAACTAGCCGAAATGAAGTCTTTCCTGGTGAATTGATGTTAACTGAAAAGTAACAATGCTTGTTAGGTCATCTTATGAGGTGAAGTACCTTTGGCAACATTGTAATCCTTCTGGTAGTTGAGGTGAACTATGCTGGTCTATCTCTGTTAGATTATGCTTGCTGGCAACAAGGTACTGGGCTCATACCATGTATATCTGTTCTGCCTGCCTTTTCCCAAGAACATAGTTTTTACCCTGCACTTTCTCTGGAGAATATATCAGTCTGTACAGGTGCATAAATTCTCTATTTCATGAATGCCTTGACTCAAGGAGGATTTAATTTATATGACTTTTATATCCAGGCGAACTCTGAATAGTGTGTCACCACAGTGCTATTTCAGGCTAGTGCTACACGGTGGCATATGATATACTCCATTATTAACTGATGTCCCGTGCTGGAGAAGGGAGCTGAGTCCGTACAACCAGTCAGTATAACTTGTTCTGAGCACTGGTTCTGCATTAACAACTCCGGTATGACAATAAGGTTTAAGCCCAAGTGCAAAGTACGGTCACACAGTGCCATCTCTATCCATCTCCCCACCGCAGTGACCCATGGACAGGCACTAATATTGCAAGGAGGTTGTTTTTTATGCAGGACTATGGTAATTTACAGGGGTGGCACCCTATCTCCACTCACGACTCAAAGCTCTCTGATCAGTCTGTACTGTACACTGACGGGGGAGGTCCAATGGCTGCTCTATGCTGTACAGGGGCTGTTTAGACACTCACCAATCCCCTTAGCTGGCTGTCACTTTTCAACGCCGCCTTCCTCACCGCCCTCAAGATGGTGCCGCCTCTCATAGGACGGAGATGCAGCCCGCCTCCTGAGGTGTCACGAAATGGCGCCGCCTCCTGAAGACGCTCCCGCCCCACTCAGCACTTTCAGTGCAGCTCCGGGGATGACGCTGCCGGAGTCACTCTGCCTGTCAGTAGTATATCTTAGCTGCTGTAGGAGCCGGCGCTGTACACTGAACTCCGTCTCAGGTAACAACGCTGTTCTCCCCACCGTCAAGCTGTCCGCCCTGCTTGCTGCGTCACTCCGCTGTCCCCAAAATCTTCCCAGGCTCTCTCCCTTCCAGAAAGTTCTCACTCTCGCTATATTAACTCTCTCCTCGCGCGCTTCTCCCTTCCCTCCGTTAACTGTCCCAGCAGCGCTATCCACGCGCACCATAACTTTATTAACCCACTGTATACAATGCTCCGATACAGTCTTTATATCAGCTGCAGAGATGATGTTACTGTCCTCCACCATCAGTATTTGGGCACTGAACAGTCCTTGTGGCCCCCATCAAATAACATCCCCCAGCAATTAACACTATAGTTCACAACACATTGTGCACTTAACACTATAGTTCACAACACACAATGTGTGATCTATATACATATGTACATGAAGGGTATTACATATATATATATATATATATATATATATATAATTTTTTTTTTTATTTTAAATTTGCTTATAGAATCAAAATCCAATCGAATCCTAAACGAAATCCAATGCTTTTTGTGTCACTTTCGATCTACATCCGATTCGATGGGCGCTCCCGTTTTCACAAAATGGAACAGAAAATTCTAATGCAAAAGTACAGATCTAGTGCCAAATCGAATGGAAAGATTTAATGCTGCCCATACACTTGTGCGATCGGATTCGATGCGACATCGCAGTGCGATGTCCATCGAACCCGATCACATTTTGTGGTGCTAAAGTGCCCCCTTTGCAGCACCCGATGTCGTATGCCATCTTGAGATGGCACATCGGGTGCTGGAAGAGGGCGGCATTATGTAGCGCAAGAAGCGCTAACGGGCAGTGGGGGTCAGTCAGCGATGGTGGCAGAATTGTTTAAACACTGGGCATAGCTCAGCCAATCAGAGGGCTGCCAGTGTTTAAACAATTCTGCCGCCACAGTAGCGCTAGCAAGCACTGGGCAGCCCTCTGATTGGCTCAGCCAACCAGAGGGCTGCCCAGTGTTTTAAACACTTCTGCCGCCACCACTGACAGACCCCCGCCACCCTCTAGCACTACTTATTGCACTAAATAACGCCGCCCTCTGCCCGCTGTCTCCCACGCCGCCAATGATCCCTCCGGCCCCCTCTCCCCATACCCACGCAGATGAAAAAGCGTTTCCTCTGCCTCCTACCTACAGATTGCATTCGAGCATCGCATGTGGTTAAAAACCACATGCGATCACTCCTGCGATTCAATAGATATTATGTGCAGCACATAAGATCTTGAGACCCGACATTCGACCGGCGTGCTCCCGCATCGCGTCGAATGTCCCCTTAAAAATGCATACAATAATTTGATTTATCGGCCAGATGTGGTTGAAATGGAATGATTGCATGCAATATCTCACAAGTGTATGGGCAGCATAATGCCAGATCTAATAGAAAATCGAATCTAATGTCGAATCAAAAGCAAATCGATGTGTGTGTACAGGGCTTAAGTGCTTGAGCAGCCTCGGGCTTCTATATAGGCATTCCCAGCCATTACTGCCAGGTGCAATTCCAACTCTTTCCTGGTTTGGTGCTGTCGCTCCAGTTGTCCTCTGTGGCCACTTGCTGAAGACTAGCAGCGTCTTTCTGCGCAACTTCAGTCTGCATCAAGTCCTATCCTCCATATGTAGACTTGTAATACAGACTTTTCCCAAAACAAAACTTAGTGGCTGACTCTTCTGTACTTTTCATTGTTTTTTTTGACAACTGTTACTGCTATCAGTTTTTATTGCTTGCTGTCCTTTTCTACCAAGTACCAATTAAAAATGGGTATTAAATCACATTTATTTGTGTGTGTGTGTGTGTAAAAATTTAATCGAGCGCTTGTAATTTGCTATGTGTGAGTTAAACATATAATGAAAAACTGAGTGGGCACGGCACCTATGGAAAGAAAACAAAATAGTGGTAATAAGTTGATGCTATAAAGCACTCTGAGCCTGTCTTACCCTGCCGTTCCAATGCCAGCGGCATTCCTCAGCCTGAGTTGTGGCTGTCTGCGGCTCTCTCTCCATTCTTCCATGTGTATCGCAGCAATGCTTCGTCAGGGTTACAGCTATAAAAATAATGGCTTATTTTTTACAATAAAACACAATCCTATAAAGATTACATACATTTGCTAATAAATAGATGTTATATACATGTTTCCATAAACCGATATCTAGAACCGAAGAGGATGATTGTGGATGAGAGAAAGCAATCATAAGAGGTTAGTGTGAGAAACAACTGCTGATGGGCATGACCTAATGGGGAATGGGTGTTGCCACAAAATGTAAAGATTCACATTCCACCACACTAGTGTCCCTTATTTACATTATGCCACACAGTAGAAGTGTCCTTTACACATTATGCCCACACAATAGTAGTGTAGTTTTTCACATGGCCTGTTGCACGCCAGGTGTGCCTGAGATGGAGGCATGGGGGGGGAGTAAATTTGGTACTTGTTTCCTAGCACGGCCACAATCTTCTTGGTCGTGTGCCTTAACTTTAAGGCACACGATGCCCACGATGGACCCGATTTTCTTTCAAATCAGGTCCATTTTACCGGTAAATGGAAAATCGGGTCCATCGCGTCGGTCGTGTGCCTTTAATAAGGCACACGACGCGACCGACGCGATGTACCCGATTCTCCATAGGTTTCAATGTTAAAAATATTTTAACATTGAAGCCTATGGAGAAATCGCGTCCATCGGGTCCATCGCGTCGGTCGCGTCGTGTGCCTTAACATGGCACACGACGCGACCGACGCGATGGACCCGATTTCTCCATAGGCTTCAATGTTAAAATATTTTTAACATTGAAATCGCGTCGGTCGTGTCGGTCTTGTGCCATTATAATGGCACAAGATAAGATGGACTTGATTAAGTCCATCTTCACATAGTAATCAATGGGAAAGGGGCCAATATGGGCCATTTCTCATTGTATATGGCCCCGTCATGCCCCCACATTGTAAACGCCACCCCACTATTGACGCCAACCCGAAGCGTGGCGAGCCCGCGAGGGGCGGCGGTGCGCGTCCTCCGACCTTTTCATACCCCTACTATCCACGTCGGCGTGGAGTTGAGAATAGAATAGTGTGGCGAGCGCAGCGTGGCGAGCGCAGCGAGCCCCGCGAGGGGACGTCGATACCTTCACAGGTATCCGCGTCCCCTCGCGGGCTTCACAGGTATCCGCGTCCCCTCGCGGGGCTCGCTGCGCTCGCCACACTATTCTATTCTCAACTCCACGCCGACGTGGATAGTAGGGGTATGAAAAGGTCGGAGGACGCGCACCGCCGCCCCTCGCGGGCTCGCTGCGCTCGCCACGCTTCGGGTTAGCGTCAATCGTGGGGTGGCGTTACCAATGAGGGGCCATTTCAACCATCAGGGGTGCTGAAATTGGGGTCTGGGGGCTATTTTACATTGAATCCTATGTAAAATCGGGTCCCAGGGACCATTTTACATTGGATCCAATGTAAAAATCGGATCGCATCGGTCGCATCGCATGCGACCAAATCGCATGCGATGCGACCGACGCGATTTTTCCGACACGACCATCCCGATGCTAATCGTTGTGGCCATGCTAGGAAACAAGTACCGTAAATTTAAAGTGGCCAAGCAGTGTGGACCTTTGTTTAGCTTGTTGCTTCCTACCATGTCATCACTTTCTCTGCACTTCTTTCTTCTGTTGCTGGCTTATCCTGGCATGACGTGCCGTCTTCTTGCCTCTTCAGTGGTCAACAAAGCTTCTGATTGGCTGCCATGATAAGCCAATCATGGCCACCAAGTTCCAATTACGCACGCTGCCAATTGCGTTCTGCAGGCCTTGATTGGATCATGGCAGCAGGGGCGTAGCGAGGGTGGAGGCGGCGGAGCACGAGCTCCGCTAGATCACAGGGTGCCGGAACTGTGTCTGCACCACCAGCTCACCTGCTCGCTCCCGGCTCCCCGCTGTGTCCAAGTGATGTGTTGTCCGCCTCTTTTTTCAATTCACGTCTCCCGTTGGACCGCTAGCCAATAGGCGCTTGCGGTCCAGCAGCCAATCAGAAGCTGCATTGGTGGCTGCTGGACTGCGAGCACCTATTGGCTAGCGGCCCAGCAGGAGACTTGAATTAAAAATAGCGGCGGGGACAGAAGCCAGGCACATCGGAGGGCCAGGAGCGGGTGAGAAACATGCCCTTGCTCTGGGCACCGTGGCACCTAGCTACACCACTGCATAGGTGGCATTCATTTTAAACTGGTGTCGCAACCGCTTCGTTGGGCATCTGCCAATAGAATCTAAGGCAGTATCCAGTTTTGCCTACCGGAATCCTCTGTTACATCTAACATTTTTGTTGTTGTTACAAGAAGGATACTTTGATGAGTATTTCAAATCTGCTTCATCATAAAGTGTAATATTGTTCTGTCATTTTGTGCAACCGGATTGTATTTAAAGCAATGTTCTAGCTTGTAACTGTGTAATTTGATAGCAAGGCAATGTATTCTATTTTTTCCCACTCTTTAAGTAGAACAATAAAAATAATAATTATTCAAGGAAGCACAGACATTTATATCACTGTGTTTATTCATGGTCATACTCTTATTATCCACAGGATTTCTCCAACACGTGATCATTTATCTTATAAAACAGTTGTGTAGCAAGGATTAGATGAGCAGATTAAAGGTGATTTATACTCTGTTGGGAGAGATGAGTATCAAGGGCAAGGGAATATATACAAAGAGTATATTGTCTTGTAGACAGGAAAGGATTCATATATATATATACTATGAATAGGCAGTAGATTTTATAGTCAGGAAAACATATACTATAATAACAAAGGTCATCACAACAGCAGTGTGGGTGTGCCTGGGTGTGTTTGTGTGTGTAAATATACACACATATATAATAATTTATTAATCAGTACATATATTTTTTGCCCCAATGAATAAAATCCTAGTATATAGACATTGTGCATGCTGCTAAAACACTGATTTTGATACTCTTGCTCTGTAGAACTGTAAAGGTGTGGGCACACTATATGATATGCTCCACTACTGATATCATTAACGATTTCTGTGCAATGCCCAGGCAAACTATATAGTGCTTACACACTAAACAATATTGCTAACAATTCAGTGTTCAGTTAGTTCAGTGAAGTCACCCAGCCCCGAGAACATGCAGTCATTTACAATATAGTCAAAATGACCCACGGAATCACGCATAATTAACTATATAGTGCGTATGGTTAGCATCAGGTGGATGGTCATATGGGCATGATGCTGCTTGTAATTGGATTTTACATTGCCTTCATCTGCTGTACTCCATGACTTTTACGGACACCAATGGGCAAAAACAGTTATGGTAAAAAAAAATGATCTGCTGCTCTACTTGTGCCTACTTTCACCACCAGTTCTTTTTTCCTTTCCTTCTTGATGAGCAGTGCTGCAGACCAGACGGTCTACATTCATTTTCTTTGTAGTAAGTGTTCGTTATACTGTAATCCTGCTATTAGATTGTAGCTATATCAATTATACTTTTTTTTTTAATTGAGCACATCTTATGGGGCTACACACAGGTCAATTCCAGGGCTATTTCTAAGCGATCTGACTAGGTCGCTTAGAAATTGCTGGTAAATTGCTATTGACATTGCTGGTAAATCCCATGCTTGCCAGAGATGTGTACTGAGCGATCTGTGCTAACCTAAGTCGCCCCATGTGTGTGCCGCATTATAGTCACTCTGCAAATAAGACACAGACCAAGGCCATCCTCATGAGCTTGCAACATACTTAAGTAGCTGAACGTTACCCTACTCTAAATATCTGTACTGTACTGTCGATGCTTTGCCTGTGTCATATTACACTTATGTACCGACATACCACCCCCAAAACCCAGCTAGGATAAGATGGTCTATCCATGGGGGCATGCTCAAAACAAGACTTCAAAAGAAAATAGGAGTTAAGCCAGTGTCCCATACGCATGCAAAAAACATGGTTAAAATCATACTTGCCTACCTGACCCTCTCCATGCGGGAGAAAATGCTCTGTAGACAAAGATCCAACTCAAAAATATTTAAGGGAGTTGAGAAGGCTTGTCAGGGGGCTGTCAGCAGAGTCTACAGAACTTTTGGACTTGATACCTGACAGTCCCAGAATTGGAATATTCTACATGCTTCCCAAAATACATAAGCCCGGCAACCCAGGGAGGCCAATCATCTCATGCGTGGGAACCCTCACTGAAAAAATCTCAGGATGGGTAGAGGGTGTCCTGAAACCACTGGTGAGACATACAACCAGCTTTCTCCAAGATACCACGGACCTACTGAATAAATTATCAACCCTAGGTCCCCTCCCCAATGGAGCCATCCTGGCCACCATGGATGTGGAATCCCTATATTCCAATATCCCCCATGAAGATGGACTGACAGCATGCCAGATATATCTTGAGTCCAATGGGATTGCTCCTGGTCCTGCAATACAGCTTACAAAATTCATCCTTACACACAATTATTTTTCCTTTGGCAAAGAAATATTTCTACAGCGCACCGGGACCGCCATGGGCAGTAAAATGGCACCGCAATACGCCAATCTGTTCATGGCAAAACTCGAGAGTGACTTCCTGGCATCCTGCCCAATCAAACCCTTGGCTTACTTCCGTTACATCGATGATATCCTGATCATCTGGACTGATTCTGAACAAGAACTCATACATTTCCATGAAAAATTTAACAGATTTCATCCAACAATAAACCTGACAATGAATTACTCATATACCGAGATAAACTTCCTTGACACCACTATAACAATTCAAAACAACGCAATACAGACAACCCTATACCGAAAACCCGTGGATCGGCCTTCATACCTCAGATGGGACAGCTTCCACCCGAAACACATCAAAAAATCCATTGTCTACAGCCAGGCCATCAGATATCATCGCATCTGCTCCAGCCCAGCAGATAGAGATGTCCACTTAAAACAACTTAAAGGGACTTTTTTAAATCAGGGATATCATCCCACATCAATCAACGATCAGATTATCAGAGCCATCAGGATACCCAGAAATCAACTTCTCCAATATAAAGAAAGAGAAAGAAACAACCGTGTACCTCTGGTAGTCACCTACAACCCACAGCTTGAGGTGCTAAGAAAAACTGCAAAAAAACTACATCACATCATACACAAAGATGACCGCCTGAAAACAATATTCCCAGACCCTCCACTACTATGTTACCGACAACCTGCAAACCTGAAAAATATTATAATCCGAAGTTCACTGCCATCCATTACACAAAGAGGAACCTATCCCTGCAATGTAAGGAGCTGCAAAACCTGTGCCCATATCCTCACTACAGACAGTGTATGGATCCCCAACACACAACAGGACTATAAGATCCCAGGGACATTCACATGTTCTACTACCAATGTAGTGTACCTGATTCTGTGCACCAAATGTCCTATTGGGGGTCTGTATGTTGGAGAAACAGGACAAAAACTTAAGGCAAGGATGAGGTCCCATCGCCACACTATAAAGGAAAAAAAGACACACTTTCCTGTGGCCAAACATTTCTGCAGCCCAGGACACAATCAGGATCATATGAAAGTGATTATACTAAAAGGAAATTTCAAATCACAAAGGGACAGGAGGGTCTGGGAATACAAATTAATGACAACGTTTGACACCCTTAACACAGGACTGAATCTATCCGAGGGATTTATGGCCCACTACAACATCTGAGGAATCTGGCCCAGAGAGAGTGAGGGCATCGGAGCTCTAACTCTGGTCTGTCATCAACTTAGAGACAATAAAACTTTCACACTACTTATCTACAAACTAATTAAGGACTCAATCTACAAGCTCATTCTGTTATTTTGTTTTGTTTTGATCTTAAGAATGTCCATCTATCACATCTTGTTCCTACTCTGCTGTGTATATATATGTGCTTCTCCACACACCTTGTTATACCATGCCTGAGGAAGAGACCTAAGTAGTCTCGAAAGCTTGCATTTTAACAACATTTATTTTTGTTAGCCATTAAAAGGTATCATTTTTGCTAGATTGCTATTTTGTTTTTCTCACTGAGGAACAATAAAACTTTTCTTATCAACTGGCTAACACGGTACCAAACTTTTTTCTTTGGACTTCCCTGGTAATGTATGATTGCCATCACCTGTGGGGAGCTAGGTAAAGGTCTTTCAGCACAGGTGATGGCAATCATACATTACCAGGGAAGTCCAGGAGCAGAGCATTTTCTCCCGCATGGAGAGGGTCAGGTAGGCAAGTATGGTTAGAATATGCTTTACCCTGTAGTTGGCATATTAAAGTCAAAAAAGGGTCTGGAGTTGGCCTTTATGCATTAAACTAATAACTACAAAGCCCATATCTCCCAAAACTAACCAGAATATTATCAGGAACATGTGTTGTGGTCACAGCACATTGTGGCCAGAGCTTCTGAAGTGCTATGCCACTTGTGTCACAGAGTGTACCAGATACAGCAGCTCCCCATTTTGATATCCTCGTTTGCCGAGAGTTCACACATGACAACTTATCCCTTCAAACTCAGACTGTCTCGCATCAGGACAGATATTAAAAACTATTCTACTGTATACTAATATATATGCTGTATACTATGTAATACATATTAATGTTTCTTAAATTTGTCTTTTTTTTTTTCTTTTTTTAAACTGTTGATGACATTTTAAAACTTTGATATAAACAAGATCATCCCATAAAACTGTTTGTTATGGATCAAATGTTTCAAGGATTTACTATACACAACATTTACAGGGTTTCAGGATGGGAATATGACTTCAGGGCATTTATAAGGGCATATAATTGTACAGCATAGGCAAAAGAAGAGAATGTCTAGGCTGCCATACACTAGTCTGACTTGTCTGAGGCACAAGTCGGACCGGATTACCCTTGAATTCCATCAACAGCTCCCCAGGGAGGGCTTCCATCCGATTTGGCACTTGGTGTGCCATTTTTACATTCGATTTATCACAAAAAAGGACCCCCGGGAATCTGCTGGAGGAGTTCAAGGGAAATTGGAAAAAAGCACCCGTGATGTGCACTGATGGCTGCATGTCTGACCCCCGACTCTGATGCACACGGGATGGGATGTCAAATACATGCCATTTGGCCACTTTTCACCCGATTTCTAGGCCCGTTCCGTTGGAATCGGGGGGAAAGTAGCCAAAGCGCACTAATGTATGGGCACCTTTAGATTGTATGACAACTGGGAGGTAAAATACCTGTTTAGTCTGAGGTAATATATTTTGTTACAAAATTAAGCAAGGCAGTAGACTGCCTATCAGGCCTGAATAACTTGATAAAAAAGAAATGTTGGTATAAAAAGGGTGCTGAGATGTGTATTTGGGTGATAATTTGAAAATAAGTGGTAGTTTCATTAATTGACTAAATGGCAAAATGTGTAGATTTATCTTTCTCCCACACTGACTGGAGCGTATAGCACATTGATGGGGACATGACCATTATGGCTGCTGAAGTTTGTGCTGAGGAAGAAAGCCAGCAGCTCAACACCAAGAACTCAGAAGCAGATTTGGGAAACATTTGTTTAGTAATGAGTCCTACAAAAACTACGTCTCCCTGCATTGGCCAGGCAGGAGGAAAATAGGCTTCAGCATTAAAGGAACTGGGGTCTCTAGATGATTCCATATTGGGCCAGTTCGTGCAGCTCCAAATGATTGAAGGCTTCCCAGGGGCAGATGACAGTGATGTCTGCAAAGAAAACAAAATGATAAATTCTTTAATCTGTCTGCTGCCCATATTATTATACAAATTAGTCTGTCCATAAGCTGGTACCTGGATAGCTTGATAAAAGGCCATCAGTGCATTTAGGCCCTTATTCTAGTTCACCCGCAAAGGCAAATTCCTTCTCAAATGGACAAAACCCTGTGCACTGCAGGGGGGCAGATGTAACATGTGCAGAGAGCTTTAGATTTGGGTGAGTTATTTTGTTTCTGTGCAGGGAAAATACTGCCTGCTTTATTTTTGCACTGCAATATAGATTTACTTTGAAGTAAAACCCCACCCAAATGTAACTCTCTCTGCACAAGTTACATCTGCCCCACCTGCAGTGCACATGGTTTTGTCCATTTGAGAAGGAATTTGCCTTTGGGAGTGACCCAGAATAACCCCCTTAATGTAGTTGGCAAAAATATAATCATATAACATGACAAATATTATGAAAAAAAAAGAGCACTAAGAGCTAGATGTATCAAGCTTCAAAAAGTGATAAAGTGGAGATGATAAACAACCAATCAATCAGCTCCTACCTGTCATTTTTCAAACCGATCCTGTAACATGGCAGTCAGGAGCTGATTGGCTGACTGTTTATCACTCTCCATTTTATCACTTTTTGACGCTTGACGCACCTGGCCCTCAATATTTGAGCAGAACACAGAACACTTATTCCATTATCGCTCAGCACACAGGGGGATATTGAGGTTGATTCGCTCAGATGCAATTTTGCATCCTTGCAAGTCAACCAGATCCCGCCTTGTGAATGGTGGTACACCAGACCACCATTCGCACGGTGTGTAAGTTTGCACGGCATGTGAGTGGATGGTTTACATAAACATCCATTTGCAGAATGCAGGGGAACACCCACATCATTTGATGACCATCGAATGATGTGGAACATGCACGCAGATCTAAGGTCACTCAGAGCAACCCTAGATCTGCGTGCAAATTCTGAAGGAAGTGGGTGGGTAGCTGACATCCGGTGATCAGCCCCTGCATCATCGGTCCATTAGCATGAGAAGGCCCAGCATTCTCATGGGAATGCCCATGAATGGCAGTGGGGGGAGGCTGGCTGTCAGATAGCCAGGCAGAGGGAGTGGCACAGGAAGCTGGGCAGAGGAAGAAGACGCTACCTGATGCGCGCCAGCGGGAGCTGGGGGTGGCGCAGGGAACTGGGAAGGAGAAGAGAAAACGCTGCCGGGTAGCAGGGCAGCACCAGCGGTGGGATCACAGGACTTTACAAAAAAAAATCCATACAAATAAATTGGAAGCCATTCATTGGCTGAGACCTCTCTCAGCCAATCAGCGATCAGTCACTGCCCATTCATTTGTATGGGCTTTTTTTTTTTTTTTAAGTCCTGTGCTCCCGCCGCTGGTGCTGCGCCGCTACCCGGTAGCATCTTCTCTTCTCCTGCTCCTGCTGACGCACATCAGGTAGCGGCTTCCGCCCCTGCCCGGCTCCCTGCGCCGCTATATAAATGTGGTGCCTGCATGATTCCCACAGTGGTCTGCTTGTGATGCATTGATATTCTCTGAATAGGCTTGTCCTAATTATGGATTCAGTATGAAATCCCGGCAGTCGGGATCCCGGCGTTCAAAATCCCGACGCCGGAATCCCGACCGCCGAAATCCCGACAAGGGGGGGACGTGGACCGCCCCCCCTTGCGGGCTCGCTACGCTCGCCACGCAGCGGGCCCGGTGCCTCGCTACGCTTGGCACGCTAATTTATTCTCCCTCCAGGGGTGTTGTGGACACCCACGGAGGGAGAAAGTATCGGGATTTCGGCGGTCGGGATTCCAGCGTCCGGATTCTGAACGCCGGGATCCCCACCGCCGGGATTTAAACTGCATTACCTAATTATGCTGTTCAATGTTACACAATACAGAAAATTGATTAAAAAAATGTCTGTCCTAAATCAAAAATATCTTGAATAAGAGAACATAATATGTTATCACCTGTTCCTAGACCTTCCATTCCAGGGATGTCATCTCCAAATCTGTAACAGAGAGATGTTTGTAGGTTAGAGAGATATCTGTATTCTCTGGAGTTCTGCACACTTCTCCAGTGATGTGAGTGGATATAAATAATATTTGTATTTATCTCACTATATAATGGGCACCACCAGAAGCAGCACTATCATTGGTGAAGCAGGTGCAGTGAGACCCCTATCACCATCTTCCTGTTACCCACCATTTTTTCCCAGTCATACTCTGTCGGCCCCTGCCTCTCCCCGTCACCCTCTGACTCTCCCTGTCACCTACTGCCATGTGGCATATTATGAACTTGGCTTGGGGTGGAGCAGTGGGGCCCAAATTATATTTTTGCACCTGGGCCCACCACTCACAAGTTCCGCCCCTGGGCACCAGGGTGGCTTTGTATTTAGTATCACTGTCTCACAGCAATTCCTTATCAAGACCATTTCTGTATGGGGTGTGTATGTTTTCTTGTGTATGACTGGGTTCCTTAAGTGTAGCAGTATCCTTCCACACTTCAGAAACACACCTGGTAGTTTCTGGTAAAAAAATAAAAAAGTGTGTATGTGTGTTAATGCGATAGGGAATATGGATTATAAATGCCACTGGGGCAGGGACACGTGGGAATTACTTGATATCTATACACCATATGGTGCCCACTGCTTCAAGAGGTGTAGCATAACATCTTTTTCCATACATTTTGTGTCTAGAGTTGCATTGCAGATACTGCCAAACACCACATGCACAAAGTCACCGATGAACTTGACATGATCATCGTAGCACTTCGTATACAGATTCAGATTCGTTCACACACAGATGTACAGATGTCACATATCAAATTTATCAGTGTGACCTAGCACAGTAATATTGTCACTAGCTGCTAGCAGTTATTTTTTTCATGTGAACAAGATGCACATTTTCAGCACGAACTACTGTAGTCACCCAGGACCTGCATGCAGAGAGGCAGTAGCGCATGCAGGGGGGTTTCTGAGTACCCAGAAACCCCCCAGGAGTCTAAGGACCCTCAGCTGAAAGCTGAGGGTCCCCTATTTCCATGGGTATAAGAATTGTAAAAATCGGCCCTTGGGAACCGGAGATATCTGACTTCAAAGCAGTGGTCCCCATCCAAGCCTGTTAATTGTTATTCCCAGTCAGATATTTCAGGTTCTGTCTAACTTAGAGTTTTTCTGAGGGTATATTCCAAAAGCTCTCCCCCTTTGAGGGACACTAGTAGCTTGTCTCTACTGTGCCCAGAACCAGAGATATGAGCCTTCCAGCAGCTGGTTACTGCTCCAGCTCCACACACCTGGTATGTAGTTTTATTTACTCGTTGGCAGATTGCTCTGCCTCCTGAACTCTGATCCCCTAGTCCATAATACCATTTGGTAGGTGGGATTCTCTAGTTTTTAATTCCATTAAAATCTAAGAAATCTATTTCCGTGAACTGGAGATATCTGCAGTCAAGCAAGCTGTCCTCCCACCAGAAAATTATGAATAATAACTCCACTCCACTATACACCCCTCCTCTGCATATTAAACATCCTCTACCACCCTGGAAGTTATGTATCAGGGCCCCTTCATTCAGCTCAATGCCCCCTTCTCCCACCTCATCTCCCACCATCTGTGCAGTAAAGGGGTAATTAGTGAAAATTACTAATCCAGGCCCTACATGCTAAGCGGTTGATATAATACCCCCTACCAAGCGGGACATCAAAGCTTCCCCCACCCCTACCGCTGGAGGATCGGTAGGGGCCCCAATACATTGCTATGCCCAGGGTCTACACTGCTGTTGGCGCCCCTGTATGTATGTATGTATGTATGTATATGTATGTGTATATATATATATATATATATATATATATTATATATTTGCTCCACCCCTCTGGAAACCCCCTTCTGAAAATCCTGCGTTTGCCACTGAGAGGAGTTGTTTGCGTGACTGAAGGCACATCTGTATATACATAAAACAATTTACTGTATTTGCACTATATAATATTGTCTGAAGAGGTCTCCTACCCCTGAACTCCTTTTTTCGGTGGTTTACTCTTGAACTGCCTAGTTTGCCGCTGCTTGAATTTTGGTGGTCCTTTCCTCGGGGTAGCTGGTCCCCCTGTCACACGGGTGGCAGATTTAATGTCAGGCTTTGCAGGTTCCAGGTTCATGTCGAGTTTGGAACCTCCCTGGCTCCAGCTGACTCACAGGCAAAGTGGTTATAAGTGGAGGAAGTGGAGGAAGTTGAGAACCACCTATTAAGAAGACAAATAGAAAATATAGAGAAGTTGACATGAAGAGTTACCCGGATTCTCATCCAAATGAGTAATATGCAGCTCCTAAGATATGGCGGTTTTGAGTAATATAGTAAATCGGCACATATAGGGTAGTATTCAATGCTTCCATTTCGCTTTTTTATCTGGTGAGGTTCGCTTTTGTTTGGCGAGAAGGCCAGACCTCTCTCCAAAAATGTTCCTATGCAACGTTCCCGGTTCGCCGAAAACCCCCAGAGAGCTTTGCCCTGTTCGCCGCTTGGTCATCGCCGTTGCTTTGTTATGGGAAATTTGTGTACCTCGCCATTTGTATATTCAATGCAAAAACGGAGAACGCTGCTCACTTTTTTTTTGGCTTGCCTCTCCGTTTTGCTTTCGGCATTTTTTAGGTGAACTGAACTGAGGTACTTTTAAAAAAAAATGTTCTTTTCTTTTTGGTGTCTACAAGTGTATTTTTTTTATTATTTGAAGGATATATATTATTATTTTTGCCACATTAATATATTTTTATTTTTTGTGGTATTTTTCCCCCCTCATGATGCATTTTTTTCTCACTGTATATTCTACCCAAGATTCACCTCTCCTTCCTCACTCCTTCATTTGGACATACACCGATTTAGCTGCTTTGGAATAGTTTTTTTAGGCTAATTTGTGTTTTTCTGCATATCTCTGCAATATTTGAACACTGCATACAAATGGAGCCATTAACTCCTCGTACGCCGCATTGGTCAATGCTCGCCATCAGGGGCGGTGAGCAGCTGACACACTGGCAGGTATTCAATGCGGCCGGCGAGGGGGTTAAACAGCGGGGATTGCAGAAAACCAGCGATCCTCGCTGTTCAACCCCCGCGCCGGCCGCTCGATCTATTCAATGTTCTGGGGAAATCCTCGCCGTCTGCGAGAATTCCCCAAAACAGCGAGACCCGCGGCTAATGCAGGAAATTCGCTGTATTTAGCTGCGAGTCTCGTTGGTTCAGAAGTAGCATACGCCAATTCCCCCTCCACTCAAAAAAATGGAGCGAGGGGGAATTGGTGTATAAGGGGGCTGCGTTGAATACTGACAGGGTGAGTGGTGACAGCGAGCAGGAAGCTCTGCTCACTGTCGCTGCTCGCCCACAGCATTGAATACCCCCCATTGATTAGGGTGAGCAGGAGGCATGGCGAGGGGTGCCAAAAATGGAGAATGCATAGAGAACAAAAAAATGGAGAACCATGTGCTGTGCTCGCCGGAGCATTGAATACTGCTAATAGTATAACATCAATTGTATGCAGCATAAATGACATGCACAGTATTGGCCTGGAAACACTGCTCCACTAAACACTACATCAAAAACATGAAAAAAAAACAACACATCTCTTGTGGGACAAATAACATGTAATATAAAACAATGCAGTAGATGCAGAGTAGAACTATACCTATATTGAGATTACTGGCATTGTAGAGCTGGGAGTGAAGCTACGATGATGTGATCAGTGCAAATCTGTGCACTGCCCACTTGCATTAGGTAATCGTTGTATTTGAGGGTGTATGGATGGAGTGTCAGGCGGGGCTGGCTGGTGTGGGCAGGTTTTGGGAGGCTTAACCATCTTTTTGGGTGGGCTTATCTGGCGCCTCATAGCCGCAGCGCAGGTCACACATAGCATGGGAGGGAGGTTAAAACATATAATCATACCTTTATTGTTACATGTCATATGTGGTTCCGGTTCATAGGTTGACAGTCAATAGGTAAAACACTATTGGTCGACAGGCAATAGGTCGACACATGGAAAAGGTCGAATTTCAAAAGGACGACCTTGACAAAAAGTAAACTTAAGCAAAATGTTGACACATAATAAAGGTTGACATTGAATTTTCATGATATTTCCTTGTATTAACCGACTTGTTCTTACGTCTGCTCTCATGTTAGCATAGAAAATAACATTGTGTTGAGAGTAGAGAGGGGACACCATACACTAATCGGGGGTCCATGTCCACATAGACACCAAAAACCCATAAAAAAAAAACTTGTGTTGACCTTTTCTGTATCGACCATTACCTTGTTTGTGTTGACCGTTTATCCATGTCAACCGATTGCATGTCAACCCTTTCAATGTGTCGACCTTTTGCCTGTCAACCAACAGTGATCGACCGAAAGATCCACACCTGTAATATGTATGATTGCTGTCTGACACCTGGAATCGGCAGTTCTGTGTTTCACAGCTGCAGCTGTACCCAGGACAGAGCACTCAGCTTCAGTTCTTCCTGTATAAACCTGCCCCCATGCTCCCATTGGCTAGTTACACAGCAGTATAGGAGCAGGCTTATAAAGGAAGAAAAAACCTGTTGTGCTGTTGTGTCCCGAGTGCAGAAGAGACTGTGATACACACAGAGCTGCCAACCCGCGGGGCCATTGTATTATTTTATTAGAAATGTATTCGTCACAAATCTAATGATACAGGTAATAGGCACTTAATAGTACTATGTACACAGAAAGGTATTGCCAAATTACATATTTACTGAACAGTATTTACTTTCTGATTTTGGGGTGGGACTCTTCACATGTTGGGCCCCTGACAACTGCCAGTCTAGCCACCCTGTAGCAGCACTAAAACTAGGATTTTCGTCACCCGGGGCAAGACAATAATTTGAACCCCCGCCCCTCTGTCAGACTAAAATAGATTATCAATTATTTTGGAAAAAGGGATATTGGACAATTTTGCACTGTGTGCCCAAATGCCCTAAGCATCTCTGTCACATGGCCCCCCAGCAGTGTCCCTATAAACTGCACTACACCACTACACTACATTCCCTTATGCTACACTACACCCATACCTCCTAACAGTCCCGATTTTAGCGGGACAGTCCCGATTATCAGGGCTTGTCCCGCTGTCCCACCCGCGGGCGGCAGTGTCCCGCGGTGTGGGGGGGCTGTTGGGAGTCCCCCCTGTCAGCTGCTAAGCAGCGGGGAATAAACGCTGTGCGCATGCGCACAGCGTCTATTCCCGCAGCCAGGGGGCTGGGGGCATGGATAGAGGCTCACAGAGCCTCTGGGTCATGCCCCCATAGCGGCAAAATGGGGGCGTGGCCTCGCGGGAGAGCCGCGAGTATAGGCCACGGCCCAAATTAGGACACGCCCCTCGAAAATTTCAACGCACCTGCGGCGCGCATCAGCAGCGTCCCGCATGCTGAACACGCAAAGTTGGGAGGTATGTACACCACTTTGCTACATATTCTATATGCTACACTACACCACTATGCTAAATACCTTAAATGCTACACTACACCACTACGCTGCATACCTTATATGCTATGCTACACTACACTACACCACTACACTACATATGCTATATGCTGAAAAATAGAAAGTGTGTGGAAGTACTGTGCTGGATTTAAACATTTACACCATGTATCAATTCACATTCACCAATATTAATATATCAATTGTATTTACTTTGAAAAAATGATATAAAATAATAAATACCAATTTATTGTGGTGGCCACCGAAAATAATTAAAACAAATTAATTACATACATGTATTTAAAGTTCAATAGCTTCAAATATCAATTTAGCTAAATAGAATATAATAGAATCAACTTTATTGGCCATGTATGCTTGCGCACACTAGGAATTTTTTGTGGATTACAGTGCAGCATCAAGCAGGGATGAAAAGGATGGGGGGGGGGGGACATTACATATATTACATAAAGACATTAGGTACTTATGTAGTATCTGGGCGCCCGAATTAGAAATCGGGTCGGATCGGGCACATCGCATCGCATCGCATGCGACCATCGGATGCGATGCGATGCGATGCGATGACCCGATTTTTCCATAGGAATCAATGTTAAAATGGACTGAGTCCATTTTAACATGGAATTCAATGGGAAAAAGGGGTCCTTTTCATACCCCTACTATCCAAGTGGGCATGGAGTTGGATATAAACCTGTGGCGAGCGTAGCGAGCCACCGAGCCCGAAGCGTGGCGAGCGTAGCGAGCCCCGCGAGGGGACACAGAATACCGTTCGCTCGCCACGCTTCGGGCTCGGTGGCTCGCTACGCTCACCACAGGTTTATATCCAACTCCATGCCCACTTGGATAGTAGGGGTATGAAAAGGACCCCTTTTTCCCATTGAATTCCATGTTAAAATGGACTCAGTCCATTTTAACATTGATTCCTATGGAAAAATCGGGTCATCGCATCGCATCGCATCCGATGGTCGCATGCGATGTGATGCGATATCGCATCGCATCTGATTGTATGCCTTAACTTAAGGCATACAATCAAAAAATCGGGTGCCCAGATACTACATAAGTACCAGACATGACATGCATTCCATTTATACTCTAGCTACGACTATAGTGGTCAGGTCACCAAGTAGGGACACGTTGTTTGGCTGTTGATATTGGGATTGCATTTGCTTTGATTGGATTGTTCAGGTGATGGATAGCTAACGGAAAGAAGCTTCTTGCTTCTATACTTATAGCGATTTGATGTTATATAGGGCCTTATTCTAGTTCACTCTTTCTGACAAAATCCTTAGATGTACAAAACCATGTGCACTGCAGGGGGGTGGATGTAAAATGTGCAGAGAGAATTAAATTTGGGTGGGTTATTTTGTTTCTGTACAGGGTAAATACTGACTGTTTTATTTTTACACTGCAATATAGATCTCACTTTGAAGTAAAACCCCACCCAAATCTAATTATCTCTGCACAAGTTACATCTGCCCCACCTGCAGTGCACATGGTTTGTCCATCTAAGAAGGATTTTTTCAGAAAGAGTGAACTGGAATAAGGCCCATAGTGCTTGCAGATTAAGTCAAACTATTGCTTTAAATATTGAGTGTATGGGCAGGTGGGAAGTGTCCTCCGCTCGCCGCAAGCCAATGCCGGCCGGGCTGGCTTGCTGATACATGAGACAGGCGTCTCTCACCTGCCGTGTCTGCGTGTACAGGTGATTGAGCAAGCCGGTGGATGCTGGAACTCCCAGTGGGGGAACACGCTGAGGGGTGGGCTATGGTTTCATTTGCTCAATTACATTGCCAGATTTGTGTTTCCACTATACAGTTGGACAGATAAATCTTTAGGTGTGTACCCAGCATAACTCTCTCTGCACATTTTACATCTTCCCCACCTGCAGTGCACATAGGGGGGTCATTCAGACCTGATCTCTGCTGAGCGAATGTGCAATATCCAGCAATCAGGTAGACGCCGCCCCACTATAATGAAATGTGTACGGCTAGCAAAGACTTTGCCGAGCAAATATGTCAACATACATTGCAAGATGCTCACCATCAAATGATTGTTACACTGGTCACCGATCATCAAAAGCTAGGAGTAACCGGGGACTTACTCGGCGGCTGCGATGAATACAGGCATATCTGTCCAAAAGCTGATGTCACACACCCTCAGCTTAAATGCTTGGGCACATTTGCGTTACCACCCCCAGACGCCAGCTTCCTGTCAATCACCTTGCGAATGGCTAGGGAAGGAAAAAAGTAGCAAGAGTTCTTCACTAGCAAGCATCGCCCACGCACATTCCGGCCCATATGCATGCGCAATCTATCGATTATCGGCTGCTGTGTGAATTTGCACAGCAGCGATCAGATCTGAATGGGGCCCATGGTTTTGTCCATTAGAGATAGATCTTGCTTTTGTGGTCCATGCTGAATGAATCTCAGATGAGAGCAGCCATACTTTATTTATTTTTTATAGGCATGACTAACTTTAATTATGCTGTGCAGCTGTTGCTGGTGATAAAACGCTGTACTGAAAATACCAGGAAAAACACATACTTTATAAGAATAGACCATGCTAGATTGATATTTAGTGCCAAAAACAGGAATTTTTTTGTTAGTATATAGATTTTACAGAATCATATGGAGTTTATAGTCTCCTTACGCTCAAAAAATAACATACTTGTGCTAGACATCATACAGAGTCATTAATATTTCTAGTTATTTTTCATTATTTTTCTTCCAGTAACACTCCACTTAATGACCCATTTTCCTTGTAGTGTCTCTCGGATACTGTAATCTCTGCTGACCTGAGTATTAACTCAGCTCAAACCTGATCCTCTTAACCCAAGGACGCAAGAGGCAATTATGAGAATGTGATACATAATGAGAGTGAAAACACTGGAAGAAGCCAAAGAAGAGAAAGTTCATGGAGAGAACATTCCATAGTGCGATATAAAATAGGCAAATGCAATTAATGACATATATTAAGGGGGGTAGTCAATACCGGGTCACGACTGTCGATGCGTCCCGACAGCTGTGAACCTGGCCCGGTATTCAATGTCCCGCTTGGCCATCAGCAAAAAGGGGGCGTGTTCGCATAAACGGCCATGGATTGCTGAGATCCGGACGCTATTGTGACAATTCACGGCACTAATCGGCAAAACGGGCCTGACAGCTTTTATAGTTGGTCCTGTTCTGTTGATCTGCCTATTCTATGCTGTCGGGCAAGACAGCATTGAATAGGTGCCCGCCGCTATTACCCCCGTCGAAAATAGCGGCGGGGATTGAATACCCCCTAAAAATCTTTCAGAGTGTTTCAGTGCTTTAGTAATGTGTCAAGCGGTGTTTTCGAGACAATAGCACCATATCACATTTCTTCCTCGTGTTCTGATCACTTTATTTGTTTATCTACTTAGTGTATGATCCCGCATGTTCAGAAAGTCATAAAAGCAGCAGTATGCACCACTCGTTAACGATAATGGTGCCGCGAATCATATAGTGTGTATGGGGCTTAAGATACCTTGCATAGCACATACAGATTTGTAAAAACAATAGTAAATATAGTAGCATAGTAATATTACATGTAGCTACAAAATGTGTGTCAAATTAGAGACCAATTGAATGATGTTCTTTAATGATGATAAAACAAATGCATTAAATTTAAAGAATGTGTGCAGGTCAATGCTAACTAATGGAATGCTCCTAGGTCATGCAGTTGATCCGATGCTGCATCCCCAGATGCAGCATTGGATCAGAGAAGCAGTGTACAGTACATCTTTTAACTCAAGGCACCTCCTGTGGCTTTTGAATATTTCTGCACCTGTAGTCCCCCTTGGTGCAATTAGTGTCCCCCACTGGATCAGCACCAAAAAGAGGGGTTGGGGGCAGGATGAAATCACTGAGAATCATGTTGTTATGGCCAAGCACATGTACAATGCCGGAGCTACCCAGTCAGGAGAGGATGCACAGCAGGGAGGCACCGGGCAGCAGAGGTGCTCTCAATGCTCTACATCCGCTGCTGTCCTCTGTGGCTGCTGCTCCGCCTGTCACACTGCATGACAGGCAGCAGCGGCGGCAGCACAGAGATCCCTCCCTCCTAAACACCCTGGTCAGTGACATGGCAGGGGCTGAAAAGGGGCAGGCCTAACAGCCCGAGGGGGCCGAGCTACCCGGATGGAGGGAGCGAAGCTATAAGGAAGCAAAACTGATGAAAATAGAAGCAGTTGAGTAAAATGTGAGTGTACTGCAACTGGTATGGGCATATAGATAGGCACAACTACTAGTGTCGGCAACTGGTGTGGGCATATGTATAGGCAGCACTACTAGTGTTGGCAACTGGTGTGGGCATATGTATAGGCAGCGCTACTAGTGTCAGCAACTGGTGTAGGCATATGTACAGGCAGCGCTTATAATGTCTGCAACTGGTGTGGGTATATGTATAGACAGCACTACTGCTGTCGGCAACTGGTGTGGGTGTTGTGTATAGGCAGCAGTATTAGTGTCGCAACTGGTGTGGACATATGTATAGGCAGCGCTACTGCTGAAGGCAACTGGTGTGGGTATATGTATAGGCAGTGCTACTATTGTCTGCAACTGGTATGGGTGTTGTGTATAGGCAGCAGTACTAGTGTCAGCAACTGGTGTGGGCATTACGTATAGGCATCACAACTACTGTCGGCAACTGATGTGGGCATTACGTATAAGCAGCGCTACTCCTGTCAGCAACTCATGTGGGCATTGCGTTTAAGCAGTGCTATTCCTGTTGGCAACTAGTGTGGGCATATGTATAGGCAGCGCTACTACTGTCAGCAATGGGTGTGGGCATATATATCGGCAGCGCTACTACTATCGGCAACTGGTGTGAGCATATGTATAGGCAGCGCTACTACTGTCGGTAACTGGTGTGGGCATATGTATAGACAACACTACTGTTGTCGGCAACTGGTGTGGGTGTTATGTATAGGCAGTGCTACTATTGTCAGCAACTGGTGTGGGTGTTGTGTATAGGCAGCCCTAGTAGTGTCAGCAACTGGTGTGGGCATATGTATAGGCATCGCTACCGCTGTCGGCAACTGGTGTGGGCATATGTATAGGCAGCACTGCTACTTTCGGCAACTGGTGTGGGCTTATGTATAGGCAGTGCAACTTCTCTTGGCAACTGGTGTGGGCATTTACATATATCGGCGGTGGTACGGGGAGGAGGCTTATTGGCGCTGCTAGATTTTAATTAGCACGCCAGGCTCTTACCTGATGTAGCATCTGGCGCTGTCTTGCTTCGTTCCTTATCTGGCCCTGCCGCTGAATGCCAGCTTTTCTAGCGCAGTGGGTCTCCAACCTAATGCTCCATGCTGCTTGCTGGTCTTCAGTGACTACAAATTAAAACAGCACATGCACCGGGTTTACAGCGCCGTCCATTTCCCAGCATCCCATGTGAACATTACCCGGTGCATGCTCTGTTTTAAATTGAAGACGCAGAAGACCGGCAAGCGTTGTGGAGCATAAGAAGGTTGGAGACACAGCTAACATCCATTATCATGTATTCCCATAACGGATGCCGATGTCCGGGCCTGCTTCATCATGATAGCATGGTGAAGCGGGTCTGGGCAGTTATGGATCGAAAAGACAATATTGATACATCTACCCCTCAGTCACACACAGAGGTGTAGCTAGGCGACATGGTGCCTGGAGCAAGGGTATGTTTCAGCACCCCAATCCTAAATTAGTGACAGTGTCGGTTCTTGACCTTTGTGAGATCAGGGTAAGAGTTTCCTTTGGTGCCCCCATGTCTAAAACAGTGCATGGCGAAGGGAAAGATAGGGGCATGGCTACATGGGAAAGGGACACTGAATAGTACCAATTCACAATATATCCATTATTCATATTACAAAACACAGTAATACCCCTTGTATGTTACACAAAGTAGAGCCCTTTTACATTTTATGCCACACAGGAGAGCTGTTTATAAACATTTATGCCACACAATAGATTATATATACACATTAACCACAGTAGAGCTCCATATGCACTTTATGCACACAGTAGAGCAACTTATACACATTAACCAACAATACACGTTAGCCATGGTAGAACCACTTATACATCTTATGCCACAGTAGAGCCATTTATACATCTTACGCCACAGTAGAGCCTCTTAGACACACTACACCACAGTAGAGCCCCAGACAGAGGTACTGAAATACCATTAAAAAAAAAAGAGTGCTCTTTGTGGCACTATACTTCACATCGCAAATTCCAGGTCGCATTTGCATGTGACCTAGCAGCTCACACGCTGCATGTTGAGGCTAGAGGATATATTTATTAACTATTAGTTAGTATAATTTAGAAGTGGAGATGTTGCCCACAGCAATCAATCAGATTCTACTCATCATTTATTTAGCACCTTCTAGAAGATAGTAGCTAAAATGTATACCTATGGAAACAATAGAGTGTGTGTGTTAGTCTGTGGTGCTACAGTGGGGACAAACAGATGGAGCCTCTCACATTCACTGCCTGCGCTCTCCAGAACGTCCCCGCTGGCGGAGAGGGACTTCATCAGACTGTGACGCGAGAGCGCCTCACATGCACGTGCGTCCCAGTCACTCGGCGGCTTGGTGGCTTGACCCTGCCCATCTCCGCTTCAGGGAGATAGGCAGGGTTAGGGGGGTGTGGGGAGGTGACGGGGACCGGCTATGGTTCCGGTGGAAGCGGCAGATGGCGGCGGGGAGCTCCGTCAGAAGGGGGCACGCGAGCGTCTAGCGTGTGCCCCCTTTCGACGGCTGGCAGGGGCTGGGAAATGCTACCGGGTGAGTTTATTATCACTTTGGGCGGGGGGAGGGGGGGGGGAGTGGAGACTAATGCTAGACACCACCTAGTTTTATCCCCCCATACATCTAGTGGTATATTTATAAGTGCAGGTCACCAGGGTCCATGTCTCCATCCTAATATGGCCCAGCCATCCAATTCTAGAGGCAATAAATGTCTCTGTGGCAATAAATCCCAGGTAATCCGGAAATATGTTATGCAGCAAAGATTTCCACTTAAAATGCAGGGATATGCAGCAGGAGCGCACTATGGAATGTCAGAAAGCCTATCTGACTGCAGCCGCATCCCATGCAATGCCTGATAAAAATAATAATAATAATAATCAATCAATCAGTAGATAAAGGACTCTGAGCAGTACCTAGAATCTCCCTTAACTCATCTGGTGGTCAAGCTTTTAGCCAGGCAGCTCAGACTCTATGAAACTCAATCCCCCCCACAGTTCAAGAGGCCCTCACTCTAGATTGCTTCAAAAACAAGACTTCCTTTTCTGAGCTTAATTGTTTTTATACTGTATTATGCTCATTCTACCTGTTTAGTGCCTTGAGTCCTATTGGACAAGTGACCTAATTCAGCAAGGCTCACTAAGCAGCGGTCATTTGCTGCTGAGCGAGCCCTAAGATGTCGCTTGGCCAGACGCACGCCCCCCTGCCGCCGAATCCCCTCAGTACCATGCTCAGCACACAGTGCTGACACATTGCTGTGTGCTTTATACACTCCTCTGGAGTCCCACATCAGTGGCAGTATTGCTAAACAAATCAAAAAAATGCTGGGAAAACGGCTGCGGCGACATTTTCCAGGAGTCCTATGCATAAACATTGGACTCCGGTACAGCGCTAGGATCTCCTAGTAACTGGGCTACTCAGAGTCCCAATGCCATGCAGGTTAAAGAGAAGGGGGCACAAATTGAGACTGCACATGATTATTATTATTATTGCTTATTTATATGGCGCCACAAAGGTTCCACAGCGCCTAAAAAATACACAAATGAGCAAAAGCAGATAACAAATTATAGTACAGGACAATTTAGGACAAGTACATGGTAAATATGGATGTTTGCATCAGGGGACAGGACACTGAAACAATCATCAGGGTGGCAGAGGTTTATATATTCAAAGAAAGGCACATGAGGACAGAGGGCCCTGCTCGTGAGAGCTTACATTCTAAAGGGGAGGGTTAGAGAGACAGGGTGACACAGAAGGGGAAGAAGTGAGCATAAACAGAAGGATAGGATGAGAGATGGTCAGGTTTTATGCAGGAGGGTTGGAAGAGGTAAGCTTTAAGTCTAAAAAATCTCTGGGTCATCCAAGAGTAGATTTCACAGAGACAGTTGGAGATATGAGTGAGGATAGAGGGAGAGAGAGCAGGAAAGGAGCGGTAGATTTCAGTATTATCAGCATAGAGTGGAAGTCGAGTGAGCAAATGAGCTCACCCAGAGAGGACATGTAGAGAAAGAGAAGAGGACCAAGAAGAAAGTGTTGGGACACCTACAATCAATAGAAGTGCAGGAGAGGTGGAGGCATGAGAGGTACAGCTGGGCATTTTCAAAACTGACAGTGCAATTCAAGAGTTAACAGTGATATTCAAAGTTTTAGCAGATGTAGAAATGGTGATATCACAGCTGAATAGCCAGATTAAGCAGCCAGGAGTAGTATGTTGTGTGTATGAAGTGAGCTCACATGGGCGTCTTCCTCTCTTAAGACACCTCCTGATAGGTAAAGACTTTATATACAAAACAAACCTGGTCATTAGTCTGACAAGAAAACACCCATTTATGTACCCTGAGCATTATAAGCATAATAATAATAATAATAATTTGGTAGACAGTACAGATTTCTCGCTATGATACAAGTTAAAGAGATAACGGAGGATGGTTTTCTGGACATTTTTAATAGAAATAGAAATGTAATGTCTTTAGGCGCTGGCAGTGGTCCACAATATACAGAATGTATACCAGCAGCCACTACGAGAGAAGTATGCCAGCCTCCAAACAAGAAATAAAAACATAAACATGATACATAAAAATAAATAGTAATAGAATTTTTTGTTTGGGAGGCACACTTATCGGTGCCTCCCAAACTATTTTACATGGTACAAATTGATAAAAGTATGTAAATAAAATAAACAGAATATGTGTAATAGGTATATTCTTTGTATTATTTTAAACAAAATGACAGGGGAAGCACTGCCTCCCCTAACTGTACATTCCTGGAGAAAACATTGGTCTTATGTAAAGATGCCCACGGAAATACACAACTTGTATATATATTACTGCACACAAAAAAATTATCAACAAATCTATAGAGAACAATGTTAGAATTATGATCATTCAGGATTAATATGTTGAACCAATATATGAAATTAGTCACGGAAATGTCTATGTACTGTACATGCAGTTGATTGGCTATTTGCAAATGGGCATTATCAAAATGCATGCATTACACAATGTGCACTCACAAAGGTGCTGCTGCAATCGGGACATATGGTATCAGAAAGGTGGCGGGACAGTGATAGGCGTTCCTGGGCAGTGACTGGGAGGTGGCTAGCAGATCACTTAAAAATGGTTTGTTCAGTGCGTATATTAGGAGAGTATTAATGCAAGAAACTTTGTTCACAGCCACAAGCATAGGATGCGCCATGGTCAAAATCTGCACCTGCCATACAGCTGATACAATTTTTGATGGAATAAGTAATAGTGGTGGGAAAGAACGCATTAAAGGTATTATAACGTGCACAGGCCTTGCACATTTGGCCACAACACAGACGAACACAAGAAAAGGAGTTTGTATGCCAATTGCAAAAGTCATAGACAGGTGGCTGCCAATATACGCTGCTACATTTGCTTTTGCGTGTGACTCAGAATTGGGCACTATGTGCACCAAAACAGGGTGGGGAGCGGGTACTCAGGTCCACTCCCCCCCCCCACACACCTTTATAGGTTTTAGAGGTATATTTACCTTGACCCAGGTAATGAGCCCCTCCTCCCTCGCAACACCTACTTCACAGTGTTAACTTCGGAAAAATGGCACTCACAACGTAAGCAAAGACTCTGATACTGTGCTAGAGTCTTTGCTCTCTAGAAGAATGAGAAGTATATACCTGCCGCTAGGAGGACTAGGTCAAGTAAATCTTACTCAAATAGCTGCTCACCACAGGAGGGTGGGCCGGCCCTTATAAAAAAAGACAGGGGAAAATGAGCCCTAATAAAGTAAAAAATAGGTTAGTCTCCAATTGGAGACCAAAGTCGCTTACAGTAGTTTGCGTAGTGGGGATGGATCCCCCCCTAGAAAGAAGTCCTGGTAACGTGCAGTGTAGAATGTACGATCATAAGCAATCTCTTATTTTGCTAATACTAACATATTAAGTCTATCAGGTTTGCTTTGTTTGTGTACAAATTACTACATTAATTATTTTTTAAGATAACTTAAAATTTTATTTCTTACAGTAATTGAATGCAAGGAGGTTTCCAAGCAAACTCGTTTCTACAGTAACATGTGTTAGATCGCTTTGCACACTGTAACTTTTCATTTCTGCGTGTTCCACTTAGATTAGTCATCAACCGAAATCTGAAACATAACCAGGTAATAGTGGTGCTAAACATTTTAGTGTTTTTTTCCAAATCAGGAACAGCCTTAATCTGCATTAAGTAGCAGGCTAGAATATTCCTGGAAAGTTAATTAGTAAATAGAGAGACGACACATGAGCTGCATTTGGAATAATGAAAGTAGGCTAAACGAATGACAAATGACAGATTCATAGCCAGAGCTTTCAAAGCCAGTGATAATTTGACCATCATCTTTTTTCTGTGTGTGCAAGATGTTGTCTGTTGCTCTCAGTGCTGCCAAAGGGATATCTAAGCCCTGATGCTTTATTTGACTCCCCTTCATGCTGTAGATGCACCATCTGCAAAAAGCTGGTGTTGCAAGTATAGCCTGGGATGTGTGACTACACTGACAATAGAAAGTTGTTGGTTCATGGAGGCACTCACCTTTGCTCACAATATCATTTGCCTTGTGAAAAGATCTCTCTGCCCACCAAACCAACACTGCTGAGGATGCCTTGGCCGGGTGCCTTGTACCATCCCACTATTGCTCTTCTCAGAAGTCCTGAATGTTCTAAGACAGGGGACTTTAACATGCAGCCTTCCAGCTTTTTTTCCCTAAACCTCCAAGCATGTCCTACCACAGTCTTAGCATGTTCTAATAGCAAAAATATGTTTTGGTAGACCATAGTTAAGGCAGTACAGTCCCAAATGTATTGGACTGTTAGCCCTTTCTGCCACTTAGGTTTGGCATTTATGGCAGAGCTACAGTACAGTCATTTTTGCAAAAAAAAATTTTTGTTCAACCTAAACTATGGGTGCAGAGCTTGGTCCCACGAACCAACGTGCCACTAAGTCCCAAACTCTTCCTCTATTTGCCCGCTCTGCAGCATAAGTAGAGATTGCCCATAGATGGGTGAAAACACCAACGGGTTCTAGTAAATCATTTAGTATCATCAATGCTAAGCCCCAATGTCACCATAGATGGTAGGTAGTCCTTCCATGGCCAACACTATTGGCCAGGACAATTAGGTGTGGCTTGATTTCCAGCCGAATAATGTAGTAAATGTGAGACAAGTATGTAGATAAATATGAGATACTGTACCTGACACTATACTATAAAGATATTAGAGCTCACCATAGTACCACAAGGCTACCAGTCAGTTGTTATTGTACAGGGAACAGAATCCAAAATTCATTCTAATATCCATATTCACAATAGAAAGTACATCATCCATAATTTCCTTAATTCATAATGGTACAATAAACTCTTTACTTGTACCAGACATTTGTTTGTAAGAATGCCACTACCATTTCCTCATCTATCTAATTTCTACTGTCTATGTTCAATAAAGCAATTTGTTACAGTTCTATTTAATATCATCATTATAATAATTACTACTACCATTTCTAATTGATTTATTATTTATACAGAATTTTTCACCGTATTTATTTCTAAATTTATTGGCTCCTTTCCCAGACGCTGTGATCCAATCCATTTTTTTCTTTTTCCTTTTCACCTTTTGGTGGGGACAGCCAATCCCAAGATCACATGCAGCAGGGATAGCCAACTATACATATGGTCCACAATTATTGTCATTATCGTTAACTCATTATTTAAACCCCTTTGTATTTCACCTGTCATCAGTGTACTAGCGCCAGGAGAAGAAGAGCGTCCAATCTCTCGATTATTATACATCTGAGCATGCCACTCATCTCTATATTCAAACCATCAAACACAACAGAATGAGTTTACCATCATTGTAGGCTACACATTTTTTAAATACCTAATAGCATTCAGTGGAATGGTGGAGAAAAAGCTGAATCTGAAATGAGTTTTCTAAACGTGACAATTTTTCCAACAATTAAAAAAAATTGTCACTTTAATTGAATAGGTTGAATGTAAATTCAACTGAAAATCACTGAAACATGTTTTTTTTTCCAACTGATGTAAAAATCAGCACTAATTGAATACCCCCATAATCTGTACAACTAACCACTTCTCTCCACTTGTACGAAACAATCTCTGCTTTTCTCTAATCTGATATATAATGTAACATTACTTAGCACGTGTCACTTTTACTGGCTTTTTTTAATTACTTTTATGAGTTTCTGTAGCACAATATTTACATTCTAGCACTTAGCGAGACTTTCAGACTATTGTTACCTATGAGAATGACATAGCTCTACTGTATATCAAACCATTTGTTTCAAACCAATCTAACATCATATTTAAAATTGGTGATAATATATGAAATTGCTATTTGGCAACTATATAGCATCAGCTCTACTTCAGTTAAAATGTGAACATCCATATAGTGAATGCAGATAACGTTACTGGATTACCTGGACGTTCAGCTGAGGCAGCAAAATGGGTTCACCCCAAGCAGCTTATAGTGAGACAAATCCATGTCTCTTACAGATCTGCCTATGACAGAGGCACTTCATCGACAGTCCCATGTACCTGCTTAATATGCAATCATCTCATAGAGCGTCATAGGTCCCATTCTAATACTGTATACAAAACAAATAGACTCGAAATTCTGTTGCGCAATCAAAAGTGCTGCTGGTCTCCTCAACCAGTGTTATCAAACTGGTTAAAAACTACCATATATCACAGACAAAATTTTGGGAGTACAGCGCTCTACTGGGGATATAATAGACAATTGGAATATATTGATATATTACCAACTTGGGATCCTAGATACTATCCGTTCCTTTGTTACTTCATACGGTTCACATGAAAAAAATAGAAAAATATACAACATGTGTAATAGTCCACAAATACATATAGTCCAATAAATATATAGGGGACTCTTGGAGCTAGATGGATACAGTGGATTCCTCTATGTCCCTTGTGTGGTGGTAGGCTGGGGGGCTTTCTTTTTACAGGATCACCTCGTGTCAGGATATATGAATCGCTTACACTCTGCTTACATAAAAAGGTTTCGAACCCCGTATATAACGGTTTCTTTTTCTTTATGGTAATCAACAAACGGTGCTTACTTATAGCTTACATGGATCAGGGTGATGGAACTCTCATCAAGGTTTCTTTATGCAAAAGACATCTCCATTTTGAATAAAAAAACTTTTTCCATTTATGAAAAAGTTTTTTTTATTCAAAATGGAGTTGGAGATGTCTTTTGCATAAAGAAACCTTGATGATGATATCAATATATTCCAATTGTCTATTATATCCCCATTCTAATACTGTTTTGATGCATTCTACCAGTAGTTCCCAACTTCGGTCCTCAAGTATCACCAAAAGTTTGCAATTTCGACATCATCTGTGGATCTTTAAAATGTGACAGTTGGTGATACACAGTGTGACTTGGAAAAGCTGAACTGTTAGGGGTACTTGAGGACCGAGGTTGGGTACAACTGCATTAGACCAACATACATCATGTTGAAATGAGAATGTCAATATGTTCATAATGCCAGCATTCAGCATGTCAGCACATATGAAATGTGGTTCTAAGGTAAATCTATTCATAACCCTAATGTCGACACTATGTCGTTATCAATATATTTCACCTTTTAACATTTTAACCATGTTGACATTCTGCCTACTGTGGGAGAAATGGGTCTCCATAATATGTATTGGACTGTTACAATAAATAACCCACACATATGTTTTCTATTTCTAACAGGCAAGTCTCCAAAATAAAAATGGATGTTAATTAGTCTATATGGCGGCTCCTCTGCACTTTTACTCTTTCATGCCTGAGGCCACTAACCCTAATTCTTCTTCATTTTTAGCAATTGATTATTATTTATAGTTATATTAGGTTTAAGCAGAGTTTTGCTTTAATAAGGAATCATCATTCATGACTTTATTGTATTTGTCTTAAATCTTTAGAAACTACTTCCCACAGTTCCTCTGTTCTTGACCGTTTCCTGCCATATGATATGAATGTCTAGTAACAAAGGCATACGGTGAAAAGTAAATATGTGACTGTGCCTTGCAATTACTTTCAGCTACTGTAGCCACCAACATGGATGAAAACATTGTTCAGAGACTACACATAGGTGATAGTGAGTCGTGCCGAAAGCAGTACGTGGAGGTAAGCCACTAACAAGGAGCAGAAAGTGATGCAAGCAATACAGTTTGTAACCAATAATGGGGAGGGGGGGGGGGTTTATTAATTTGATGGGGATTATGCGTGCAAGATAACTTACTAGTTTCTACTTACAGCAAGTAGGGTGTGGTTCAGTAGGCAGGGTTAGCTTTACTATTAGGCAGATTTAGGCAGCTGCCTAGGGCACTGGGACCAGGGGGGTGCTACCAACTCTGCCTATCACAAAATTAAGGATGTCTATGAGCAGCAAGTCATCCTTATTGTACTTAATGTAGGTGGCGGCTCCACACTTTCAATTGAGGGTCTGAAAAGAGGGTGTTGGTGGCAGTGTGGGGTTGGCTGGGGGCAGTGGATGAAAGTTTTGCCTAGGGTTATAAAAAACCTTTTCATCCGGCCCTGCCAGTAGGTTGTCAATGTCTAGGTTGTCGCCTATAGGTCATCATGCACAAGGTCAACTCTGGAAGAGGGTTGACACAAGCAAAAATTTGACACGGAAAAGGTTGGCATTATTTAAAAAAAAAAATGTATGTTAAAGTCGGTACCTGAGCATGTGGACCGCAAATAGTGTACCACTCACTAGCCATGTCTCAGGCCAGGTGTCTTACTGTACTTGGCACTCTTTAACATTCCCAATAAAAGTCCACATGGATGGTAAAGTAAAAAAAGTTCAAAATATGAAAAAAAAATTATCCCAAACTCAGGTTGATCTTTTCAAGTATCAACCAAAACCAAGTTGACCTTTAGCTTGTGTTGACCATATGATTCATATATATGTCAACCATATGGTGCTGACCTATTGTAAATCTAGACATTGCCTATCAACCATCCAGATACCCAGCCAGTAACCATAAATAAACAGTGCCATTCTATTTGCAAATGCTTAAATAGTTTATATGGTCACAGCTGTTTTCCTTTAATATCGAAATATGTTCTTTACTGAATCTATGACTACCTATGACTAATAGTCAGTGTTCTCAGAGCAAACCACAGCACATTGATAGAAATACTGCATACTGTATATTGGTCCTAATTCAGACCTGATTGCAGTACAAATTTGTTTGCAAAATGGTCAAAATCATGCGGCACCGCAGGTGGGGAGATGTAACATGTGCAGAGAGTTAGATTTAAGCAAGTTATTTTGTTTCTGTGTATGGTAAAAACTGGATAATTTATTTTTACACTGCAATTTAGTTTTCAGTTTGAACACACCCCACCCAAATCTAACTCTCTCTGCACATGTTACATCTGCCCCACCTGCAGTGCATATGGTTTTGTCCATTTTGAGAACACATTTGTTATGCGATCAAGTCTGAATTAGGCCCATAGCAACCAATCAGATTGTATCATCTTCTAGGAGGTGCTTAATAAATAAGAAATATAAGGTGAAATTTAATAGGATGAGAGATTCAGAAAGTAAGAGATTTGGTAAGCAATCTCCAGTTTTTTAAAAGTGGCAATCATTTACACTGCAAAATCAAACTGGTATTGCAGTGTAAATGATTGCCGATTTAAAAAAACCCTGGAGATTTCTTACCAAATCTCTCACTTTCTGAATCTCTCATCCTATTACATTTCACCCATAATCTGATTGTTTAATATGGGCAACATCCCATTTTAATAAATGTATCCCCTATCTAAACAATGCTTTGTTGTGTTGTTTTGTTTTTGTGGTGA
The DNA here is from genome assembly GCF_055691185.1 of Crinia signifera. NCBI lineage: Eukaryota > Metazoa > Chordata > Amphibia > Anura > Myobatrachidae > Crinia > Crinia signifera. Next base: position 214,399,512 of record NC_139222.1, on the reverse strand, counting down.
GACTAGAAGGCTACTAAAACTGGATATTTATTTCTATTAGAAAACTATTTAGCAGAAAACAAATGAAACTACAACAAAGGATTAGAACGTGACCTGGAAGACTGTACAGTCTATGTAAAAATTAGATTTGATAAAAAAAAACAAAATAATGCCTAATCCTTCCCATTACATACCTTTATATGTATCAGGGCAATGAAAATGGTGTGAGAATGTGGTAAATTTGCATTCAATATACTATATAAATGTATTGGTAACTGCATGTGGTCTCTCTAATCACCATAGGAATCTTTTTATTCTGTTCTGTTCATTAATTTAGTTTGTGAATGCCACAGAATCCTAGTTTGTATTTCCTTCTTTGCAACGTTTTATAAGGCAAATAAGTCTTTAATAAACCTAGACGATGGTCAACATGGGAAAACTGGTTACATATACTATAATATCAACTAACTGCTATAATGCTCATATTCTCACCCAAATTTTTTCAGTCAAAATCGATTGTTTTGTTTCAGACATAACTATATACAGTATGTGGGCTCCTGTGTGACCAATCAAAATTGTCTGACTGGGAAAAGACCGCCATGGATCCATTTGACCTCACGCGTAGTTGGGCAAAGTAAAAACAGATTTATTGCTCTGGCCAAGTGACAGGAACAGCGCAAGTAGGATAGGGTACAGTATGCACTATTTGCCATCAAAGTTGATACAAAGCTACAGTTAAATGATAAGATACAATTTAGAATTTGGAAGCCTGGAATCATCACTTACCCTATGTAATCAGCTGTCACATATCCAGCCACAGAGATGCCTGGTGCTCAGTGCTCACCCCCTTCATGGGCTCTCCTCTGGGACTCAACTGATCCGCACCCCCTCTCAGGCTTCGGATTTATTAGGCTCAGAGGTAATAGGATTACATTACTCTATCTCACATTGTAATCTGATATTCCATCTGGGGACATGGATAGTGCAGCATTGCGACTAGGTATGACCCTTTCCTGTGATGTACAAGTTACCATACCTGGAAGTGTTTAATATTTTCTTACAATAACAGTAGTTTAAAGGAGAATCACAAATTCATTGATCGTTGATAGATCAGTCTGTATCTTTAAAAGTAATATGGCCATTGTTGCAATTAAATTAGGATCTCCTTCTCAGGCTATCTGTACTTTATCATTACCATTTACTTATACAGCACCACAGCTAAGAGGACCCTGTTACAGAGGAAAATACGCATTTCACGCAGATTAAAATTCATCCAGCCTGGGGCGTAACTCCCAGAGGCAATTGAGGCTTCAGCCTCCGGGCTACAAGCCTGAGGGGGCACCTGCATGTAAAGCAGCACCTCACAGCAGATTTCAATTGTGACCACTTAATTGGCTCTACACCAGGAGCCCTGCTAACATACAAAAGGGGACAGGATGGCTCCTGTCTGGTACCTCTCAGCCTGCGCTGCAGCAAGTGATGGTGCTGGACTCTTTAGATGATATGCACAAGTGTAGACACACAGCTTATTTGGGTTGGGGGCACCAAACTCCAACTTGCCTTTGGGCACCCGAGATGAACTTATACCCCTGGATCCAGCCAGACAGCAATGGGAACAACAACGTAATGTGTAAATTTAGTCATTTAGTTTGTTACTTTGGTTTAATGCCCCTTCAAAAGTTAGTAATCTTCCAGGTGCTATAACAGGCCCCAGTATAAACATCTAATTTTGTTAGACCATCCATGTATGACTAAATTGCAAAGTACCTGAAGCCAAAATAAAGGATTGCCATGTGGTGGCTTACTGATGCTAAACAAATACAGGATGGTGGCATTACCTATAACAACAACAACAAAAATAGCACAAGCAATGTTTCTACACTGCAGCTAGCTTTTGTTTCTTATGCTGGGTACACACTACACAATGTGTCTGTACTCAGTGACACCATAGCTGGGGTGGGGTGGGGGGTTTGCATCTACACTTGGGCTGACCAGTCGAGAGGGTTAATGTTTTTGGTCAGGGCCGACCAGTCAGGGGGTTAATGCTTTGGCCAGGGGAACTTGTATAAAAAGTTTCCCCCATCTGGGGCATTACCCTGATGGCTGTTTGGGCCCAGTGCTGGTTGTCAAACTATGGGGAACCCCTATATTTTGGGAACCAGGACTGGCCCATGAGCCTGGTGCTGGTTTTAGAAATATGGTGTAACCCCAATGTTTTGTCCCCCTGAATTTCTAAAACCAGGACCGGTTCAATGAGCCCAACGCTGGATGTAGCTTGGGGGGGAAGATGCCATCACAAAGGGCTGCTCTTAATGTTACTATTCGCATATGTAAGTACATATGCGATTACAAGCAGCATGTACTGCAAGAAGTTGGTACATCCCTCCCTTTGCCTTTAAACTGGTATACTTATTAATTACACATGTTCTGTGGCTGGCTGGCTTCATACCTGCATTTCACCTGGTTTTCAGTAGCTAGAGAACCTGTGTAGTCTATTAGTGACCATGTTTAAAAGGATAGGGTGGTAAGCCTACTTATGTGTAAGTAGAAGTATTTTATATTAAATTTGGTAGAACACAGGCAACCTATGTAGGCCTGACAAAGAAGAGCAGCAGAATAATAATGTTTTGGAAGGAAGATCAGCTTCGTACTTGTATTCAAAATAGGTTATAAGAAAGAAAGTATTTTTGGGGCAAGGTGAGTAAAAAAGACTGTTCCAGTAATCAATCTGGGAGTCCATAAATGTTTGTAGTGTATTGACTAATGAATCTTTGAATAATGTAGAGTTCAGGCTAGCATTGTGCTGTTTAGTGCTGCGCCCCACATTTTTTTTTTTAAACTGGGATATACAATCGACCCTTAATTAGGCACCTCACTGACCTCTGGACAAAATCCAACATTGAAAGGTGAGAAGAACCATCATTGGAAACGGTAGTTCTTCTACTACCTTGTTTACTATCTGGGGAGAGAGACAGTAGGCTGGGAATTATTTAATTGCAACAGAACAAGTAAATGTGAAAGGCTGTGATTGTATTTCATGAAAATGATGAAAACTATAGGGGATTGTCTATAAAAAAATTGCATACTATATACAGGGTTAGCAAAAAATAAGTTACCCACTTAAGAGGGTTTTGACGTGTTCTACTGCTCCGAGTGAGACAAAGTGTAAACTACAGATAATTCAAATACAGGTTTAGTATCCCTTATCCAAAATGCTCGGGACCAGAAGAATTTTGGATAACGGATTATTCCGTATTTTTGGAATATTTTATATTTGAAAGAAGTATCTTAAGCTATCTTGCATTTATGTTGTACAAACACATCAAATACACACAAATATATTTTATTTGTGCATAAAACAATGTTTTAAAAAATGAAACTAAGTTTGTGTACAATCTCAGACACTGTATATGAATGCCAAGCAATCATGTCCTTGCAGATATTTAGTGCCAGTTACATGTTATTACCCCAGTAGTGTCAGTTACAGATGTACCCAATAGGTTTTTAGCAAAAAATTAAAAATACATTTTGGAATAATTTTGATGGTACTCTTTACCTAGAACGGCGCCAGCGATTGAAATCGCGGTCGTCGGGGGTAAAAATCGCGGTCATCGCGGGTAAATCGGGATGGCCGCGATGACCGCGATCACCGCGATTTTCCCATAGGGAACAATGTTAAAACGGCAGATTGACCGCGATTTTACTGTTAAATGGCTCAATGGACCCGATTTGGGGCCAAATAGGGCAAATTAACCCTTAAATGTCCCCCCCAATTTTTAACGCCACCCCACGATCCACGCGAACCCGAAGCGTGGCGAGCGCAGCGAGCCCACGAGGGGCGGCGGTACGCGTCCTCCGACCTTTTCATGCCCTACTATCCACTAGGGCGTGGAGTGAGAATATAATAGTGTGGCGAGCGCAGCGAGCCACCGAGCCCGAAGCGTGGCGAGCGCAGCGAGCCCCGCGAGGGGACGCGGATACCTTCACAGGTAGACGCGTCCCCTCGCGGGCTTCACAGGTGTCCGCCTCGCCACGGACACCTGTGAAGCCCGCCAGGGGACGCGCATAACTGTGAAGGTATCCGCGTCCCCTCGCGGGGCTCGCTGCGCTCGCCACGCTTCGGGCTCGGTGGCTCGCTGCGCTCGCCACACTATTATATTCTCACACCACGCCCTAGTGGATAGTAGGGCATGAAAAGGTCGGAGGACGCGTACCGCCGCCCCTCACGGGCTCGCTGCGCTCGTCACGCTTCGGGTTGGCATGGATCGTGGGGTGGCGTTAAAAATTTGGGGGGACATTTAAGGGTTAATGGGCTCTGTGGCCCATTTAACATTGATTCCTATGGCCAAATCGGGTGGATTGAGCCATTTAACAGTAAAATCGGGTCCATCGCGGCTTTTAACATTGATTCCTATGGGAAATCGTGAGCATCGCGTCGCGGGCATCGCGGGTACATTTATGGCCGGCCGCGACGCGACTGACACGATTTCCATGTTTAACATTGGTTTCAATGGGAAATCGCGGGCATCGTGTCGCGGCCATACATAAATGTACCCGCGATGCCCGCGACGGGCGCCCTTCTAGGTAAAGAGTACCATTTTGATAACATATATTTGGATAAGGGATACTCAACCTGTAATGCACTAGTCATTTGTTAAATAAAAATGTATATTTCATAATATTGCCAAAAGGTGGCGCTATAGCACATAGTTTTAATGTCCAATAACCTGCACATAAATGTTTAATACGAGCAAAAAGGGGAGGTACACCATCATGCATGGAAGTAAAGATGAACGCGTTCGGTTTTACTTGGATCTCAAAGCGGGATCTTATTGGCTATCCAAAACAAGTGACAGCCAATCGGAAAACCCCAAACTTGTGAAATAGAAGGCACTCAAATGCCCTCTGAAGTGGATAACTTATTTTTCACTAAGGGCAGTATTCAATGTGAAATATCGCCGTGTGCAGCGAATCCTGTTTAGGATTCGCTGCACACTCGCTGTGTTCCGGAGGGCTGGCTGCCACTCGCTCTCCCTGTATTCAATGTCGGAGGGCCAAGTTGCCCCTCGCGGCTAATCTTAACCCCTGCAGCGGACGAGCGTTTGCGGCAGGGAGCCATGGGACGGTGGCAGGCAGGGAGATGGAAGTCTCCCTGCCTGCCCCAGAACGTATGTGGAGCCAGGCAGCACAGGCTGCCCCCCGGGAGAGCCAACAGGGGACCGGGTATTTACTGTACCCGATCGTGCATATGTAATGATCGGGTGCAGTGAATATATGAATATCTAATGAGCGGCTCGGCTCCCGGCCCCCTGCTGGCTGATCTGTGTAAAAAAAAAATATATGCATATATATTTATTTTAAATTAAAATATATATTAAGCTATAAGCACATGAATAAAAATAAATATAATAAATAATAATAAATAATAAAATAATAATAAAAATAGCATGCCCTTTCACAGAATAAAATTCCTGATTTTTTGACACCAAAAATAAAACAAAAAACCTTTTATTTAAAAAGTTCACATTCCACTTCTCCATGAAAAGATGGAGAATTGCTACACGGAGAGACACGGTGAAAATCACTCAGAAAGACGGCGAGAAGTGCACATTGAATAGGGTTGCTCGCTTTTTGAGAGCAAAAGTCTCCGTCCAATGCGAGAAAAGCACAAACTCGCCATAAAACACGGCAAATTTTGCTCATTGAATACTGCCCTAAGACTATATTAATAAAGTCATAATTCATATTTCCACATATAATGCAAATCAATCTAAAATATTCCTCAGCTTGTTCCTAGTGATAATGAGAGAATGTTAGTAATTAAGAGTTCTCAGTTCATGGGAGATGGTAATTTCCACTGTCCTCACTGCTGGAGGAATGTCCCAAAAGATCTTACTGATGCATGCTCTTTCTGGCTGGTCCTCACTAGAGTCACGGTGGGTATAAAGTGCCAGTGTGCAAATCCCGTGGTAATCTGTACGGTCTCAATAATTCCCAGCATGGTTCAGCGAGGTCAAGATATTGGTCCAAGCTCAGATATAAGTGCAGCCAGTGGGTGTTGGTAACTTGGATGCATTTTGCTGCAGCTTTTTCAAAGGTGATCATCTGTGTTCTCTAGCCTGATTATTATATATATATATATATATATATATATATATATATATATATATATATATATATATATATATACAAATCCAATAACTGCCGGCACTCTATGGTTGATGCAAACAGCTTGCTCACGGTGCCAGAACGAAATGATAAATAAATTCCAACTTCCCAAAGGAAAGAATGACGGCACTCAAGAGACGTGTAAATGAAAAAATTATATTCCGTCAAGGTGCCTAAACCATACAGAGATGCACGTTAAACTTATCAACCGGTTATATATGACCCCGGACCGCCTACATACTTTTTGGCCAACCTGCTCGAATAGTTGCTGGAGACGGTGCGGAGGCACAGGCACCATATTCCACATCTTCTGGTCCTGCCCCACAATTCTCCAGTACTGGACAGACGTATTTAACCTAATATCCTCAGTACTTAAAATGAAGGTTGACCCGACCCCTCCCTTGCTTTATTTCACATCTACCCCCAAGATGTTCCCACAGAGAAGAAACTGGTCCTAGGTCACATACTTATCGCAGCCCGAGCCAATCTGGCCCAGCAGTGGAAACAGCCCTCCCCCCCCTCCCTCCTACCAGTAATCTTGAAGACCAATTTCCACTTAAATATAGAAACAAACTTCACCCCATACTCGTCCTTGACTTCCTCCCCCCACATCCGCTGGCTCTCATGGCATGCCTATGTAACGGAGGGAGAGGGTGCCAAGTTCTTTCCTTCACCCCCTGCATCAGACCACAGCCAGTTTAGCCTGGTCGAACCTCCAGAGGACTGATGTGCTCGGGGGTATACGCCCCTGACCCCCACCAAGGGAACCCCCTGGTTTGGAAAGGTCTAGTTAAGTTATTTGTTTGATAGCCTGTATACTCCCTCATCTGGGAACCTTCTTTGATTGTTATTCCTATTTGACTGTTACATTTTGCAGTGTTCGCTCTGCGTAGCGAAGAAGTATATTTAATGTGAACCCTGCCCCCCCTGAACTCCCCCCCCCCCAAATGTCCCCCCCTTCTCTTTTCTGTACCCCATGTAAAAAAATTTGTTACAATAAAAATCCATTGAAGTTAAAAAAAAGAAAAAAATTATATTCCAGGTACTTTATACCTGGAATATAATTTTTTTCATTTACACGTCTCTTGAGTGCCGTCATTCTTTCCTTTGGGAAATTGGAATATATATATATATATATATATATATATATATATATATATATACACATATATATATATATATATATATATATATATATATATATATATATATATATATATATACACATATACTTGCAGGGGTTGGAGCGGCACTCTCAGCAGAATGAAGAAACAGGTACACTTAGTTACAAGAGCGACGTTTCAACGTCCTTTATTTGGACATTTTCTTCAGGCAAATGCTCATTTGAAAAAACATGGCTTTATACACCACCGTGCTAAACAGCGTCACCAGCCGCCACGCAGGGCGGCGCAATGCGCATGACATCATAAGAAAGTGCTACCATCACCATGGATACGTACAACAACATACACCCCGTTCACAGAAGTACTCAGCAAATGGGACAGGAAAACATGAATACCGGTAAATGCAAAAAAGCGGCTTTACATACGCGTTTTTCATTGTACATCTATTGCCCTAATAAGTATTTTGCATTTACCGGTATTCATGTTTTCCTGTCCCATTTGCTGAGTACTTCTGTGAACAGGGTGTATGTTGTTGTACGTATCCATGGTGATGGTAGCACTTTCTTATGATGTCATGCGCATTGCGCCGCCCTGCGTGGCGGCTGGTGACGCTGTTTAGCACGGTGGTGTATAAAGCCATGTTTTTTCAAATGAGCATTTGCCTGAAGAAAATGTCCAAATAAAGGACGTTGAAATGTCGCTCTTGTAACTAAGTGTACCTGTTTCTTCATTCTGCTGAGAGTGCCGCTCCAACCCCTGCAAGTATACTATTCATCCGTGCAGGCACCCAGCCACCATCACCTGCATAGTTGCTGTGGATCGTGCCGGTCTCCTGGATACATATATAATAAAATTAATCCTAGAATCATGTACACGTATCACAGACAATCCCATCAATTATATTACACACTCAAAGAAACTACATAAAAGGATATTGATCGTTAAGATTTATTAACAGAAAAAAGTTGAACACATTCCATGATGTTATCCCATATAGTAACGTGACTTCTGGTTTATGGAACACATTTGTGATGTTATTGTTATTCTATTATCCTTCTATTATTGTCTTGACATTTCAAAGAGACCTCATCACATTCATTATCCTTAATATTCAAATATATCAATCATATTAGGGTATCTCCAAAATGTAGATAAGATTAAAGTTCTCCAATCTCAGTACTTCCAAAGGTACCCAAACATGACTGCGATTTGTGGGTGCGACGCGATGCGTTCTCCTGCGCACATCATATTGCACAGTTCTCAACACATAAAATGTATTATTTTGCATCACTTTTTCATGAGGAATACATACTATTTAACAGTGCAACTCTTTTTATTTTATAGGTGACACAATTGTGTGTTCATTTGTTTAGCAATATATAGAACATGTTTTCAAGTATAGAGTGTAAGCTTGCGAGCAGGGCCCTCCTACCTCTTTGTCGGTTTGCTACTACCCAGTTTGTTTTATCACTGATTCCAATTATAAAGCTCAACGGAATCTGCTGCGCTATATAATAAACTGTAAATAAATAAATAAATAAATATGTAATAAATAATAGTCATGCAATTATTTGGCAATCAGTAACTTGTGGCTGAATAAAAAATGGACCAAAACAGATATAAAATAAAACAATGTCATTTAATTAGTTCTATTAATAATAAATTCCATTGTTTTATTTTATGTGTGCTTTAAACATATTTTTTGGGATGGTGTGCGTTCACAGGCACACCTGGGTGCCCATAGCTATGTTGATTGTACACGTTGGTTAATATTCTTTATCTAACCATTTTGCTTAATTAAAGTCTAACCGATTAAGGCCCATACAGACTGGACGATATTGGTCACAATATTGTTTAGAAAGGGCTTTCTGAATGGTATTGTAAACAATATCGTCCAGTGTGTAGGCTCCCTCGTTCAAGCATGTTTGGATGAGGGAGGACATCTTCAACAATGGGAATGCTGCAGCATGACCACCGCTCCCCCCGCCGTCAGCTCCGTCGTATGCGGCAACGGAAATTGTGTGTGCACTTGCTGGGTCCTGCCGACGCCGATATTTGCGTCGGCTTGGACCACATTCATTTAAATGTGCTACTTTACAATTAAAAATGCATATTTAGTCAATATACTGCTATTAAAATCTGACAATAATATTACATTTGACTATTATAGCACAGAATAGATTACAAAAACACACGTTATCATATTTTTAGGTCCCAAGACCTAGAATCTCATACACAACAGAGCCACACTGTCCTCTTTTAGTGACTCATACAAAGGAAGATAAATATGCCATAGTCGAGTGCACTGTAATAAATTCCCGCAACGCTAAATACATTAGTTCAGGCCGCATTGTCTTTCATTCTGAATCGTATTTCCATCTTTATGAACATCTTAATGTTCTCATCATCTATTTGCTTATCCAGGGCACTTAGAGCTCTCTCCCCTCCATCTTTATACAGTTCCAGCAGTTCCTCTGCATATGCAATCCACACACAGTTATGGCACCCACTCATACAGCAATGGGTGGGAGGAGGCGGAAGTGGTGGGCCATTAATAACCGGAGAGTCTGCGAGGGGGGATTCCCCTATCTGTAATGCGCTGCCGTTCACAAGGACAGTAGAGTTGTGGCTTTGGTTTTCCCCCTTTTCATCAGTGCTTCCTATGACATTGCCAGCAGAAGTTCCTTTTCTAGCACATACGACTGAAGAGGAGAAAGAGGGCAGTCTTCTAAGAATGGAATTCACTAGCTTCTGAAATAAATGACATAACAAACGACTTAAAAATATATAGAGTTAGCTATACAAATGTATGAGAATAATATAAAATAAAATAATAAATAAATAATAATAAAAATGACTATGGGCAGATAAACATTTGCAGATTCTCCCCCACGATTTACTCGGGCCGTGCAATAGAAATATGCTGATCGGGGTTGGAAGTCACAAACCCTTAAAACCCCTAGGCACACCTGTGTTTTCCCTGAGGCTCCCAGAAAACAGCCAGTTCAAGCGCTGTTTTCAGTCAACTTGCAGACAGCCAGCGATCAGAAAAAATGCTGGATTTTTATGCTGAATGCCTCACGCATGATCGGCTGGCATGCGGAGTCAATTAATAATCATCAGCACAGCGATCAGGACTTCATAACCATACCTCCCAACATGACCCTCTCCAGGAGGGACATGATTCTCTGTTTGTGGACTTCCTTCTATTTTTATAATTACTGTACCATCACCTGTATTAACAGGTTAATTGATAACAAAGGTGTTTCCATACTGATACCTCCCAACATGACTCTCTCCAGGAGGGACTGAATGCTCTATTCCTGGACTTTAATTTAGGATCACCATCACCTGTGGTGAAGCACCTTTCTTATCAATGACCCTGTATAAAACAGGTGATGGCAATCATGCATTAAGTCCAGAAACAGACCATTGTTTCCCTCCTGGAGAGGGTCATGTTGGGAGGTATGGAATAACCCCCTAAATCACGCTAAAATCACCACCTTAACATAAATAACAACACATCCTGTATAATTTTCTCTTCTGAGTCCCAGCATCGTACCATAGTAATACTGTATAATGTCCGGGATGGGGCATAAACCCCGGTTCCTCCTCCCTGTTATTGGAGAGCGGAAATGACCTGTAATACCCGTCTCCGCCAGAGACCGGGCATTTCATCGGTTACCAGCTTCAAAAATGGCTTCGCGTGACGGATTGTCGCGATGACGCATAATGCGGGAGCCGGACATCCAATGTGTACTGCAGCAGCTACATAGTGTACATATCATACCACGCACGTGTGAAGATGGGGAAGAAGCGGGGCATGAAACAGACGCCAGCTGTATCCCGTCCCGGTGCGGGCGCTGGGTATCTTCGCAGGTCTGTAGCTTATGCTGAGGGAGCGACATTTAAGTATTCTTTTAGGAGTTTATTTATTTACTAACAGGCGTTAAAGTATAAAACGCTAAAGGCAGTGAAAAACCAAGTACATGGTATTTCTCCATATGTACTAATGGATCTTCTGACCTGTTGCATACCTCCCAACGTGACCCATGCCAGGAGGGACAAATTACTCTGCTTCTGGGCTTTTTCCCTCAATGAATGATTGCCATCACCTGTGTTTAACAGGTTAACTAATAAGAAAGGTGTTTCCATACCCTCCAACATGGCCCATTCCATTAGGTACAAAATGCTCTGTTCCTGGACTTCCCTGCCAGTGACAGTTACAGAGGTGAGGCTGCAGCACAGTCCAATATTCAAAAAGGGGATCCACACCTTCTGCCACCTCAAACATCACTGTCCTGGACTCACTGGCAGTTGATGTGACCCCCCTCTTAGAGTATTGGACTGTGCTGGAGTCCAACCTCTGTAACTGCCACTGGCAGGGAAGTCCAGGAACAGAGCATTTTGTACCTAATGGAATGGGTCATGTTGTAGGGTATGCGTTTCTCCACAGGTGATGGCAATCATTAATTAAGAGGAAAGTGCAGGAGCTGAGCATTGTGTCCCTCCTGGAGAGGGTCATGTTGGGAGGTATGCTGTTGCGACGGACACGGTCCAGTACCACCCGAAAAGAATGCTTAATGCAGTATGTGTGCTCATTTGTGCTCAGTTTTCTATAAAATATCACAAAAATGGGCGATGTATTAAGACTGGTTAATGCTGCGCATACATATGTGAGATCAGATGCGATGTCCCAATGCATCAAGTGCAGCACCCAATGTCGCATGCCATCCTGCGATGGAGATCGGGTGCTGGAAGAGGGGTGGTGTGGGGCTGTGTAGGCGGGACCGGAGCTGGGGACCATAGTGGTGGATCTTTCAGGCGGCGGGACTTATCAGCAGCAGCAGTGACTTTGAAACACTGGGAATGCTCTCTGATTGGCTGAGAGCTATCTCTCAGCAGCCTCAGCCAATCAGAGGGCTGTCCAGTGTTTCAAAGTCATCTGCTGCAGCTGCCGAGTCCCGCCGCCTGAAAGCTCCACCATTCCGATCCCCGCTACACAGCCCCCATGCCTTCCCTGCTGCTGCGTCATCCCTCCGGTCCCCAGCATTAAGGTACCGGCTCCCCGCCAGCGTACCCATCCCGACCCTGCTCCCTGAACCCGCCGCTGATTGCATTCGAGCAATCGCATGTGGTTAAAAACCACATGCGATTGGTCATGCAATTCGATAAATATGTGCAGCTCATTATATCTATCGATGCGACATTCAACGGCGAGCCTGCGCATCGCATCGAATGTCAGCTTAAAAATGCATGCAATCATTCGATTTATCGGCCAGATGTGGTTGAAATTGAATGATTGCATTGGATATCTCACATATGTATGGGCAGCATTAGTGATAACATGGACATAAAGTGGAAGGTTATAACACACCAGCCAATCAGCTATGTTTGAAAAATAACAGTTCATTGGCTTGAGCGTTATCACCTTCTACATTATCTCTTCACCAGGCTTAATACATCTGCCCCGATATTGGCAGTGCGTCCAAAACGCACGACATGCCAGTAAACACTAAACAATATAGTTAATGATGTTACTGAGACCCTCTCCGAACAAGCAGTCACTGGGGTCGATCCTATTAGGTCCGAAGGGTGTGAGGTGCCATTTGGGTGCAGTTTTCATGCATTTAAACGCTGAAAACGTCATCCAAATTAAACCAATCTCGCACCCTTCGTTGGGCCGAATTACCTTAAAATTGTTCGCACTCCTATGAAGGTACGAGCGCTTTTAAGCAAATTCAGCCTGCCCTAAAGTGCTCCCAGCGCCGTGATTATTCGCACTCGCAAATCATCGGCACGGAATAGGATCGACCCCACTGGTTATCTTTTTATAGTTGACTGCATGTTCAGACAAATGGGGTTAACGATCTAAAGGAGCTTGCATCGATAATAACACTGCACATATCGTTCAGTGTGTACTCACTATATTGTTAATGATGCAAGTACGATGATATCTCTAATGATTCGTTATCATGCAAATCTGAAAGTGTGTACCCAGGAGAAAATGGGCAAAACAGCCCATGAGCACACACCCCCCCCCCTTTCCCCGAATGGCAAAGTATCATTTGATAAACTGTATAGATGTATATTAGAAGGCAATCTTGTGTAAAATAAATGCCCTTATAAAATTAGTGGTACAAGAAATTTGGTATACATATATATTTGGATAATACCCTGTTCTCACTGCAGGCAAATTCCCGGGTCTATCATGTCGACCTGGGTATTTGCCTTATAACACAGGTTTATCTCCAATGTGAACAGGTCACATACCCGGATCTGATATACGGGTAAAACCCTTCTTATTGCCCGTGTTTGAGATCCAGATGTGCAGACACGGGTTGACTCATTCACACTGCAGAAAAACCCGTGTTAAAAGGCAAATTACCGGGTAGAACTTCTTCACCTGGAAATTTGCCTTGCAGTGAGAACGGGGGTACGTCCAAAATGCAGGGAAAAGCGTTGTATTTCTCACTGGCACTGAGAACACGGTATAAGTTAAAAGCATTTTTGAAAACATTGCAAAAATTACTGAGCAAGCTTAAAACCTCTTGTCCCACTCATAAATCACCCCACTTTACACGCATTCCTGCATGAAAAAGCAACATATACTGCATAAAATCCTATTGCGCGAAGGAAAAAACAATCGCTTCTGTAATTTATGCAGCATACGTTGCTTTTTTCATACAGGAGAAAGACTATTGAATTGAACAGTCCCTCCCCCCCCCCACCCCACCCACCATGGGTTTTTTTCGCCCAGCAATTAGCCACAGTGTTTACCCTGCTAATGTTGCATAATCTAATAGGGCTCCAGAGCTACTTGGCTTTGCCCCCAATATGATGATGCGCAGAGTAAAAATAACTTTATTTTGTGAACGTGGAGGAGATGTATCATTCCTAACAAGTGAGCATAGCATCAGCTTCGGTACTTGTGTATTATCATGTCTCCCGTCGCATCGCACACCACTAATTAATGTATGCGATGGTCCCGATTTGAGTCTTTTCCCGGGATAAGTGTACAATTTTAATATCGCGTCGCATCGCATGCCATTACAATGGCATGCGATGCAACGTGATTTCAATGTTGAATGCCCCCCCAGACCCAATTTTTAATTGTATGCCCACCCTGATGGGTATTGACAATGTTAAATGCCCCCCCATTGTTAACACCATCCCACTATCAACACCAACCCGAAGCGTGGCGAGTGCAGCGTTACGCGTCCTCCGACCTTTTCATACCCCCGCTATCCATGTCGGTGTGGAGTTGATTTTATATAGTGTGGCGAGCGCAGCGAGCCACTGTGCCCGAAGCGTGGTGAGGGGATGCGCATTACTTCACAAGTATTACGCGTCCCCTCGCGGGGCTCACCACACTATATAAAATCAACTCCACGCCGACGTGGATAGTGGAGGTATGAAAAGGTCGGAGGATGCGTACCGCCGCCCCACGCGGTCTCGCTCGCCACGCTTCGAGTTAGCGTTGATAGTGGGGTGGCGTTAACAATGGGGGGGCATTTAACATTGTCATTACCCATCAGGGTGGGTGTACAATGTAAAATCGGGTCTGGGGGCCTGTACAATTAAATATCGGGTATAATCGCATCTCATCGCATGCGATCATATGGCATGCGATGCGATTTTGTGGTTGTACAATGCCCTGCGATGGAAATCGGGGGCGCCGTGATAATACACAAGTACCTCAGCTTCTACTAAGATTATTAAGTAAATTATTAGAAGAAGGTGCTATGGGAACCTTCTCCACTTCTTAAGCTGGGTACACACTATGCCAGTGGTTCCCAAACTGTGTGCCGTGGTGCCTTGCAGGGGTGCCCTGGATTGGTGGTCCATTATCAAATTTAAGTTGTTTATGGCCAAAGTAATAGCCAAATTGTGGACAAACAGAGGTGAATCCTGATAATTTCCACATAACTGACCCTAAGGATGAACTATAAACACAATTGTATTAACTTAATATACTTTTCTGACTTTCTTAATGAGAAAATTTTGGTCTGGGGTGCCATGAAAAACTTTCTGATACCCGGGGTGCCGTTATTCCACAAAGTTTGGGACCCCCTGCACTATGCGATAAAGGCAAACGATAACGCGCGATAATGATATTGTTGTATATTGTTCAGTGTTTGCCCTCTGTATTGTTAACGATGTGCCCTCCTGTGAGTTGTTAGTGACAACCCTTGCCGTCTTACTATGCCATCAAATCTGACTGAATGTTTGGCAGAGGACCTGGTGACCTTGAACTATGGCCCTTATTCAGATCTGATCGCAGTACAAATTTGTTTTCAAAATGGGCAAAACCATGTGCACTGCAAGTGGGACAGATGTAACATGGCCTATATCGTTAACAATCGGATTAATCATTCACATTGGTTTTGCTGCATATCGCAAAGTGTGTACAGGGCATTAGAATCTTTGCTAAATCCCTCCCCTCCCCAAATAGATTATCTGTACCTCTTTCATCAGCCCCACTTCTCCTGGTTCTGACTCCATTTTCTTTATATGTTAAGAGACGTTATTCCAAATTTCTTTTGAACTTTTTAAAATTAAGCCATATATATCCCTTTTATTTTTTTTTATTTTTTTTTAACAGTCATTTGGTATCAATTTGTAAAATAGCTCCTGGCATTCCTTATAATACACAGCATAGCAGTGATTATATTTATTTAAAATATTTAATTTCAGGCCTGAAAAGAAGATGACAAATTCAACCCCAAAAGACTTGGATAGGCAAGAAATCCCCTTCAAGCTCCGTGAAATCATGAGGAGTAGGATGGATATGAATAAACCAAGGAAGAAGAAGAGGAAGCAGCAGCAGCAGAGGATGCCAGGTGAGGTGGGTTGTGTTTTGCAAAAGTGCTTGCTCACACTAAACTTCTTTTTTTTTTCTTAATTGAAAACCTTTTTTTCTACATGGTGGGGCACCTTTGTGACCGTAAATAATGTACTGTAAATTCTTGTGTTGCTGCGAGGGCTATTTAGATATTTAAAATGTGCGGATTTTTTGGAATTTTAGTTCAGTGCATCATTTGTGACTGGATTACAGGCTGGGGTAGGTCACGATTTATTGACATAGAAGTAGGTTTGAAAAATTGTAATTTTCTATAAATATAATAGCTTGTTCAATTTTATATATTATCAATATTTTGTTCAATTACCTTTTAATATTTTGCCTGCTCCCTTGTGTTATGGTGTTTACATATCCCGTAGCTGGTTTGTGAACGAAACCAACGTTTATGAGCATCAGGCTCCGATTCGACCAATAACCTGCAAGTTTCCAAAGGTACCTTGCTGCTAATTAAATCTACCCCATGAACTAATTTTATTTCTAAATTTGATTGGCACCAATAAAGCCTTTGAAGTATCAAAGCCCATACACTCTATACGATTTGCCGCTCCACCAATATCGTTAACGTTATCGGCTGTACTGTGACACTAACGACTCGCAGTCACTAGGACCCCGCAAACATGCAGTTATTGACAATATCGTCAGATTTGACTGCATGCTCAGATGATCGGGATTATCATTAACAATTTGCGGGAGCGCACATTGTTAACAATATAGTGACTACACACTGAACGATATTCACAATGATATTATAAACATGCATATCATTAACTAAAATTATATAGTGTTTACCCGCTATTACAGTTGCCCAGTTAGGGTCACTCCTTAGGAAATGCCAGTCGATACTTAAAATCCAATGCATCATTCTTTCTAAAGAGGATGATTTGGCCATAGGAACCAATGAGATTCTAGGAGGAACATTTACTAAGATGGGCGTTCTATTTCAGATGGGATGTTGCTACAGGCAATTATTCAGATACTATCTATTGTTTTCTAGAAGGTGCTAAATAAATAAGTAGATTCTGATTGGTTGCCCATAGCAACAAGCCATGTGAAATAGAATTCCCACTGTAGTAATTTCCCCCTAGCTATCTTTATCTAGTAAATCCTATGAAATTATATTTATATGTTGACTGATTGCTGTGGGCTACCTCTCAATTTGTCGTCTTTAGACTGTATGACGTATTGGCTTCAATTTATTTTGTTTCGGGAAGAAAAAGTGTTTTTCATTCATGGTTTATTTTAAATGTTCAGCACCAAAACAAGGGCCACACAATGAAGAGTTGCAGACAGACATTCAGGTCCCCAAGTTCAAGAGAAGGAAACGTGAATCAGATGGTGCCTATATTCACCGAATGAACCAAGAAACTCAGCATGTCATATTCCTCAGCAAGAACCAGCCAGACCGTGTCCCAGAGAAGGTTGTGGATGAGAAAGGGGAGGTCATTATGGAGGAGGATACCAAGGAGCAGGGCACAAAGACGTCTAAGAAGAAGAAGAAGGCGTATGTTTCCCTGAACAGGGATTTTGTTTTTCTATAAATTCATATATTGATCAGAAAGTTAAATAGAAGACAGCTTGAAATGTAGAGGATATGTTCATATTGTCCACAGCAACTAGGTCGACATGGGTTTAGGTTGACAGGTCATTAACTCGACACAAGCATTAGGTCGACATGGGGGTTTTCCCTGTATTTTGAGCCGGCATGTGCCGACAGGCGGTATTTCATGCCCTACCATCCACTAGGGCGTGGTGAGAGAATAAAATAGTGTGCTGAGCATAGTGAGTCACCATGCCCGAAGCATTGCGAGCGATGCAAGGGGACGTGGTGCACTTGACAGTGTCCATGTCGACTGTGTCGACATTCGGGTACAAAAACACCACGTCGACATAATGCTTGTGTCGACCTAATGTCCTGTAGACCTAGTTGCTGTGGCCAACAGATCCACACCCGTCTCAAGAATGTCTGTTTTCTAGTGAATGGGCTAGCTGCATACTGTAGCTGGTATCTGGGTGGCTCTCAGACAATGTCAAAGTCGACATGATAATGGTCAACGTGGCAATATTCAACACATCCAAAATTTCGACATGAAAATTTCGACGTGGTTTTTTTTTTTTTTTTTTTTGTGGGGGACTTTTTCATGGTTTATCGTCCACATGGACTCCGATTTAGAACAGTAAAGTGTGCACCAACGCATAGCGAGCTACACTGATTGGTGCTTTACCTGCTCAGTTGTCGACATTGACGGAGGACCTTTGCTTGTGTCCACATATTGTCAATGTATGTATGTATGTATGTATGTATGTATGTTGACCTTTGCACGCTGACCTATTGACTGCCTGCCTAAACATTGTCTGTGAGCTAATCTTCACCCACTGTAGCTCAGGGGTTAAGTGTACTCTTTGCAAAGCCTGGTAGCCATTAGTTAGTGATCCTGTATGGGGGGGGGGGGGTCTGGATAGCAGGGAGTGTTGGAATTGGTAATAATTGTCGGTACTCGTGTAGTTTCACGGCGCCCAATATATTGGACGATTTATCGGATGCGATATCGGCCGATATATCGATGCGATCCAAAGCGTGTTTTTTTGGGGCTAAGTGGCGCCACACTATATAAAATCAACTCCATGCGTAGTGGATAGTGGGGTTATGAACAGGTAAAAAATCACATAGGATCGCATCGATATACTGGCCGATATTGCATCCGATATATCGGGCCCCGTGAAACAAGTACCTAATTGTCTGTAACTATTTTATTCTTTTGTAAATATTATAGATGTAACTATTGTCTTGATACATATCAATTTTTATATTTATCCTTTTTAATGTAGTGTATTACTGTATGTCACTTTTCTTGTTGGTCTTTAATGACTACATTATAGTAATGTGTATATAGTGATACTAATATAAATGTTCTTGTTTTATAGTTATGACCAAAGACGGTTAGATAAGGTTTTGAAGAAGAAAGAGGAAAAAATAGTAACTCGTTTAGAAGAAGACTTCTTAAAAGGTGAAGTTCATAAGTGTGGTGTGTGTGTGTGTGTGTGTGTGTGTGTGTGCACCTTAACCCTTTGAGTGGCAAGTGAATTTGTCAAAATAGGTGTTAAAATAACCAAGCAAACCTTTTTTTATTCTATTATTAGTATAGGACGTAAAAAAAAATTGTATTAAAAATTATATATATTTGTATTTATATAAAAAATGTGAGAGACGCTGGCACTTTTTGCTGATATTTTAAACATCTCTCACGGATAAGTTGTCACTTAAAGGGTTAATATCATAATACGTAAGGAATAGCTGTTACTGAAAAATACATAAACCCGTAGCAACCGCTGTGGTGGAATTTGGCACTTTACCTCCGGCATCAACAGTTAAAACACAAAAAAAACAAACAAAACCTGACAGCTGTAAGAAGAAGTGAAGATGACGGTGAATAAATTCACATAGTCTAAACATAGATACAGAACACCTTAAATATTCTGCTCGTGACATCGTAAACTGCTGCCTGTGCCATTGTACTCTGCTGAAAATCGCATCACAGTAACAAAGGAGGCTGTATTTATTGAAATACAAATTGTATCTGAGGTTGAAATAAGAATGTTACTTTCCAAATAATTACCATATATACTCGAGCATAAGCCTAGTTTTTCAGAACATTTTTTATGCTGAAAAAGCCCCCCTCGGCTTATACTCGAGTGAGGGTCCCTCTTGAGTCAATAAGTTTTCCTAGTTTTTTTGTTGTAAAATTAGGTGCCTCGGCTTATATTCTGGTCGACTTATACTCGAGTATATACGGTAGGTTACATTTAGTTTTCCTTATTTTATCTAAAGTCCGTTCTACAGAGTGACATATCTCCTTCTTCCTTGCACAGATACTGTGATGTTTGGGGAAGTAGCAATGCAGCCACCATCGCTGACCGTTAAGCCTAGGAAAAGTGTGGCTGTAACTAAGGTAAAGAGTTTGCCAATGTGAAGTAGTGTGGGACCTGCATCTTTTTTGTTTAATGTATTTGAAGTCTCCTTTTTTATTACAAGCAAAAGTTCATGATAATCGATCATTCATCTACAGGATGTAATCTTCTAATTAGATCATTGTTTGTCTCATTCACCATAGCAGCATGATTACTGTTGGGGCACAGCTGACACAATAGCAAGTCATTATTTAATACAGAGGTTCCCAAACTTTTTGAATGACGGCACCCCAAAACATCAGAATTTTTTTTTTTTTGCGGCACCCTTAGGCTAAAAGTTTCTCATTGACAAATTCAGAAACAAATATTAAGTTAAATTTGTGTTTTATATCTCCTCCTTATTGTAAGTTATGTGATAGTGGACAGGATTCTCTTCTGTTTGTGCACAATTTGACAATTATATTGGACATAAATAACTTGAATTGGTCCTGGACCACCAAACCAGGGCACCCACTGCAAGTCCCCCAAGGCACCCCAGGGTGCCATGGCACACCGTTTGGGAACCACTGCCCTAATGTAATAAGTTAGGAATCCAGCCATATCTCTATTAGGCTGTAATAAGAGGTCTCCTGGTATAGGGATATATATAGAACTGTTTTTTTTCCCCGGCGTCCTGGCTATCTGAAGGACAGGGTATTAACTGACCCCTACAGCTTTGAGTAAGTGTGCACATAATTCATAGATTATAATATACAGCTTAGTTCTAGATATTAAATACACTGTAACTGCTTTTAATTGTATTTTGTTAGTGGCTGAAATTCTGCCCCCCCCCCCTCAAAACAAGTTGTTTAAAATCTGTACATATTAGACAATTGTATCTTTATTAGTTCCATTTCCAGCTGTGATATCTGTCTCTGTATGAATAGTCTGGTAACTCTCCTGTGCCTGTTGCCCTCTGTTTTAGTTTTGCATTTGTTTGCAGTTCCAAAGCATTGTTTACCCCACCTGCCTTGAGGTGGTTGGCAAAGCTAGCAGGGCGTACTCTGTAATAGCAGATAAATAAATATACTGTTGCCTGAAGACGTAACTTAAAAGTAGGAATCCTTCATGATATATTTGCAGCATTTAGATTAATTTTTTCATTCTTCTCTGTAGCCAGGAGAGAAAAAGCTTCTCCTGAAAAAGTTTTTTGATAAAGCGAGCAGCCCATCCAACGTCCCTCCTATATCCTTGGCCAGAAAGAAAGTGTTAGAGGATGAGCGTGAGCGAGTGATACAGGCTTACCGGGACCTAAAGAAGAAAAGAATGGAGCCAGCCACAGACTTAAAACTGTCCAAACACCATACATGAGGACACATACAGTATATTTAGTGCGGACTGTGTAACATGCGATAAACATGAAGCCTAAGACGGTGCTCTAAATTGGTTCACACGCTTAACTATTGATTAATTTTAAATGTACAAGTTATATCTATAAAACATCTGTGTGGTGTCATTTTTGATTTGTGGATATGTTTAAATATCAACCTTAATTGTGACCTAATAACTCAGGTCTCAGGTACTGCTGGATACGCCCCTGACGGGAGGCTCAATGTTGTGGTCTGTGGAGATTGGCGTTGTTACAGTCAGGGAATGGAGCCCCAGCCCCCAGGGTGCCAGCTTGGTATGGTTGCCACACCACACCCACTCTATCTCCATGGTTGCCTGGCACTCTACTCAGCCGCAAGAACGGTGTAATGGTTGGGCAAGCCCTGCACATGACCATACGTCTCTCTACTCCTTCATCACAACAGCGCCTCTTATGTGCGTGGGAAAGCTGCTCCCGTCTGACGCCCCTGACTCTGGAGTATGTACACAACAGATTCCTAGCTATATTGTAGGTATTCACTGTATCAAATCCGTAAAATGGAGTCAACGGCTCATATGTGGAATACCAGGAGACCTCTTAGGACAGCCTAATAGAGATATGGATGGATTCCTAACTTATTACATTAGGGCAGTGGTTCCCAAACTGTGTGCCAAGGCTCCCTGGGGTGCCTCAGGACACTTGCAGGGGTGCCTTGGGTTGGTGGACCAGGATCAATTTATATTATTTATGGTCAATGTACCAGGCAAAACCAGTGCTTGTGGTTGCCAATCATAATATATGTGGACAAACAGAAGCAAACCCTGTCCCTCACCAGGTAAATGTGACATATACACACAATGCACTTAATTTAATATATTTTTTTTCTGAATTTCTCGATAAGCATTTGGCCTAGTGGTGCCCTGAAAATATTTTGATGCTCTAGGGCAGTGGTTCCCAAACCTTTTTGAACCACGGCGCCCTAAATTATCAGAATATATTTCATGGCACTCCTAGGTCAAAAGCTTCTTTTTGATACATCTTGGAAAAATATTAAGTAAAGTGTTTTATATGCCATCTTTAGGATCAGTTATGTAGTCAGGAACCATATGAACTTTTGTTTGCCCATCAATTTCAAGATTGGCGGCCACCAACTCTGGTTTTGCCTATTGCTTTGCCCATAACTATTATGAATTTGTCCTAGACCACCAATCCAAGGCACCCCTGCAAGTGTCCCGAGGCACCCCAGGGTGCCTAGGCACACAGTTTGGGAACCACTGCTCTAGGGTGCAGTGATTCAAAAAAGTTTGGGAACAACTGCATTAGGGAATACATGTTCCCTCTTAATATCAGTTAATTTATTCTTTACATACAGTTTTAAAGACAGTTATTTATTAGATGAGATTGTCCTGCTGTCTGTATCTGTGTTGAGTGTAGTTACAATTCAGATGTGTGATTTATTTTGAGTTTATTCGCTACAATTATGTTTGTCAGCTTTGGTTGATACATTTTGTTGCTTCAGACTAATAATAGGGGGAAATATAAACTGTTGATTTTCTTATGGGTTGCATACGCGGTAAGATGTCCTTGCTATTAGATTTAAGATTCGATTGCTATGCAATCTTTGCTAACTCTGTACTATTTACATACAATTCAGGCAATTGGACAGATAACCGTATAGACTGTTGATTAGAAGCAAAGCTGTGTGGAGAAGGTAATAGTAGATGGGGCAGCCAATGCACAATAAAATGTAAAGGCCCCCATACACTATGCGATTTTCGGCCGATTTCACCCGATGTCGGCACTTTGGGCCGATAAATCGGGTGAAATCGGCCGAAAATTGCATGTGTTTGACATCTGATCTGATGCGTGGGCCCGTGCGCATCAGATCTGATCAGGTGGTTGGACCTGCCGAACATAAGATATATCGGCATCTGACCCATCATGGGTGCTTTTGCACCCATGATATTCAGATCCGATATATCTATATGTTTGTATCCTCCTCCCACCCCCCCCGCAGTATGGCTACATCACTGGAAACCGCCGCAGCGTCCTGTCAGGCTGTCACTGAAATGACCGTCGCCGCTCCCTCTGCTGTGCACCTGACCCGCGGCATCCTGTCAGGCTGTCAATAAAATGACCGGCGCCGCTCCCTCCGCTGGTGCACAGTGGAGGGAGCGGCGCCGGTCATTTCAGTGACAGCCTGACAGGACGCTGCGGCGGCTTCCGGTGATGTAGCCGTGACACTGCTGCTGCGTCCTCCGCTCCCGCACGCACTGACAGCGGCTGTAAAGTCAGTGGCAGCGCGGCCTGAGAAACACCCCCCTCCCCTCCTGGAGGTTAGAAGCCGCTGCACAGTGAAGCAGGTTCCACTCTTCCTCCTCCTGGTCAGCGGGCCGGATTACTGCAGCCAGTTACCGTGGAGCGGGGCGGAGGTCAGGGGAGAGCGGACACCTGGGGGGAACGCAGCCCCGGAGTGCAGCGCAGGCAGCTGTGAGAGGGGCAGCCGGGAAGTGGGGGGACTGTGGGGGCGGCATCGCAGAGCTTTGATTCCTGGCTCCCCACTATCCATGGGAGATTACTGGGAATGTGAGCCAGGGGCGACCCGGAGAGAGGGATGTAGGGAGAGAGGCAGCATCCTGGGGGAGAGGAAACCCAGGGAGAGGAGTGAGATGGGACATCAGGAGAAGGGGTAGCTTTGGGGCAGAAGAAGACAGGGTGATGGGGTAGGAAAAGGAGGAACATGGGGCAGGGGGATGGGGTTATTAATATATTATTAAATAAAATAAATAAATAGAAACCGGCTCCAGGTCTCCTGGCACAGGGGACGTGGACTCGCAGGGACAGCTTAAGGCCCCCATACACTAGCCGATTTTGGTCAGATTTCAGCCAGATCAGTCGGATCTGGCCGAAATCGGACCAAAATCGGCTAGTTTTGATGTCCCCTCAGATCCGATGCGCGGTCCCGTGCGCATCGGATCTGCGTCGGGTGGTCGGACCTGCTGCACGTCCGACCACCCGACTTGGGACCTAGTGGGGCGGCGCTGCTGCGGTAGAGGGAGCAGGGGGGGCTGGGGACGCTGCGGGGGACACAAGCGGCATAGAGCCGGGCAGGGGGAGCCGGCGGGAGCTGTCAGTGTTGAATAAAAAAAAAAGCCCATACAATGCATGGGCGGCCTGTGATTGGCTGAGCGCTCTCTCAGCCAGTCAGCAATTGGCTGAGAGAGCGCTCAGCAGCCAATCACAGGCCGCCCATGCATTGTATGGGCTTTTTTTTTTTATTCAACACTGACAGCTCCCGCCGGCTCCCCCTGCCCGGCTCTATGCCGCTTGTGTCCCCCGCAGCGTCCGACTCAGACGCTGTCCCCCACAGCGGGGCACACAAACGCTGTCCCCAGCAGTGGGGGACACAGACGCTGTCCCCCGCAGCGTCCTCAGCAGCGGGGCACACAAACGCTGTCCCCAGCAGCGGGGGACACAGACGCTGTCCCCCGCAGCGTCCTCAGCAGCGGGGCACACAAACGCTGTCCCCAGCAGCGGGGCACACAGACGCTGTCCCCCGCAGTGTCCCCAGCCCCCCTGCTCCCACCTAAGTAGCCCCCCCCTGCTCCCCGGGTTTTTTACATGTGATAAATCGAGACGATTTATCACATGTAAAAAATGGCACATCAAGTGCCAATCTAATCAAGCTCCCCCGGGGAGCAGCCGGGGAAGCTCAGGGGGAAGTCGGGGGCGACTTGTCCTAAGGACAAGTCGCCCTAGTGTATGGGGGCCTTTAGGATCAGGGACTCCCGCTGATGGATCAGGGCAGCTAGGCCTTGTGGCTTTGTAAACCACATGACACTGTGCATCATATAAATCACATGTGATTTATCTGACGCAAATTGGATGTAAAAAATGGCACATCAAGTGTCAAATTGTATATAGGCCTCCTGCAAAGCTACTAGGGAAGTTCAACGGAAATCAGATCCAATTTACAGGTCAGATAAATCTTACTAGTGTATGGGAGCCTTTACACAGTAATTCTTAACCCGGTTTGTCAAAAGTCTATAACTTAATAGGTAGGAAGCTGCGTCTCACAGCTAGTGAATCAATAAAAAAAAAAGTCTATACACCACAATACACTTATGTACGTATGCCCGGATAATATCCCTTTGTAACGAATACTATTAAAAAAGAATGTCTGTTTTAATATTGAATTTTGTCATAATTAAATTGCTATGGTTCGCCACATTGTATTTTTCTTCTGAATAATAATAATAATGCCAAAAACCCATAATAATAACTGACTTTTTTTTTATGATGGTATTCCTTAAAAACGGATATTATCTGGACATACAAGTGTATTCTGGTGTATGTTTTTGCTTTATACTTTTTTAGATTCATTAGCTGTGATACACAGCTTCCTGCCTATTAATAAATAGTTATCAAGTTTTGACAAACCATGTTGGCAATTTCTGTGTAATATATTTAAGTGCGCATTGGCAGTCCCTTCTCAGCACATCTTTTTCTTTCAATCAATTGCTTCTCCTTTTCAACTCACAAAGTTGTTTGCAAGCTGCGGCTGTCTAGTGACTCGTCCTTTTCTTTTTATCCCTCATTACAAATATTATTTTTGTTAATCAGCTAAGAGCTAATTTTTTCCTCTCCCCTGTAAAATTTGTGCCTAGCTGTGCATAAGAATTTATGCATTTCATTTAAACACATAAAAACAAAAGAGAATGCATTATTAAGTAGTTTTTCCAGGTGACTGCATACATGTCTCTAAGGGCAGTATTCAATGACTATTTTCGCATGTGCAGAGCCCTCCCTGTCGACATACTCAGCACCGCAGCGGCTCGCTGCCCTTGACGGTGAATTTTAAACCCCCCCTCGGAGAGCTGGCAGGGGACACTGTGGTAGGGAGCCTCTGCACTTCTCCCCCTCGTGCATATGTAATGAGCGGGAGCAGTGAATATGTAATGAGCGGCTCTTGGCCTCCTGCTAGCTGTTATGTGTAAAGAAAAAAAATAAAATATATATTCATGTGCAGCACGCACACGAATAAAAAGAGCATGCCCTTCCCAGGAAAAAAATACTGATTTTTTTTACACCAGATTAAAAAAAAAAACCCAAAAACCTACATTTTAAAAGATAACATTCCAGTTCAACTTAAAAAGATGGCGATTGCTACATGGTGAAGCACAGCGAAAATCATCCTAACATTGAATACACTCACGGTGAATCACAGTGAAAAACCACAGCGAATTGCACGACTGTCAGACGGCGAATTGTCCGTCATTCACTGGTCCGTCGGCGAATAGGGCAAATCAGTTTTTCAGTAAAAATATTCGCCTTACAGCATGAAAAAAGCACACATTCGCCATAGAACATGGTGAATCCGCGTCATTGAATACTTCCCTAAGTTGGTTTAGTATTAGCATTCCCCCTGCTTTACAGCGTCTGCTGGGATATTATTAATGTCTGGTGCTTTCACATCACTGAACTTTTTAATTGATTTCTAATTTTGTCAGCATTTGGGGGTTATCTGTTAAACACTACTATATTGAAGGTTATTGCTTTCTAGTAAGTCAAGATCAAAGTTTTCAGGCCTGGGGCAATTAACTACGTGGTCAAAAGATTCCTGCATATGTGAATCTTATTTTATAGCCAGCCATATGCCCAGATAAATAGGGATGTATGGTTTTTATGGCAAAGAAACTGTAATACCCAGATACGTAACCAATGGTAGCATAACTCTCAAAGACCACAGCAAAAACTAGTGCCCTTGGTGAAGAAATAAGATAATAAATCAATCTCTTATTAGGGGTAATTCAGAAGATCAATGCAGTATAAGAAAAGGGACAGCAATTCAGCCTTTTTTTTGGATCATGTTCAGTATATATAACTTGTTATACAGTATAAAGTAAAATCATTCTAAATTAATTTTAATTATTTTAAGTGTACATTGAAAGTAATACACATTGACTGACTGTGCCAGTGTGGGACAAACTTTTGTTCACTATGTTGGCAGAACAGCCTGGTACAAGAACCAGGGAGTGACAAGACAATGCACTCAACCTTCCAGGCCCATGGCAAGAAGGAAAACAGTCCTCCATATAGGCAAACAAATGTTGGTGTCCAAGGGCTCAAAAGGAGATGACTGAAAAGCCCTAAGAACCAAAGATAACTTCCATGGAGGTACAAATATACTGTAGGTTGCAAATGGAGGGTGCTCTAAAAGAAAATCTGTACATTGGGCACCAGCACAATCTGCCCCTGGAAGAGAGCAGAAATCTGTACCTTCAATGAAAAAAGCCAGATGCGCAAATCCAGAATCGCAGAAGCCTCTGAGTAGATGTCAGGTGGAGAAACGTGTATGTGAGCTCTGGATTACGATATTTTTGGTTACCGCCATTGATCTTCTGCACATGTGACCAGAGAGCATGCTATTCTTCATACCAACACAGTAAAAATCAGCTGTAACTTTGGTAACGCTGAAGCAGGGGGACTCCAGAGGACAGATGTGGATACAAATGTTTATATAATGTTGCAGCTAATATCAAGGATAGAAACTTTTGGTTACTGTTTCATCCAAAGCACATTCCTTGAATTTATACCTTTATACCCCTTTCACACTGCACTTGTTAAACGGTATATTGCCGTTTTTTTTCGCACTTCATAACGTTTCAGTCGTCTGCAGTGGGAAAGTGCCAGAGTTGATTTACCGGTTAAAGATAACCGGTATTTCTAAACGTTTAAAAAGCAGAGTCCTACACGTTTCAGAGCCGTTTTTTATGCAGTGAGAATGGCTCTGAAACGGTATTTAGTAAAAACAACAGATTACAGACCTGTGATAGTATGTCCCCTGCATTCTGCCTTGAAACGTGTTCAGGGGATTAAATGGGTTGACTGATGTGAATGGTATTTAAAACGGTATTTAAAACGGTAATCTACTGCAATGTGAAGGCTCAGACCCATTAAATAACGTTTAAAAATACAGTTTTTTAAAATGTTTTGGCAGTGTGAAAGCGGTATTAGTAGTACTTTTATACTACACTCAAGATCTGTTTTTATTTTTATAGATGTTTTCCTTATTTTTTTCATGTATATATAGCTTTCCATCCCTCTTTATGTGATCACTGTATTTTCTGTGTGTTATGGGCTAAGCCTAAAGTAATATTTTTTTCATGACCATATTATAAATTGTTCATAAAGGTTAATGTTTGCAGTCGATTATATCTGATACAGCAGCGTGTCCTATATGGGTAGACCTTTTTTCTTCTTTTCCTGCTATATATCTTGCCTGAAAACAGGAGGTTCACAATTTCCTCTAATAGGAAGTTGCAGTTGTGCCAGAATATTAGTTTCATCATCTCATCCCCACCAAACAACTACACGCACCTGTTATTGTATGTTTCAATTACAGATAAGGCAGGATTCATTAGAGCCAGAATATCTAGGGTTGAAGCCTGAATTCCAATCCAAATTAGTCTTCCAAACTTGATAATATATTCTGGCTGAAGAAGGCTTCTGGTCATTAAGGGTGCCCAGAATGACCCTTCTCAAGAATTTTTGAGGATGGATATCTCAAAAGCCACCCTGTCAAAGAGAGTTTTCCCAGATCCAATTGGAACCATGGGCCCTGAGACAGAAGATGATAGCTGAGTGTCAATGGAGAGGCCTAGGTCCACATACCAAGCACACCGTGGCCAATCCAGAGCCACGAGCAGTGCTTTCCTCCAACTTCAATTTGCAGAGGATTGAAATTGGCTGACCTCAAAATCAAACTGTGATAGCGATTCTTCTGTTATAGAGGAGGCCTGAATTACAGAAGTGTCATGTTCTGAGGAAATCTCCTACTGTGAGTCACAGCCAGACCAAGGCATAGAGCTTTCCCGCCTTAAAGGCTTAGATGCACAATCTCTGTCCAGCATCTGATGGATGCTGGTATCACTTGTAGACGAACAAGCAGGGGAGCTGGTCTGCTACTGCAACATTGCTCGTGAAAGCGTAGACGCCCATAATGGTTCTTTGAATGGAAGCAGCAGCTGAAAGAGCCTCCCACAAGGCAGTTGCGAAACAATGCAGGCAGAGGCCATTGTGGTCTGGAGCCTCAGCACAAGATCTATAGCTGTATAACACAGAATCACCGACCCTCCTGGGTGCTTTGCTTTTGGAAGACATTATAATGCAATCCGAGGATGTCTCCACCAAAAAAGTTATAAAACTGTGGTGTGCCACAAAGAGTGGAGGTTATATAGAGTGTATTATACAAATATGGATGTCAAAAAGCAAATTGGTGTTCACTTCATTGCGACCTGTCACAGCAGCAATTATTCAGATAGGATATTAAATAGACCAAGTGATAGGTATACACAGGTAAAAATAGAATCAAAGTACTCCTATAAACTATACATGTACACAAGTCATAGCAACAAATGGACAAATAGTGCTCAACAAACCAGCCCCAATGGAGGAGGGAGGAGCCAGTTGTGTAATCTGACCACAGAGAGTGAGGTACTGTATACAGTGAGACCAGGAGCCCAAACTACTCTTCGGAGATGTGCTGAGGCAGCCAAGTCTGTAAAATGACTGCCCTCTAGGAGGAGAGAGAGAAGGAGAAACCCTGTGGTTGCCGATCTGTCCAAGAGGGAGTGTTCCCAAGGTTGGGG
Organism: Crinia signifera; assembly: GCF_055691185.1. NCBI lineage: Eukaryota > Metazoa > Chordata > Amphibia > Anura > Myobatrachidae > Crinia > Crinia signifera. The sequence continues at coordinate 214,369,473 of NC_139222.1, read as the reverse complement.
GAGTGCCTTTAATTTCCCTTGGGCATGCTTTGTTCTTTTGTATATGCTGTCTGATCCCAGAGTACTTGTCTGAGCATGTCCCATACCCCAGGAACCTATTTGTGGTTTTCCCTGTGTTTGCTGTGGCTTCATACAAGTTTAAGTGCTTAATTTTGTTTACAGTTCTGTTTATAAGATTTTGCTTGACTCGGGTGAAACCTTAACATTACTTAGGCTGTCAGAGCAGTTTATGCAGTTCAGGTAATAGAATTTTTTTTTTGTCGCTTAAAAGGTCCAGTATGTCATACTTGTTCAAACACACCCCAGCAGGGGGCAGTGACTTCCTTTTATTTACAAATCTGATCAAAGCGAGAACTTTCGTTTCCTCAGACCCTGTCTTTCACAAAACCACATCTTAGGATCCTAGATCGCTGCGATTATACCAATACCAATATATACTAATCGCTGGTCAAGTATTTTTGTCACTAAATCTAATGCCTCACTCATTGCTTAAGCAGAGTTTAATTACAGTGATAGATAGTAATGTATGACTATAGGAAAGATCCAGCAGTTTATTGTTCACACTGAACAGCATGATAAAATGAAACACAATTTGTGTAGTTGGCAGGGATGTAACTAGACATTTTAGTGTCCTGTGTCAGAAAAAACTTTGGCACCCTCCTCACCCATAGTTTTAAACCGGGACATAAGGTGAGACCCTTCCCGGAGGATATATACAGATGAGTCCTCATACATCTTTGCTGCAGTCATGACAGACCCTTTGGGTGCTCCATGTCGCGTCCGAATCTCCTAGCATTGGACATCTTTTGTGCTGAAATAGTATCTTGACCATACCGCCCAACAATGGCATTGGTGGCAGTGGGACATATGCGCATGGCCGAATTTTGAGGGCATAGCTTCCCGACCAGGGGGCGTGACCTACAATCCCTGCAGGCTATGCTCAATAGGGGGAACTTCCAACTGCCCCCCCCCAATTTTAAGACAATGCCGCAGGCCCAGAACACAGGACAGTCCGTCTGTCTCCCCCCCCACCAAAAAAATAATAATCTGGAAAGTTCGGAGCTATGATGGGAGCTACAGTATGATCTTGACCAGCAGGAACTGTGCTGATGAATTAAACTCTCTCTGCACATGTTACATCAGCCCCACCTGCAGTGCATATGGTTTTGTTCATTAGCAAGTTGTGCCTTTCCGAGTGAATCAGAATAGTGGCCTCTGTCTGTCACTTCTCTATTGCATACCTCCAACATGACCCATCCCATTAGGTACAAAATGCTCTGTTCCAGGACTTCCCTCTTACTTATATGATTGCTGTCACCTGTGTTGACAGACCTGTATTATAAATGAACTAGTTCAACACAGGTGATGGCAATCATAAATTAAGATGGAAGTCCATGAACAGAGCATTTTGTACCATGTTTAGAGGGCATGTACTATTGCATCCTAGATCTGTCAGACAGAATCGTATTATTTGCTATGGGCATCATCACCTCTTTCATTTTTAGAACCTTTAGTAAATTTACCCAAGTTGTGGCCCTGATAATTGGACAATAGCTGAATGTAAATACTGTATATTCAGATTGATAGCATGTCACCCAATCTACGTCACAGAAGTTCCTGTTCAGGTGTTAGTGCCGCAATATACATGATAAAGAGGTTTCAGGTATTGCCTGATTAGCTGTCAGAATTACATGCTTGGGTGTCTTAACACCAAAAGGCTACAGTAAAAGAGTGCCATCGCATCCACATAGTTTCGGGTATCTAGGGGAGGACACATCAGGCTTGTCACTGAAGGTGAAAAACTAGTTTATTTACTCATAGAAGTGAAATCCTCTCAGAAATACTCCAAGAGTAGGGGCGTGGTATCACAGGATATGCCATGGACAGCTCAAATCTGGGCCGGATTAAGCCTTCGGGGGGCCTGGGTCACTCTCCCGCTTGTCATTACTGGCCGCAAACTACAGAGGAGACTATTACACTGTCACAACACAGAGCAAAGGCCGTATAACATCCATAGAGTTGCTAAAATAGCAGTTAAAAGTGGCAATATTAGTAGCAAAGCGTTGCATGTGTATTAGACATATGTATAATGTCACTGACTAGTTTAAGTAAACTAGGAGGAAAGTTCAATTGAAAGGACATGTTATAAAGCAAAGGTAGGAACATTGCGGTAAGAGTGTACATTTAAACTCCAAAGTTGTTGGAAGAGTACATGTAAACTCCACGGGTAAGCATGCTTGCCAGGGCATCTGGATTATCAGAGAGTTGTATCCATAATATATGTGTTCTATAACTGGAGGTGGTCAGAAAGAATAGGGAAAAATGACGTGGGAGAGTAAGTACAAACAGGCTGATAATCTGAAAGCTCTAATGGGGAAGTGCCCATAAGGGGCTCAGGTAAAGGATCAATGGTCAATGGGTAACTGCAGGGGGGATATATATTTAAACCACATGGAGAGCCTGTTTTTGTCCATCTGTACCTTGCTCTGTAGGAGACCTCACAAGCTCAGCACTGCCTCTGACAGGGTTGCCTACCTGAACCTCTCCTTCAGGAAGAAAATGCTCTGTTCCTGGACTTCCCTGGTAATGTATGATTTCCAGCACCTGTGGGGAGCTAGGTAATTGACAAGAAAGGTGTTTCACCACAGGTGATGGCAATCATACATTACCAGGAAAGTCCAGGAGCAGAGCATTTTCTCCCTCATGGAGAGGGTCAGGTAGGCAACCCTGGCCCTTTGATTAAAAACCCTGTCATAATGAGATCAGAGCTCAGCACAAGCCTCTCAGCCTCTGACCTCTTGGGACTCATAGTCAACTCCCAGTAATGCACTGCACACTTGTGCACTCAGTGTGCTTCAGCTCCCGATGCTCAGCAGCATTAATCATTGTCACATTGGCAGATAGGTGAAGCTGTAGCACTACCCCACTCCCATGCACAAATCCTTTAGCTGAAAAAAAAAAAAGAAAAGAAATACATGCCAGCCACAGGGGGGCCCTAGATAGAGGGGGGCCCAGGCGCATTGACAACCCCCCCCCCCCCCCCGAGCCGCCCCTTATTCCAGCCTTGGCTTAGATGCTCTGGAGATATTGCAACAGTTTAATAATTACAAACTATAGTTCTTGGAAGCCAGTCCAAGCCTTGCGCAGATCGGAGCAGCAAGCACTGCAGAAGTTGAGTGACTGTGGGCAGACAAAGAAAGATAGGGTGGGATGTCATGTGTCCAGGGGGCCATGCTGGATGCCGGCTAAACGCTGAGCTTTTTTACAAGGCATGGTTTTACCTTGTAGATCATTGCTTACATCCCAATTTTCCAGATTTTTGTGGCACACTTTCAGTGGGCAGCAGTGTCCTGCAGTGTGGCTGGGTTTGGGGGGGCAGTTGGGAGGTTCCCGGTCCCTCGGTCCCTCGTTGCTCTGCTTAGCAGCAGTGTATAGATGCTGGGGCATCAGCATCTCAAAGAGCACTGGCTATACTTCATAGTATGGAAAGTGGGGATGTTGCTTGTGGGTACAGCATTCTCGCAATGGCATGCGCCCTTTTCCTGACGCCATGTCTCCTTTTTGGGAGCATGTGGTTTCACCACCTGAGGGGGGGGGGGGGGGGTGGAGGGTGTCACAAGTACCTCCTCTAAATGTTGGCAGGTATTTCAATATATCAAGACCTACAGAGTGGCCAGTTGATCACAGCACCACAGATAGGTAGCGGCGGTAGTAATTATCCCCTATCACCATTAGGGCTATATATTTAGAAAACCTGCCCAGAAAAAGAAAATCCATCCTGCAGTGGGAAATATCCTAAAAACCTGCCCTTCAAAAATATCTAGTAGTGCTAAATATACCCTTTGACCACTAGGGCAAAAAATCCACATGGGTACAATCTTAGGTGACCTTGAATTAAAGAGATTGTTGTATAGACATAGGACATAGACAGGTGGGTGCTGTGTGTTCTAATTAGCACGTGCAGGCATGGAATGTGTAATTAAGAGCAAAGCAAACGGTAGTGACTGGTTCAAAATGGAGTGTTATGTAATAGTGACACTCCCAAGTCAACATGCCATGACGTCAATCTCTAAATCCCATAAGTAAAATACCAACAAACATGATAAAATGCAGAGCGTAAACTTCAAACCTCAGTTCTGCTGTTCTGTGACAACAAACCAACACAGTGAACAACGTCCCCTACATAACGGAATGTTGTCTCTAAGGTTAAGGGCTTCGCTAGCCAACATTGTATTGGCATTTGCTGTACAGAAGAGCAGTTATCCTGTGATTGGTATTTTCAGACTTGGGACAACTGGATGGAAAAAGTATAGTGTATGAGAGAAAAGCAAATCGTCTCAGCTCAGATCATTGTTTCATCCATATAGTTTCATTTATTTAAGGGAGCTGGAGAAGAGCACCCAGTCTCAAGGACAAACTAGTACATAGCCATTTCTCAGGACCAAGAACTAGGAACACTTTCCCGGATGGCAGTTTTCCCTGCGGAGGATGCAAAATATGCCCACATATTAAAAAATTGGCTTCAATAAAGGACAAATATGGACAATTAATCCCTATCAAGGGTTTTTTCAACTGCAAGAGTAAGAATGTAATATATGGCATCTCATGTGACTGCGACATTCTATATGTAGGCATGACAAGTCGCCAATTGAAACAACGAGCCCTTGAACATCTAGGAAACATCCGAAATGCAGAGGCAGACATCAAAAGGATGAAACAGCTAACTACGGTAGCGAGACACTTCCACCGAAAGCATCAAGGCAAATCCACCAGTTTCAAAATCTTCGGCCTTGAACAGATACACCTTGGTCTTAGAGGTGGAGATCTGAACCAGACACTGCTCCAGAAAGAAGGAAAATGGATCTTCAGGCTTGGATCCTTGGCACCAAATGGCCTCAACGAGGATATCAAATACGGGGCCTTTCTTAAATAAATTAATTTACCTCATATTACTGAACAAAGAATTAACAACCTTCTATCCAGTACCCCTTCTGGGTAATTTAAATATTTATTTACTCATTCATTTATGCATCTATTAATTCAATTATCTATCTATTTCCCTAACATTATTTCATTTCTATACCACCCAATATATTTATTTATCGGCAGTAGCAGCAGGGGGCTCACCCAACAATTGATACACGGTAAACCACTGCTCAATTTCCACGTCACCAGCACACAAACGATCTAATGTGGCACTAAACACTAAGTATCCCAAGGCAACACAACCAGCATCACCCAATAATTAACCACGCGTATAATACCAACTGTCACTGCTTACTATCGACACATTTAACTCACCACCACAGTATAATACCAACTGTTATTACCGACACATTTAACACACCACCACAGCAAGATAGCTGACCCATCTTACACCAATCAACTTTACCCATCCTAAATCTGATTACCAGGATCACCATAGGCACTTTTAACTATTTGCACTGCGCTCACTCGGTTTTTCACACTTTTTCTTATTCAATTGCGTCTGTCACTTATTCACCTTTATCCACTATTTTTATACCTAAGGTCATACAATAAATATAATGTCTCAGTCTCTAATAAAATATAACAATATAAAGTAATAATAAATAAATATAAATAAAAAAATAAAATGAATTTCTTCATTAGGGGCATGGATCTCTGTATATCCATCTCTCCATACTACCTATGTAATCAACCAATAAGTATGGCTATAAACGGTGCAATTCTACAAACCTTCAAATCCCCAATATAGTCTCTCTGGACATCTCTAGTAGCCCATAAAGCAACAGGGACATCTCCAGCAAAACTACTATTTGGTTTCTTATGCAGTCGTAATTACCGCAGCAATCCCTATGGCTTGTAATAATATCCCCTCACGCAATAGATGCTATGCCCGCCATACTACCTCTTTAATTAGCATAATATATGCACGTTTTTAATATGTACTAACCAAGATAAAATGGATCACTGTATATCCATCTCTCCACACTACCTATGTAATCAACCAATAAGTATGGCTATAAATGGTGCAATTCTACAAACCTTCAAATCCCCAATATAGTCTCTCTGGACATCTCTAGTAGCCCATAAAGCAACAGGGACCTCTCCAGCAAAACAACTATCTGGTTTCTTATGCAGTCGTAATTACTGCAGCAATCACTATGGCTTGTAATAATATCCTCTCACGTAATAGATGCTATGTCCGCCATACTACCTCTTTAATTAGCATAATATATGCACGTTTTTAATAAGCACTAACCAAGATAAAATCGTGTGCTACGGTAATCTCAGTAGACACAAACCTTCTCTTGTTAATATTAGCGATATTCGCTCGGATAAACAGCGTTAATAACCATTATATATATAAGTCACATGAAGCTCCCTCACAACATAGAGCTCTGGACCTACCAGAGACAAGTGCCTCTCCATTGGAGAGCTCCAACATCAATCAGGAAGGAAACACATTGATTGGATTGACCACGTATAAGACTATGGGCATACTGCCCTCATCCAAGATGGCGCATACTGAAGAAGCCGATCCCGGCGAAACACGTGTCTAGCGGACACCCCAGCAACTCAGCAGCGGCGTTACCAGCACCAGGGACTCCCCCACAGTGACCCCACCCGGACCTGAAGCTTTGACGCCCGGAGGTGGCGTCCCAGGTACCAGTGTCCTCCTGCCTGCGCTTGCAGTGGAGTGACACCTTTCTCCGTTTTTTCCAAACTACAAACCCAGCTTTGCAACCAGTTATCACTTATACTCCATCAACCTGTATGTCTGTTTGCAGCCAATTAACAATACTCATTCGAGACTGAACTACCTGCTTGCTTCAGATTTACTTATGGTTACAATTGATACTTTGTCAGCAAAACTGCTTGCTTTAGTTTCATCTATGGGTATAATTGTTACTTTGTCAGCAAAACTGTATCTAAACTTGTGTAACAACTAACATAGAAAAGGAGTGATAATTAACAAGCGGCAATACTGTGGATACATTATACACACTGGTTTAAACCCACTAAAAACTTGTAATACCTGATTTATCAGGCCACCCGGATTCAGCATTTAGGTATTTAACCCTACCAGCATCAAACTATCTATAACTCTGCACTCTCTCTCTCCCTGTCTCTTTTTACTCCCTCCTTGTCATTTCCACTGTGCCCCCCTTCTTCTGCTGCCCATCAAATCTGTCACTGTTCTTCTTTTCCTATTCCTCTCCCTATCCTGCTTCCCCCCCCCCCCCCCTTTCTTCTCCTTTTCCACCTGATGCGGACGTTCAAAAATATTGACTACTATTATTCAGTTGGTAAATCAAAAACGTGGCCAATAATAACCAGGTATTGGGTCAGCTATTAATGCTTTTATGCAGTTAAACCAGACAATTGTGATATTGGGAATTAATCCTTACGAGAATACCACCATACCTCACTGGAACTGCCCAAAAACTTCCCGAACTTGGAAGCTAAGCAGTGACGGGCCAGATTAGTATTCCTGTGGGTGACCCCAGAAGAACCCCTGGTGTGGTATCAATAGAGGTATCCCTAATTAAATTGTACTGGAGACGCCTACTGCTTAAGCAACACAAGCTGTAATAATACCATCTCAACAGTTGCTGGGGCAACATACATCCCTACGGTTTATCAAACTAAATAAGGGATCTAAACCATTCATTTTCGCCCAAAGTCGCATTGTCCATATATCAATGTCGATAAGGACGTGATGCGCCGAATGGAGAATAAAGTGTGAAAAGTTAATATGACCATCACACAACATTTTGATTCAAAAACCCCCTTTTTTTGCCATTATTAAGTGGTACCTAACTTGACATATTTCTATCACACTATTCTCCACTAATTCTTTAAATTATCTTTTTGTCTTCTTATACTAATTGATCGAAATAAAAGTTATGTTTTAAATTAATTACAAATATACATAAATAAGAGTGCGCCCACAAAGCCTTTTTTCTTTCTTGTGTTTGCCCTCTCTTGAGCAAACAAAAAACATTTTTTCACTTTTTTTTTAGATAAGATAACTTTTATTGTGTACTTAAGGAAAAATATTGTTTAAAATATATTGCAAAATGTGTTTTTTTTTTCTAAATATGCAGCTAGTTATCTCATAAGGAGAAAACTATTACTTATTCTTAATCTAAGCCATGTCTTGGACATCAGTAGATGGTGAACCAGCCAGGCAGTAAAAGCTAATGATACACACATTGCAATGTGTGCTTGCCTTTTTGTACTATTAGGGATTTAGGTTAGGCAATTTCCCTTGAACTTCCCTTGAACTTCCCTTTGTCTAGATCGCCCATACACACGTGGAGATTTGTGCTAAGCAAAGGAAAAAGTTTAAATAGCAAATCACTATTTCTGATTCTGTGCACACGAAGCGACTTAAACTCACTTGCCAGGTGATCTGACTAGATGGTGCCTGCATGCACACAAGATCTGAGCCGGCGATAGCGACATGCAAGACCACGCATTGCTATCGCTATGGGGCATACACATGGAGCAATTTGTGCTTCATTTCTAAGCGATCCAGACAGATCACTTAGAAAATAGGCTGAAATTGCAATATATGTACGCCCCTTTAAACAGTAAAGCAATATCCTTTGTCTGGTCCTCCTAAACTCTTTTAATAAATGTCCCACCCCATTTAGCAAACCTCCCAAGAGCCTCTGGGTCATGCCCCAATAGCGGCAAAACGGGGCGTGGCCTCAAGGGAGAGCCGCGCGTATAGGCCACATCCCCAAATTTTGGCGCGTCTACGGCGCGCATCCCTCTGTCCCTCCTCCGTTTCCCTAGAAGTTGGGAGGTATGCATTTAGTGCTCTCGTATGTGACACCTTTTCTACTAGATTGCACATAACACCTAACACATCTAGTCTAGGAAGAGTAAATAAAATAAAAAATAAATCTTGTTTGTGAAATATTATTTGTTTAAAGTGGACCCAGGAGAGCAGCTGTGCATTAATAGAGCACAGGTTCTCAAAGTCGTTCCCCACACAGTGCATGTTTTGCAGGTCTCCTCACAGAGTCAAGTGAAATAATTAGCTCCACCTGTGGATCTTTCAAAATGTGTCTGTGAGTAATGAGTGCACCTGTCAGGTGACCTTGTAAACTTGAACTGTGTGGGGTCCTGAGGACCGAGTTTCAGAACCACTGTAATGGTGTAGGAGGCGTCTGGTGAAAATAGATGCTTCCTGCTGGCTTCTGTGATCTGCTGCTGCATCCGAAACGCATCAACTGGCTTCAGTATGCCCAGAAAATGGGTCAACACACCCCAATTTTCTCTAAAGCTGCCCATCGCCATTCTGCTCTCCATCTATGGAGTCATGCTGCAGCTTGGTAGCACTATGTGATCAGGGCTGGTGCAAGGCACCGGAGCGCCCCAGGCGAGTCGGGGTGGGGGCGCCCCGGTGCCGGGGGTGGGGGGGTGGGTGGTACCTGTGTAAAAAACTTGCGTCCCCTGCGTCCGTGCAGTGCTGGAGCGTGCAGGGGTGTCCGTGCCGCCGGGGGAACCTGCGGCGCTGTCATTGTTTATAAGCTTCCCGCGCCGCCGCGCGCATAGCGCTAGTTATTTTCTATTCACTGTAGGGACCCCGCCGGTCGCGGTCAGCTTATACACAATGACAGCGCCGCAGGTTCCACCGGCGGCACGGACACCCCTGCACGCTCCAGCACTGCAGGGACGCCAGGGACGCAAGTTTTTTACACAGGTACCACAGTTCGCTAACCCTCCATGCTGGGGGTGAGGGGCGAACTGCCGCCCTCCAGGTGCCGGCGCCCTAGGCAAATGCCTAGAGCTGCCTAGTGGTGGCGTCGGCCCTGTATGTGATCTCACAGAACAAGATGTGCACATGCTTAGTGCACCTCATTGGGTTTATGTACATCACTGAATCATGCCACCAGTCATGTTCCCAGCATGGGGATCTCATTTTTGTGGGCAGGACAAATGTGCAATCCAGTGTCAGACAATTACATATTTTTTTTATTTCAATTTACTACAGACCAAATCAAATTAATAGGTTTAACTGTCAACAGTTAATAGTTTTTATGCATGAGTGAAAGTTGGCTAAAAGTCACATAACCAGAACTCACCCAAATCTCAGTTCTGTTCATTTTCAATGATTTTTCGCTTCAGTAAAACAACTTCTGTCATTAATATGTAATTTTCCGTTCTGATCTGACAATCTCACATCCATTCACAAGTTCACACTATACTAACTGCCCTTGGTCAAGTAACAGCTCCCACTGCTCAGCATTTACTACCTTCAGCTGCTGTACACAATATAAAATCACTGCCTTCAAAAATGCACATAAAAATTATAATGGCATTGCTTTAAGTCCCAATGGATTAGCCCAGGGGTTCCCAATCCTTTTCGAATCATGCACCCTAGAACAGTGATGGCTAACCTTGATGCTCCAGCTGTTGTTGAACTACACATCTCAGCATGCTCTGCTACAGTTTTGCCAATTGGCCATGCTAAAAATGATGTATGTGCTGAAGGGGAGATAACCTGTTGAGCCCTTTCACTGCAGCTTTATTTGGCCAGGTATACTTGCGTATACTAGGAATTAGATTTGGATTGCTGTGCAGCAGACAGGGAGGTAAGAAGTAAACAGTTACAGTACAGATATATATATATATATATATATATATATATATATATATATATATATATATAACACTACAGGTATGTACCCTGGGGTGGGTGATGGATACGGACATGGGAAGACTCAGGGAACATATATTTCCTGAGCTGTGCAGCACCTAGGCAGCCATCACCGGTGCCACTTGGTCACTGCAAAAGCCCTGGTAGGTAAAAACAAGTAAACAATACAGATAAAGGACATGACGGGTAGACACAGGGTACATTAAATGTTGGCTGAGCGACACAGATCCTGTCGTCATCAGCGGCACCATCTTTATCAGTGCTACTCACAGGGCAGCAGTGGAAGGGCTCAACAGGTTATCTCCCCTTCAGCACACCACAGGAGTCAGCCAGCGTGAGTGGATCCTGAGGCTGTCCTGTTGTGTGGCTAGGGGGGAGCCAGGGCTTCAGGGCCCCTGGCTGGAGCCTGCTGACCTTCAAGCTGTTTGGATCACAGACAAACATTGAAAGTGGAACTATATGGTATCCAATTGATTGGTTGACAATGTCTAGGTTGACAGTCAGTAGGTCAACAACTAGTGGTCGACAGGCATTAGGTTGACACATAAAAAGGTTTACATAGTCTGGTTCGAAAAAAGTCAACACAAGCAAAACATTGACATGCCAATGGTTGACACAGAATATTAATCATGATTTTTTTTAGCAAACTTGTTTTTTTCTTCATGATCCCAGTGGGCATAGAGGAAGAATATAATAATAGGATTCTGTTCCCCAAGTATGGCAAGCCCAGCGGTACACTAATGCGGCGTCCATGTCAACATATGTGTCGACATAGGCACCAAAAACGTGAAAAACTTGTGAAAACCTTTTCATGTGTCGACCATTTCCATGTCAACCTTCTGCTTGTCCACCATTTCCATGTCAACCTGGACTTTAATGTAAGATCCAAAAAACAAAAGAAAAGATTAAGAAACACTATAATCTTTCCGACAGAATGCTGTCAGAGAGTGACAAATCGGTTATTTCAAAGGGACTCAATTTTGCCCCGACAAAAGGCCCTGACCTATTCGATCTCTTCATTGAATTAAATCGGTATACAAGAGATATGTGTAGGCAAAAATACTTCCAAAGCAAATATCTAAAACAGGATGAGATTAATGGAGCCCCTATTGTACTGGACCAGCATGATCTACTTGCAGTCCATATATTACAGGATTTAGAAAAAGAGGGTGGTACCCTAATGGATGATCCCATCCCGATTTACAATCTAGATGATGAAAATAAAAATAAAACCCTAATAAAGAAAAAATCAGAGTTTTATCCCATTCAATGTGTTCAAGTAATAAGATTTCAAAATCACAAAAAAGACATGATAACTTGCATATTAACGAGAGAAGGGCCCTAAAAAATCATATAAAGACCAGTCCATTATAATTAAAGGGGCTGATAAGGGTGGAGGAACAGTCATTCAAAATAAAACAGATTATGTGAAAGAGGCCTATCGGCAATTAGATAAACCTAAATTTTATAAAAAACTTTCAAAAGATCCTACAAATGAATATTGCTGCCGCCTAAAGGAATTTCTGCTCAAGGGGATTGATAATGGCGCAATAACTAAAAAAGAATTCTATTTTTTATATAATGCAAACCCTATTTTCCCCACATATTATCACTTGCCAAAAATACATAAATCACTTTCTTCACCTACTGGACGCCCAATAATTTCTGGTGTTGGGTCCCTCACAACTTCACTTTCTGCCTTTGTTGATACTTTTTTACAGTCACATGTACGGTCACTCAGGTCCTACATTAAAGATACCACCCATTTTTTGACCAACATTCAAAGGTGTAATTGGCAGGAGAACTATCTGTTTCTAACCTGTGACGTAGAGTCCCTTTATACCAACATCCCGCATGATCAAGGGATTAGGGCTCTAGAAAAATTCTTGTTGGATGATGTGGACCTAAGTGACAGTAGGATAAAATTCATTCTGGATTCAGTTACATTTATTCTTTCTCACAACTACTTCAATTTTGATGTTTTTTTCTTTCTGCAGATTCTGGGTACTGCTATGGGCACCAAGTTCGCCCCGAGCTTTGCCAACCTCTATATGGGACTGTTTGAGGAGCAGTACATTTGGGGGGGCAGTTCGGGGCGAGCTTGGTGTCCTATGGCAGATATAGACGACATGTTTTTTGTTTGGCAGGGGGAACAATTAGAAGCATTAAAATTTATTGAACACTTGAATCACAACACTTTTGGTTTAAAATTCACTTACACTATTAATTATGAGCACATTACTTTTTTTGGATATTGCTCTTCATATTGATGATAATAATAAAATCGTGACCTCTACTTTTATGAAAGAAGTTGACTGTAGTAGGTATTTAAACTACAGAAGTTGCCATCATCGCCCCTGGGTGAACAATATACCTAAAAGTCAGCTGTTAAGGATCAAAAGAAACTATTCTGACCCCTTGTCCTTTGAACAACAAGCTGATAGTCTAATCCTATCCTTTTTAGATCAGGGATATCCGTTTGAGGTCCTAAATTCTGCTTTAGAAGAAGTCAAAAAAGTTGTCAAAAAGAAGTCAAAACAAAACCAAAAATGTCCCTGACACTGCTGATGACAATAGCCATGACTTTAACTATAAACCACTCTTTGTCTCTAAATACAACTCTCACTCTCTTGAGGTCAAGAAAATCATAAATACAAATTATAAAATTCTAAAAACCGATAGACACCTTGCATCAATTTTGGATGACAACCCGAAAATAGTGTTTAAAAAGAACCTCAATCTCAAAAATGCACTAGCCCCTAGTCATTTTAAACAAACATCTGGGTCCTCTAAAAATGCCTTACAAACTATAGGCTGCCATAAATGCGGCCGAACGAAGTGCATAACATGTACATTTTTGATAGACAAAAGTAAACAGTTTGTTTCTTCTTCCAATCAGTCAATTCATAAAATAAATAGTTTTTTGAACTGTAATTCTACATATGTGATCTATTTGATCACATGTGTTTGTGGTCTACAATATGTGGGCCAGACCACACGTTCCTTAAATATACGGTTCCTTGAACACAGAAGAAATGTACTCAATCAAGTAAAAACCCATAGCATTTCCAGACATGTTAAAGAGAAGCACCAAGGTAATATAGAGGTTCTCAAGGTCCAGGCGATTGAAGGGGTTCCAATCTCAAGAAGAGGGGGTGACCGATTTTCCACTCTCTGCAAACGAGAAGCGTTTTGTATTTTTTCTTTAGGCTCCCTTACTCCCTTGGGACTTAATGAGTCCATTAAACTTAACAATTTAGGGAATTAGGTTTATATATGTACATGTGTACTGTTTTTTAAGACATGGAAAGACAATTCATGTTTCCCCCCTATATATTTGGAGGAAAAAATATATCTCTTTCCCTGCCCTATAATCCTTCGTCTTTGGTTTCTTGGAATTGTGTAAGATCTGAGTATAGAAGTATGAAGCTGGCTGTGTCATTGTCCTCTTTCTCCCCCTCTCTTACATATGTACAGATAAATCGGTGGTCTAATTAGATTCACCATACTTATATTGTCGAACAAGTATGTGGTTTATATGTGTATAATTATATGAAAATACTCTGCAAAGATAAATCAGACTGTTACTGATTAAACGATATAAAATTATTGTACTTGGGTGTGTAGGTTTAGTATTAATGTGAGGTTATCTAGAAATCATTGTCTACAATATTATTCCTTATTTCACTTTATTAAATGTATTATATTATTGTATATGTTTTATGAGATATATGGTTATATAGTTCTCTCCTCCTTGCTGGTTCTTTACCACTATCGATTATTATCATGATATTTCTTGAATGATCGTTATAGATTAAATTAAAATCGTAAATCTCTCAGAATTCTTGATGTTCCACATACGAATGAATGAATACATAAAATGATCTGATTTGTTACTTATAGAAGACCACTACTGCAAATATATAATAAATATGTTCCGCTGATTATAAGTGAAAAAAAAAAAAAAAAAAAATATATATATATATATATATATATATATATATATATATATATATATAGTCGACTTCCAGAGCCGGGCACCCACGGACTTTCTGTCAGAAATGACTCACTCTTACAAGAGTTTAGTAGCAAGCTTTCGGGCTTTTATTGTAGCCCTTCATCAGGCAACACATATACAAATTAAACATAAAAAGTGCTCACCTTATATACCTATGCACCAGACATCAGCCAGATTCGCGCCTCCACTGCGTCCGTCCGTAGCGTGCACCATCACCGGAACTTCCGGGTGTCCCACTTCCGGTGTCCCCCGCTGAGGGCAACGCTCGGCTGGTTGCTATGGAGACGTCATCTGAATGTAAAAACACAATTGCAAAACATAAATATGTATGCAAAGGGAAAAATAACTTAATCAACATGTTACATATACATAAAACAATAACAAGACATAACAGCATGATCTTGTATGATGTTATATACTCCACTAACCATAAAGGTAAATAATTGTATATCGATCAACCTACAGTATACAAACTCTTGATTTAAGGAGCATAAGGAAAATGACCATATTAAACTATAATCAATTTTACATGAACACATTGAAGTTCAGCATATCATTAAGACCTTTAGGCTTTACTGTTTGTAAAATAAAGATCCATTTGGCTTCTAAGCGCAAAAGGCTTTTATGCCTATCACCCCTCCTCTTGTTCTCAGGTATGTGGTCAATTATGATGTGCTTGAAACTTGCAAGGTTATTATTCAATTCGGCAAAGTGCCTAGCCAGGGGTTGATCGGAGGGTTTGCCTGCAAGGGCTGCCCTGATCGATGTTCGATGCATCGCCATCCGCTCTTTAAAAGGGCGGATGGTCTTCCCGATATAACACAAGCCACACGGGCACTTTACCATGTATACAACAAAAGCACTAGTACACGTGAGGGCATATCTGATGGTATATCTCTTGCCCGTATGTGGATGAAAAAAGTACTTGGTTGATACGGTGTGTCGGCAAGTCGTACATCCGACACACTTGTAGCAACCAGGGTCACGTCTCCGTGTTCTCCTATCAGTTGACATATGCTCACTGATGTCTGTGTGTACTAACCACTCGCGTATGCTTTTGCCATTTTTGTAACAGGCACAAATTTTAGTGTGTTTAAAAGTTTTGAGATCGTTGTCATTAGTTATCACAGGCCAAAGCTTATTGCTCCAGAAATTAACATCTTTTTGGGCCATGGTATAATGATGGACCCAATTGATGTATTCATTTTGCTGTGTAGATGTTGTCCTTTTGGCATGGCTTAGAGCCTCAGCTCTCATCACGCCCTCTTCTTTGTGTAGTGCTCCCTCTAATATCTGATCAGAGTAGCCACGTTCTTTAAAAATTTTTGTTAATTCATTAAAAGTAGGTTGGACTGCAGAGGAGAGACTGGTGATTCGTTTGGCTCTCAGATACTGAGAATAAGGTAAACTGTTGATGGTACTTGATGTGCTCATTAAGATTGTAGACAACCAGATTGTCACGTCTCTGTTTACCAAACAAACAGACAGAAACATGATTCTTAGGGCAGATAGTCACCACCCACCCAGTACCATCAACAGTTTACCTTATTCTCAGTATCTGAGAGCCAAACAAATCACCAGTCTCTCCTCTACAGTCCAACCTACTTTTAATGAATTAACAAAAAAAGCAGACACACCATGTTTTTTATCAGTAACAAATATTTCAATGTGGTGAGAATGATGAAAAGTAACTAATACCCCTTTCACATCGCACTTTTAAAACGGTATATTGCCGTTTTTTTTCCATTTTAAAACGTTTAAGGCTGCAATGTGAAAGTGCCAGAGTTGATTTACCGGTTAAAGTTAACCGGTATTTCAACACGGTTAAAAAGCAGAGTCCTACACGGTTCAAAGCCGTTTTTTTGGGGCAGTTTGAACAGCTCTATTTCCATGGCTTGAAACGCGTCCCTTGGGGGTTAAACGGGTTGAATGTTTGAATGGTATTAAATGATTTTTAAAACGGTTTTCACCTGCAATGTGAAAGGTCTCAAGGCTCAGACCCGTTTTAAAGTCCCATTTAAGAATACCGTGTCATTACCCATTTCTGCAATGTGAAAGCAGTATAATGGAACAATTGTTCCTATTTGTGTATACATATGTATAAAACTTAGATTTATGCTGTCAATATTCCATGCTTGTAATCACTTTTGCCCCTGGGTTATTAACTAAACTGTCTCTCTATATAAACTATAGCTATAAACTTGCCATTGAGATACCATAGAAGCAATATAGGATTGTCTTTTAATATATGCACCTGCTGATTTAATTGCGAACACAACACAGGTGTTCCCTCTTGCAATTCTGCCATTCTGATTGGTGAATAGCCTTTTAAATACCCACAAGGAAACTAAGAGAGTATCTTCTGAGAGAAACCGTCAGATTAGTACGACGGAGAAACGTGTCAAGAGCTCTCCCTGCCCGTGGTGCCCTTGTCCTTGCCTGCCTGTGTCTCACTGCACCAAAGGAACCTCTCTAAAGTGACAGAGACTGCAAGCCGCACATATGCTACAAAGCGGAGCACGGCACAAGCCGCCAATCACCTGCTGGAAGCTGAGGTAGCTATACCCTCTAACTGCCGCGACATCCATTCCCCTGCAGCGTCCGTCATCCGGCGGTCGGCTCCCTGACACAGCGAGCAGGTCTCTATGCTGTGGTCAGGTTGAGGAACTATACGGCATACCAAATCCAGGAAGGTAACTGTGAAAGTGCGTGTTTGCCTGTCTCCACACTACCTGTACTGACAGTGTAAAAACCAAAGGCAAAAAGTGAGAATAATACAGGTGCCTCCGTATTTCAACCACAATACTGACTACTGATATTATCTATGTGTATGCTAGAATTACGGTCCAATTGACCCTCAAAACATCTGGTTATATCTGGACTTGCTCCATCTCCAGCTATTCAAACAGTATCATTTGGAAACATTTGAACTCTGTGGATATGATCATCTGAAATAACACGATTAATCTGGCTATTGAAATCCACATTATCAGTTTTCCTTGGAAAAAAAATATTGGCAGAAATTGGCAAAGGGACACAGTCATTTTATATATTTTTATGTTTATTAATTTATTTGTGGGTTTAATGTACAATGTATTTTTTTATTAAATATAATATCTGTGTTTAAGGATGCTTAAATAAAATAGTATTTTTATACAGTCATATTTTTCGGTACTTCTGTAGTTTCACGGCGCCAGTTGATTTTAAATAGCATGGCGAGCGTAGCGAGCCACCGAGCCCGCAGCGTGGGCGAGCGAAGCGAGCCCCGCAAGGGGACTCAGATGCATGGCACCATACTGGCGCTGTGAAACTACAGAAGTACCTATTTTTCAGTGTCTCTTGCGCTCTCTTTATATATATATATATATTCTATTTGTTTATTTGGTTTTTCTCCATGTCAACCTGGACTTTAATGTGTCGACCCTAGCTCTACGTCCAGATCTGTCATTCATTAACTTTATCATCCAGAACAATAGCACAGAATAATAGATACATGTTCTATAGATTGTAAGCTTGCGAGCAGGGCCCTCACACCTTTCACTGTCTGTAAATACCCTGTTTGTTGTATCACTGTCTCCTGTTGTAAAGTGCAGTGGAATATGCTGCGCTATATACATAGTTGCCTACCATCCTGCATTCTGCAGGAGACTCCCTGAAATATCAGCAATCTCCCTCTCTCCCTCATTAGTCTAGCAATCTCCCTCATTTCACCTAACCCACATTACAATGTTACATTTTTGGACAAAATAAGGAATGAGATACATTTACATTGAATCATCAGCACCATTTCCCAGCACTTTACCAAGTATAGTACAGATGGGTCAGGTCCCATCCTTGCTGGCAGGTCGCCATGGCGTCTGCGCTGGCGACCCGCCAGCAGCCACGCCAGCGAATGCACTGAGACGCGCGCGCGTCTCACGCGCACGCGCGTCTCAGTCTCCGTCGCCAGCGCGACGGAAACCCTGTCCGTCTCCGCCTCAGGGAGACGGACAGGGTTAGGGGGGGTTAGGGGGGGGATGCGGGCAGGCGGCGGGGACCCCGGGTTACCGCCGGCAAGCCGGCGGGGACCCGGGGGAACGGATGGAAGCGCCGTCGGAAGGGGACGCGCGCGCCTCTCATGCGCGCGCGTCCCCTTCTCACCATCGCCATGGCGCTGGCGGGGGATGGCGGCTGGCGACGCCAGCGCCATCCCCTGCCAAGATGGGACAAGACCCATCTGTATCTCTTACTAACTGCTTTGGGCTCATCTACATTTGTATATAAGTTTTTTTACAAGATTCCTTTCAGATGTAGCAGTACACACCCACACTTCTAGGTGCCACGTTCACAATCTCTCCATATATGGAACTAGACACGCCCTCTGGGTGGAGCATGACACGCCCCCTCAATGGGACGCTGTGCAAAATTCTATTACCAACTGTAATCTCCCTGAAACTAGATTCCAAAAGTAGGCAAGTATGGCTATATAAGAAACTGTAAATAAATAATAATAATAATAATAATAAATAAATAATGTTCTGCCAGGGAACTGAACTGATTACTACTTGGTATACTGTATATGGTGCCTGGATGTGTGTTGAACATTAAACTAAAGCAATAAATATGATTGGATTTATCGATACCTGTGTAGTCCGCTATGTACAGTATTGCCTTGATTGCAGTGGACCCTTCTTAGTTTTGGAGTGACAGACCGTCTATTCAGCTACTTAAATGCCCTCATTGAGTGTAGGTTTTACAGGGAGAAGCTGTGGTTTGGGTGGGAGCATTATACATTTTGTATGTCTGACTCTTTCATTTATACTATGTGGAAGTTGCAGCAGCTTCTTTGCTTAGGTGAAAGAGATTTACAGATGGCTCCTGTTTCGTCTCTCCAGGTTCTTCCTCCCTACAGTCGGCTAAATCATTATTTGTTACTGCCGTATAGTACAGATCATGTTTCTAATTAAAACATAGAGGGGGAAATTTACTAAGATGTGAAATATGCTTCACAGGTCATGTTGCTATGGAGAACCAATCAGAAGCTACTTATTTATTTTTCACCTAGCAGATAGTAGAAAGGATCTGATTGGTTGCCCATAGCAACATGACCTGTGAAGTGTATTTCACATCTTAGTAAATTCCCCCCAGAGAGTTCAGAGATTGATAATGTGAAAGATAAATGAGCCAGCAGCCTGGGTGCAATCAATGCTGAGAGAGGTCATGAATGCACAAACATAAGGAGAGGCGCTCTCAACATGTGAAATATGTAAACAGATATGACAAGTGTGTCTCAGGTGATCACGTAGCCGTTTCTCAAGACAGAAACCATTGTTTGGAAACTATGTGCAACTTACAGTAAGCATGATTGCTCAGGATCTGTATCCATGTGTGCACTGCGTACAAGTCCATTGTTAGGCAACCACACCAGCAGACAAAGGGGGTTATTCTGGTTGATTCGCAAGGCTGTGAATTCGCAGGTTTGCAAGTCAACCAAACCCTGCCTTGCGAACAGCGGTGTAGCTAGGTGCCATGGTGCCCGGAGCAAGGGCATATTTCGCGCCCCCCCTCCTGTCAATGAATTGGGGGCATGGCTAACTTGTATTGGCATGTTACATTTGAAATATATAAGACACTGTAACAGAATCTGCTGCGCTATATAAGACGCTGTAACGGAATCTGCTGTGCTATATAAGACGCTGTAACGGAATCTGCTGCGCCATATAAGACGCTGTAACGGTATCTGCTGCGCTATATAAGACACTGTAACTGAATCTGCTGCTCTATATAAGACCCTGTAACGGAATCTGCTGCGCTATATAAGATGCTGTAACTGAATCTGCTGCGCTATATAACACACTGTAAAGGAATCTGCTGCGCTGTATAAGACACTGTAACGTCCCCCCCCGTCCCCCCCCCCCATGGCATTTTGGTAAGACAAATACAGCACTGCACTTTATTTATTTATCTAGCCATACATAAACACACAGATCCAAGGACAGGGCACTCACCAGACTTTCTTACAGAGTTCTATGCCAGGGGTTACCGAGCCCAGCGCCGATCCTCTGTGTAAATCCCAAGAAGAAAAAAGCAGCCCAGTCACAGCATAATTCCAGATATATCATAAATCCGCTTTGAGCCCAGATCCTTTCCCCAGTGATGGGCGGCGAGTGTGTGCAGCTCGCTCCAGCACTTGCGCTAGTGAATGCTCCAAAGTTTATTATTTGCAGGATGCCTGGTCTGTACCCAGCGGAGCCTCTGGGAGGGATTACACCCCTGCCTGCTAGAGTCTTCACAGCCAGGCAGAGAGCTGCCCGGCTGTATTCAGTGTCAGGACACTGAAGCAGCAGCACTAGATCCCGACGCCCGGCTATTTTAAATCTTGCGCTGCCGCAGTCACCTGTCGCGTCCGCAAACCAATCAGAGCTAGCTTTCGGCCCGGCAGCCAATCAGGAGACCCCACTCCTGATTGGCTGCCGGAGCGCTAACGTGCTCTGATTGATTCGCGGACCCGACAGGTGACTGTGGCGGCAGCGCAAGATTTCAAATAGCCAGGAGTCGGGATCTAGTGCTGTGTTAGAACTCAGAAATGACACCCCCCCCCCCTAAATCCGCCCCGGGACAGCGCTAAATAGAGAGCGCTGTCCGGCAGTCGGAGGTCGTGTCAGCGTGGTATGGGCACATGAAACTGTGGGTAGGAGCGTGATAGGCTGAAAAATATCACATGGCGCATATGTGTCACTGCTAGCTGACACAACCTCCGACTCCCGGACAGCGCTCTCTGGTAACTCACACAACAACCCTTATTCCCCGCACTACCCCTAGGTAGCAGGAGGCAGGCGTCGGCACACGCTGCCCGCAGTTAGTGTATGGGGATCATGCGATCATTTGCGGAGGGGGGGCGGGCCGGCGGCGCCATTCCACCAATCTGCGCCCGGAGCATGAGCTCCGGTGGCTCCGCCCTCCCTACGCCTCTGCTTGCGAATGGTGGCCAGGCCACCACCCATTGGCAAGGGCGAGTCCCTTGCAGGGCCTGCGACTGGATGTTACACTAAATATCCATCCGCAGCATCCACCAACATCATTTGTTGGTCGGCATCCATGGAATGATGGCGAAGGTGCACGCATATAAAAGTGACTCTGAAGGAAGTGAGTGGACAGCTGACATCCTGTGATGTCAGCTGACCGCCCCCCGCACCATTGGGGCATTTCCATGAGAATGCCCAGCATTCTCATGGAAACGCCCATGAAACGATGGGCGTTCCCATATGCAAATGGCCCAGCCTACTGCCCCATGCCCCTCCACTCCCCCCACCTGCATACTTTGGTGTGTGTGCCCAGCGAACACCCTATTCACCATGGCCGCATGCACCCGACATATGCACATGCGCAGAAATGACCCTGCGCATGGCTCTAACTGTGCAGAGTTTGTATATTCTCCCCGTACTTATGTGGGTTTCCTCCCACAATCCAAAATTGTACTGGTAGGCTAATTGGCTCCTAACAAAAATTAACCCTAGAATAAACGAGTGCGCGTGTACATGTGGTAGTGAATATAGATTGTAAGCTCCACTGGGGCAGGGACTGATGTGAATGTTCAAATATTCCCAGTAAAGCGCTGCGGAATATGTGTGCGCTATATAAGAAACTGTGATTGATTATAATAATTATATACGAGGTTACATATTGCACATTTGTTCAGTGAGACCACAGAGGCTCTTTGTGGGCTGTATGACCGAGTCACACAACAATGTTGGCCTGGGGTCAGTGGGTTGTGTGAGTGTAGAAAGAGAAATAAGTAATATGTGGGTGCAGCCCTAAAATATGTTGTGTAACTGTAAATGGAGCAGGTAAACAATGCAGATAAGAGACACATTTCATGCACCGAGGGGAGATATTTTGAGGTGTTGGTGTAGTTTACTTATTAGCCCTAAGTAGAAGTCAGTGGCGTAAGTCCATCCCAGTTGCCCGGAGGCAAGGTGAAAATTGGTGCGCCCCCCCCCCCCCACACACACACACACAACGTTATTCAAAATATGTATAGTCTTTTATGAAATATATATATATAGGTAGGTAGAGAGAGAGATTTTGATGGCTTTCAATTAATGGATTTAAACTGGCATTGGTGGTGAGGTGCTCCCTTGAGAGCAGGAGCCCGGCGGCAGATGACTCCATTGCCTCCCAGAGTTCTGCCTCTGGTAGAAGTACAATATATAGAATTCTGTAAATACAGAAAACCAATGTAGGGACTGACTGGAGCAGCAGAAGATCAGCATAGCAGCTGTACTCAAAATGGTGGGGATAGTCTGTTTAGGGGAAGACCAATGAGGGGATTGTTGAAATAACCAATGTGTGACATAATGAGTGCACAAATTATAGTTTTTACAGAGTCTTTGTAAGATACGGGTTTATTCCTGTTATGTTTCTTAATCGTACGTACTGTAAGAGTATTCGAAGGAAGATATATTACAGCAGCAGCTATAGCACTTCCTGCTTCATTACCGAAGAGGGAAAGTGTTTCACTGGCCATTATCACTGCATACAAACCAATGTGACAGAGTTTGTTTCTCATAAAAGCATAGCGTGTATTGTACAGTTATCTATACTATCTCATTATAGACATTATAGCATACTAAAATATATTTAGCATGAAATAAACGTATTTTTCAATGAATGACGCATGTTTACATTGCCCACACCCGTCTTGTTAAGTCTCCAAAAATGGATCAGTAATAAAATGAATGGCTTTCTACAGTAAGTATACAAGGGCTTATGAAATCTATTTTAGTTCTATAGACAAGTGAAAAGAGTTTCGGAGCGAAGTCTGGAAAAAAAACGTTTGGCCTGTCAGCAGTGATCTAGATTAGAACTATCCCTCCAGTGTGCCAATTCAGGTGCATGTTTGCATATCTAAAAATAAAACGGAACGTATAGAACAAGGGATTCTTACACAGAATTGGGAGGAAGGTCAGCTGGAGCTCTGAATGTAATCTTATAACTGTACTTTTTGCAAAATGAATACTGGTAAACGGTAAATCCAGTTTACCCTTGTGACCTGTGTAGTCACAGCAGGGAAAAGGTTAAGGCACTGCCGTTACCTAGACAAGCAGGATTTTGTTCATTGGTCTAGAATGTTGTTTATATTTGGAGTTGGAACAATTCAGTATATGGCTGTGTAAGCAGAGAGCAAACTGTTTGTTTTATATTAGAGGTGGTGACAAGTTATTTTCCTTACTTAAAGAAACGGTGCTAAAGGCCCCAGGTGTGAGGCATCGTTGTGCTGTGACTAAGGAATTGTCCAAAGGATAATTGCAGTTACAGTAACTGCTTTTATTTTACTGAGACGTTGGGCCTGTTTCAGAGGCGAATGCTATTTCATCTGCACTGGCGTCTTACCTGGAGTATCAATAATATACAAATGCTAGTTTCATCCTTTCCCTTGTGCGCTAGCATGCGCCGGATTTTTCAAACCCTGAGACGCCCATTTTATGCAAGTCAGTACACAGTAGCACCATTATTGGTTCTAGACAGTTAACCATTGTTGCACCATTGTATCCACTGTCTGAACGCAACCTCTGTAGAAGTGCCTTTGCCTCCGAGAATGCAGCCCACATGCAGTGTCTCCTCATAGACATCTTTTATTTAGTGATAGGCAGACCCGGTCGCACCCTCCAGATCCCAGCACCATAGGCAGCTGCCTAATGGTAGAGCAACCCCTGGTGGGCACTTCATGCTCCAGTCCGACACTGCCCATCATTATTAATAACCAACAACCATGGTCATTCCTATTCATCCATCCCCCCCAGTAACCCATTTCTTACCATTCCTACCTGCTTCTTACTTAATAAAATAGGTAATATGGGAGATGCCAATATTTAAAAATCCCAGTGGCAATTAGCTATTGCATTTGTTTAACTCCAAGAGATATAATTGATAGCAAGATTCACAGATTGAATAAGAGGAAGGCAACAACCCTGTAGTAATAACAAGTGACCTACCAAATGAACCCTTCCCTTTACGTAGGCTTGTAGTGACATGCATGTTGCTGGTATTGGCAATAATAATAATTATTATTATTATAATAATTTTCTTTATATAGCGCTCTTTCTCCAACAGAACTCAAGGCACTTAAATATAGCTATAAATGCTGTATATGTTTATGTAGTTGTGTCTGTCAATGAAGAGTTGCACACCATTTTATAACTGTCATTTCAGACTTATTTTCTCAGCAGTGTCATGGCAGAATATATGCTTCACCTGGTGATCGAGAACAAAAGGAAGTCTGTGTGACTGGGGGCTGAGGAATGCCTGCAGCCCAGCCCCACATGCCTAATAGATGTGTATCTGGCCTGACTGAAACCAAGCATGCTGTGCAGTGTCACACACGGTATGTGTCCATATAATTAATACGTCTGCAACATAGTCAGAAGATTTGTAGCCTTTATACTGATACAGGAGAAAAATTGCATTACTTTGTATTATTTGCTAAATATTTAACAGATGACAATGAAAAACTAGACTCCAAGCAGCCAGGTAGTACTTTTTGGATTAAAAAATGAAATTACGAGTTACCCCATAGACAGGGCTGTTTCTGGGGCCAGACGAGCCTTATTCATTTATATTTATTTACAGTTTCTTATATAATGCAGCATATACTCTGTTGCGCTTACATTTGGACACAACAGTGATAAAACAAACTGGGTAGCAACAGACTGACATAGTGGTAGGAGGGCCCTGCTCACAAGCGTACAATCTATTGATCAGCTGCATTCAATGTGGATTGTAGTAATGTGATTCTTTTCGTAGTAAGACTGTTAAGGAACAGGGGTGCAAGTGTGGCGGCACGGGGTGGTATGGCGTACCGCTAAAATGTATTGTGCCGGTACCCCATACCACCATATCAAAAACCTGGAGAGTTCTCTCACTGCGCATGCACAGGTTTTTGCAGTTACGTCATGATGTCATGGCGCCATGTCCCTATCGTGCGTGTCGCCATGTTCTGTATGTTGTTTTCTTTCTTCTATGTTTTACTACTTGTTTTTTTTTACTTATAAGATAAGTAAACACTTTATTTACAACAAATGATATGTTTTTAAGAAAAGGCATGATTAAAAGTAGCAAATTTTCATGGAAGTAAAAGCTAAAATAGCAAATAGGTTTTGCAGTGGCCTATGTACCGCAATATACATGCTAATTATTAGACTAACTCATAATGGGTTAAAACAAAATCATAATGTCTCTCCTGGCAATAGAGGTGTGGTAACTGGGGTGGTACACGATAGATAACATATGAATGACAGTCAACAGGTATCCAAAATGCTCGGGACCAGGAGAATTTTGGATAGCGGATTATTCCGTATTTCGGAATATTTTAATATTTAAATGATGTATTTTGAAGTATCTTGCATTTATGCTGTATAAACACATAAAATACACACAAATATATTTTATTACCACATGAAATGCACACAAATATATTTTATTTGTTCAAAAAACAAGGTTTCAAAACATGAAACAAAATTTGTGTACTATCTCAGATATTGAATTTGAAGGCCAAGCAATCATTTTCTTGTACATATATAGTGCCAGTTACATATCATGTCCTCAGTAGTGCTGTTACAAATGTCCCCAGTGATTTTTTAGCAAAAAAACATTTTTTTTTTCACTTTCTGGAATGTATGGTTTTCGGAATAATTCGGATAACAGATATTCGGATACGGGATACTCAACCTGTACAAAAGTTGACAGGATCATAAAATCGATATTAGATTAAGGGACTTTTTTCACATTCAGGTCATATACTGTATGGTTAAACATACAAAATAACAGCCAAAAAGGAAAAAAAATCCCTTTGTACTAACAGCCCTTAGAGGCTTGAAACGCGTCAACCAAAGTGACTGTTACTATAGAGGGACACTGAGGACGCCACCCAGACCAACCTCTTGGAGCCAGCAGAGTGTGTTTATATCCAGATAGCTCACCCTGCACCTATAGCACTGGCTCCTGCAACCAGATCTGGATAAGACTTCCCTGATTTTATACTCATTATTACATCTTATTTGTATCTACAGTATATATGCATTGTCCAATGTTTTATTTTTCTAGTAATAAATATCCACACCTCTTTTTCCAAATTTGTAGTTTATACATGTAGATCATTTTGGAGTTGACTGATCCCGCTTAAATTGTGCAGGATGTATGAGGAGAAGAAAAAAATATTGTTGTGATAGAGGGCGAGATTCTATATAGCAGAGATGCGGTAAAAAACCCTGTTTTCGGGGTTTCTACCGCATCTCTATATGCTATATTGTGCCTCCGCAGTGTCAGCGCTGCGGAGGGAATCGCCAGCAAAAGCTGGCGAATCCCTGCAGAAGCCTATGGGCTTCTTACCGCAGCGCTGTTTGAGGGATCCGTCACGGATCCCTCCCAGCGTGCCCTGTGGCCGGCGCCGGGGTCTGCGCATGCGCAGATGAAATCCCGGGTCACAGAACCGGAAGTCCAGCACCGGCACCGCATCGCAAGGGACAGCTCTTACCGCAAGAGCTGTCCCTTGCGTTAATAACGGCATATGTTACAGCATATGCCGTTATTAAAAATGCGATGTCCGGCAAAGGGGGGCCGCGGATGTTATAACATCCCGCCCAGAATGCTCTCCAGTATAAAGGAAACAATTGTTCTTTCTTCTTCTTTTTTTTTTTTTTTTTTTTTTAAGCGGTACTGTACGACAGCAATGATCACATATTTTCAGGCACTCAAGCTGTTAAAATATTAGTGGTATAGCTGGCTGTGTTTGGACTTGTCCTGAGCTCCTACTTGTAAGAGCTCTTTGCAGAATTAATTGGTCCCTGGGCTACAAAGAATGAGCCTTATTATAGAGGGTGGGAGCCTCTCTAGAGTGTACTTAAGGGTTACTTCTTCATTAGAGAAGAACATGTTAAACCAAATAAACAAACAAAGTATAATATCGAACCACACTCTGGAAATACAGACACGTCATTTTCTGTTTCATAAACTCTATATTGAAGTTATTTGTTTAGTTATTGCAGCTAGTAATATTGCCGGGCAGGGCCAGTGTTCTTAACGGAGAACAGTGGCCCTAACAGATCGATCCCTCAGCACACAATGCTGACACATCGCTGTTTGCTGAGCGATCTTGCTGAACGTTTTGATTGATCTAGCACAGTGGTAGGCAACTGGCGGACCGGGGTCCATCTCCGGACCGCAAAAGGACTGAGATGCGGACAGCCTCCTGAAACTAGCAGTGGAATATGCCATATTCCACTGCACATTTATATTTAACTTTTATTCACAGCATCTCTGAGGGAGTACTTTAACAGTGTCAGGACTGGATTAAGCCGGGCGGCAGCAGTGGTATCCAAGTGCCGGGTAGCCAGGTACACAAAACCAGAGTGGAAGCGTCCAGGGATCGCCATGACAACCACGAGTCAGTAAGTATCACTGCGGCTCATCCAGTCACGTTTATGACGTCCGCCAGTGCTGCCCTTCTGCTCCCGGAAGCAAACAGCGCAGGACGCGCTGGAGAACACGTGATGCAGAGGGCAGAATGCTTTCCGTCCTGGTGTCCACACTCCCCCTTTTCACCCCCTATTTAAGGTATGCACATCTCATTTAATATTGTATCACACCTTGATAAAGAGGCGTCCAGCCTGGAAACGGATCTATGTTTTTGTGATCAACTTTTCACCAAAGAAAGATTCTTCTCACCTCAATTCCGTGAGTGCCTCTGTCTTTATTTAGAGTATATTTTATATATATATATATATATATATATAGACGTGGTGTGAGTTAAGCGGCACTCCTGGATTTTGGTGAAGCAAAAATCAATTTATTCTGTATCCGACTTGTTTCGGGCCTAGCCCGTCCTCAAGGATCAACTAAGTCCGCAGGGAGGATCAACTAACCTCCAAGTCAGAATAGGAAGGCACTGAGTCTTATTTGTGGTATCATCAACAGGAGTGCCGGACAACAAGGTTGATATATATATATATCACAAGAGATAGATTTACCACTGTAAAATGCAGGCTGTACGGTTTTAAACAAATTTAATAAAAAAAAGTACAATATAAAATACAATAAAAAACTTTTTTCATTCGTTTGACATGATTGAAGTACAGCAGAGGAGAAACACACACCCTGGGTGTGTGTTTCTCCTCTGCTGTACTTCAATCATGTCAAACGAATGAAAAAAGTTTTTTATTGTATTTTATATTGTACTTTTTTTTATTAAATTTGTTTAAAACCGTACAGCCTGCATTTTACAGTGGTAAAAGATCTTTTTGGTGGTGGAGGTTTTATAACTGAAACTTTAGCGCAATCTATCTCTTGTGCTATCCATTTTCCTTTTCCCTATTGACAGGGGGAATATATAGAGTTGCTGCTCATTTAATAGCGCATTGAAGGGGTTATTCTGTACATTTCGATATATATATATATATATATATATATATATATATATATATATATATAACAGATAGTTTTGCCATCACCTGGTTTGGACAGGTTAATTGATAAGAAAGGTTCTTTACCACAGGTGGCAGCAATCATAAATTAAGAGGGAAGTCCAGGAACAGAGCATTTTATCCCTCTTGGACATGGTCATGTTGGGAGGAATGCAAAAATAAGAATAGGAAAGTAGTCTGTGCTGTTTTCCATCTATGGGTCTGCTTACTCATGCTATGCTTAATTTCATCCTTATCTTTTTCGAGGGATTAGAATTGTTCATTTTATATTTATCTTCTGGGTGTTGCTGGTAACCCATTAACCATATGTGCAGCTAAAATCCCATATTTAGACAATACTATTGACCATATTTATTATTCCTCTTTCAATCTAGATTATGGGCCTTATTCTGGTTCACTCTCAGAGGCAAATTCCTTCTCAAATGGACAAAAGCATGTGCACTGCAGGTGGGGTAGATGCTACGTGTGCAGAGAGAATTAGATTTGGGTTTTACTTCAAAGTGAGATCTAGGTACTTGTTTCCTATCTGGGCGCCCACGATTTTAATCGCGGGCATCGGGGGTAAAATCGGGGCCATCGCGGGCATCGCGGCCGATAAAAAATCGGGTGCGATGTGCCAGACGCGATGCCCGCGATTTTCCCATAGAGAACAATGTTAAATGCCTCAATTTACCCGCGATGACCACGATTTACCATAGGAAACAATGTTAAATGGATCAATTTACCCAAATCAGCATAGGAACAATAGTAAATGGGCCAAAAACACCCCTGAACACTGAAATGTCCCCCCAAAAGTAGTTGACGCCACCCCGCCATCAACGTGAACCCGAAGCGTGGCGAGCGCAGCGAGGCCGCGAGGGGCGGCGGTACGCGTCCTCCGACCTTTTCATGCCCTACTATCCACTAGGGCGTGGAGTGAGAATAGAATAGTGTGGCGAGCGTAGCGAGCCACCGAGCCCGAAGCGTGGCGAGCGCAGCGAGCCCCGCGAGGGGACGCGGATACCTTCACAGGTAAACGCGTCCCTTCGCGGGCTTCCCAGGTGTCTGCGTCGCCATGGACACCTGGGAAGCCCGCGAGGGGACGCTTATTACTGTGAAGGTATCCGCGTCCCCTCGCGGGGCGCGCTGCGCTCGCCACGCTTCGGGCTCGGTGGCTCGCTGCGCTCGCCACACTATTCTATTCTCACTCCACGCCCTAGTGGATAGTAGGGCATGAAAAGGTCGGAGGACGCGTACCGCCGCCCCTCGCGGGCTCGCTGCGCTCGCCACGCTTCGGGTTCACGTTGATGGCGGGGTGGCGTCAACTACTTTTGGGGGGACATTTCAGTGTTCAGGGGTGTTTTTGCCCCATTTCCCATTGTTCCCTATGATAATTTGGGGAAATTAATCCATTTAACATTGTTTCCTATGGTAAATCGCGGTCATCGCGGGTCAATTGGGACATTTAACATTGGTCCCTATGTAAAATCGCGGTAATCGCGTCGGTCGCATCGCATGTCATTATAATGACATGTGATGTACCCGCGATGCCCGCGATGGGCGCCCAGATAGGAAACAAGTACCGAGATCTATATTGCAGTGTAAAAATAAAGCGGCCAGTATTTTCCTTGCACAGAAACAAAATAAGTCACCCAAATCTAATTCTCTCTGCACATGTTATATCTGCCCCCCCCCCCCCTGCAGTGCACATGGTTTTGTCCATTTGAGGAGGAATTTGCCTCTGAGAGTGAACCAGAATAAGGGCCTATGGGCGAGATGTATTAAAATACATTGCCGCCCTTCGCGCCCCGCCGCGATGCAAGTGCATATGTACTAACCTACAGCTAAGCAGGCTGTCCCCGGCGCCTCCTCCTCCCCCCTGCAGCCAGAAGGATGTCCGGCTGCTTCACTAGGGGGAGGAGGGGTTTACCTTCCGGGGTCCAGGAGGACCCTTCAGGAAGGTAAGCCAGAGGGGGGGTCGGCGAGGCGGTGGGCTTGCGTCGGCGAAAAGAAGCCCATAGGCTTCTATAGGGTATCGCCACCCAAAGGTGGCGATACCCTTCAATGCGGTATCAATTTTGATACATTGGAAAATGCGGTAAAACCGGGGTTTTACCGCATTTTCCGCTTGATACATCTCGCCCTATATCTCTAATTTGCTATTATCATTTAAAAACTGGACACACACAAACATAACATTTATTCTAAATTATTAATATTTACTGGATCCTTATTAATTTACAGGTGTGTCTACTTATACTAAATTGATCTATATGCATTGTTTGTATAAGAGTTTTATTGCAGTCCTTTATATGTAGTTAAAGGTTATAAAGGAATGAGTCACATGCAGTTATAGGGAATATAGCAATCTTAGTTGTAGTGTATGTATCCTGATTGTTACAGTTAAGGTGCCCATACACTAGTCAGATTTATCTTCAGATCTGGCAAACATGGTTATGGATGAGTGACAATTTGTCAGTTTTTGAGCATTTCCAAGCAAATGGTCAACTGTCATTTGCTCTCATCCATAACCATGTTTTTGTTCCAACCAGCCAGATCTGAAGATAAATCTGCGTGTCACTGTGTATGGCCAGCACTAGTTAAGAGTGTATAATGGAGCAAGATTAGAACATGACAGAAATGTTTTAGCTGGAAATGCTAATACACAAGAGAACTCCCTCTCATTCATTAATAGGGCATTCCCTTCTGAACTATGTAGTACCAATTACTGGTGTTAGCAAGGCTGGTTTTGAACAAACCGCTGTGGCCGGAGCCATATTAATGGATCCCTAAGCAAGGCCAAAGGTCATGTGATCATCAATCCCTGCAAAAATGCCCTATTATAGACAAGCTGGTAAATAGGTAGGGACTCTGTTTTCAAGAACATAAAGGAAGGGGCCAGTCACACACACAGATGTGAATATGTAGAAAGGAGATGGAAGTCTTGATATAGATGAAACAAAATGTTTATTCAGCAAACATTGTATTTGGCTGAAAAAACATATGGATTTATTCAGCTATTGTAAGGCTGCTGTATCCCTCCTAACTCTCTATAGGGCAGATGTACTAAGCCTTATGCTGCTGGCATTCTGATCGTAAGTATGCGGGCGGGTTAGTACTAGGCGAGAGGAAGGGTTAGGTTTAGGGACTAGCAGGGGACTTATGCTGCCCATACACGCTGCGATCCCGGGGTGCGTTCTGGGCTACAATAGCATCCATCACATCGCATTGCATGCCTTGTGCATGCAATGCGATGCGATGTGATGAATATCAAGTACAAAAAGTATGTGCAGCACATACTTTTTGTACTGTCCGATGAGGTGCCACGGGAGCGCGCACCTCAAAGCACACATCGGACCCGCCAGGATCGCAGCGTGTATGGGCTGCTGAAGTGTTAGGCTGAGAGGGGGACTAGGGTTAGGCACTTAGAAGGGGAGGTTAAGGTTAGGCTGTGGGATGGGGGGTTTAGGCTTGGGTGGCAGGAAGGGAAGGGTAGGGTTAGGCTGCTGGGAGGGTTAGGGTCATGTGGGGGCAGAGGGAAGGTTTGCATTTGTATGTATTCCCCCATTTTTTTTTTGTTCTCTACTCTATCAATTTAACATTATTCAGTCACATGACCGGTCCCGTGCGCATCAGATCGGGGACGGGAGGTCAGACGGGCTGCACATAAGATTTGCTAAATGTTATGTGCAGCCCGGCCCCGGAGCTGTGTGGGGGACGGCAGTGGGTGGGGGATGCCGGCTAATATAGAGCCAGACAGAGGGAGCAGGGGCAGGCTGCATAGGGAGGAAGCTGTTCTGGTGACAGCGCCGAAGCAGGGCGCCTGGCGCCGGTCAAGTAGAAGACGCTGGCTGCCGGGCAGCGGCGGGAGCCGGGAGAAGCAGATAACTTGAAAAAAAACATCACCCATACAGATGACTAGGAAGCCATTGATTGGCTGAGACCTCTCTCAACCAATCCGATATTGGCTGAGAGAGGTCTCAGCCAATCAATGGCTTCCTAGTTATCTGTATGGGCATATTTTTTTTTTTTTGTTCAAGTTATCTGCTTCTCCCGGCTCCCGCCGCTGCGACCGGCAGCCAGCGTCTTCTCCTTGCCTGGCGCCCTGCTCCCGTGCTGTCACCGGAACAGCTTCAAGTTCCTTATGCCCGGCTCCCTATGCAGCCTGCCCCTGCTACCCCTTCTTGGCTCTCTATTAGCCGGCATCCCCCGCCCACTGTCGTCCCCCGCAGCGCCCCGCCGGGGACTGCATATGATAAATCCATGCGATTTATCATATGCAAACCTTGGCACATGAAGTGCCTAATCGTGTGTCCCCCTCCCGGGGAGCTGCAGGGGGGAATCAGGTCCGATTTGTCCATAGGTCAAGTCGGACTAATGTATGGGGGCCTTAACATTATATATTCAGCATACCTATAATCTAATTATGAGGTTAACGTCAGGAAGAGACTTTGTACACCTCATTTTCATTTCTGACGATAGGATTTTGCCCGTATCTCTGGTAGATGATACCAGGGAATTAAATCCAAGCTGAGTAAGCTTTGTCCTGAAACACAATGCAAAAATCAATGACCTTTCATTACTCAATCTCAAGGACAAATCTAGCAAAGGCCTCTCCAGTATTTTCTTATACTAAGAATACGTTAGTGCCTGCTTCCAATTAATTTTTTAATTTAAGTGATGTTTATATATATGTGTGTGTGTGTGTGTATAATCAATAATGTGCGAAAGTTTTAGCTAATGCTTTCAAAAATAGTGTTTATAGTTTTTGATCAATTAAAAAAATGCAAAGTAAATGATCAGAAGAGAAATCTAAATTAAATCAATATTTTTTGTGACCACCCTTTTGCCTTCAAAGCAGCATCAATTCTTTTTGGTACACTTGCACAAAGTCAGGGAGTTAGACACATAGAATTTGACAGCAGAACCACTTGGCCCATCTAGTATGCTTCTTTTTTTGTAGGATTATAGGATTAGAGTCAGATATTTGATTAATTAATCATACTAAACAGGTGATAATGATGAACATTTTCATATGTAGGTTTACATATTAATTTACTAAAACAGAAATATGTATGAGGAACAGCTAAACTGTGTGGCTGTAAAATAATTTCATATTACAGGTCATAAACCATGGTAAAACTGAGCACAGCAATAAAACACAATACTACATCAGCAAGGTCTTTCCCAAGCAAAGATTTCAAAGCAGACTAAAGTTTCAAGATGTGCTGCGGCCAAAGTTGAGGACCATAGATGCAGTGGTTTGGCAAGAAAACTTGTGAATCAGATGAAAAACACACCATGCTTACTTCAAAATCAGAAATGTCCAGAATGTCGACTCATCAATGTCAAATCGGCTCGGAACTGGCAGAAATCTACTGTTCTGCGAAGTCTGACCAGAAATCGTCTTCGTGGAATTATTGCAGCCAAAGAGGCATACTCCAATGTGGAAACTAGGCCAAGGGACTCATCTTTGCACAAAAACATGGGAACTGGGGTGCAGAAAAGTGGCAGCAGGTGCTCTGGACCAATGAGTCAAATGAGTTGATGAGTGAAATATTTGGCTTTAACAGAAGGCA
Organism: Crinia signifera; assembly: GCF_055691185.1. Taxonomy (NCBI): domain Eukaryota; kingdom Metazoa; phylum Chordata; class Amphibia; order Anura; family Myobatrachidae; genus Crinia; species Crinia signifera. The sequence continues at coordinate 214,334,781 of NC_139222.1, read as the reverse complement.
GTTTGTTTGCAGAAGGGCTGGAGAGTAGTACAATTATGAGTGTTTGCAGGCAACAGTGAAGCATGATAAGGGGACTTGCAAGTTCGGGGCTGCATTTCAGAGATTTGGGGCTGCATTTTAGTGGTTTTAAATCATGCAAAACACAAAATCAGGGATACCTCTAATTGGCTCCAAATTTATTTAACAGCAGGACAACGACCCCCAAACATACAGCCAATGTCATTAAGAAGTACAGTATCTTCAGCATACAGAAAAACATGGAGTCCTGGAAGTGATAATATGGCCCCACTGATCTCAACATCATCGAGTCTGTCTGGTTTTACATGAAGAGACAGAAATATTTGAACCCTACAACTGGAGAAGATCTGTGGTTAGATCTCCAAGATGTTTGGAACAACCTTCTAGTTCCTTCAAAAACTGTGTGCAAGTGTACCAAGAACATATGAAGAAAACAAAACTGCCCAAATTTAATAAAAAATTATATATATATATATATATATATATATATATATATATATAGGTAGAGGTGTAGGCCTGGCACTTCTCCAGCAGTATAAGTAACCCAGGTGCCTTCAGGAACAGAAGTACAGGATAGTGAAGAAACAACAGCGGCACTCTGGGGATTTTTAGAAAAAATATATTTCTTCTACGATCCCATGGCAGCCTTAACATTGGGATTTCATCCCTCCTCCTCGTAATTAGACAGGTTACTTTTTTCCCAGGGACCTCCCCTTCCTGTATAAATCCCTGCTCCTCCCAGACCCTGGTGTCTTTTTTTTCCTGTCTCCTTGTGTAGTTAGAGGCAGGAGTGGTTACTTTATTTTGGGCTCACTTCGTAGATACAGGGGGTCACTAGGGGAAGAGCAACATGGAAGCGTGGCTCTAAGAGTACTGTCCATGTAAAGAGGTCAGGAGCGGATGGGTAAGTCTCCTAAAAAAGGCATATATGTATATCACCTGAAACCGCTGCAGAAATTCAACCAGCATGGTACTGCTACAGAGAGATGCGGCGTCCAGGACAGCGTGTGCGACTACAAGCACCAGGATTCAGAGCGCCGGAGGCTAACTTCCGCCGACGCCAGGCTTTGAGAGTGGCGGTGACGCGCTTCCGCTGTGGCAGGACTACAACGTCCACAATGCATTGCGGTACGCCGTTTCCGGCGATAGCACGCTCAGGCGCGCTCTGCACAGTTAAAAGTCGCTGTACTAGCGGCACTATGGCAGCTTGGATGGAAGCAGAGGGATCTCTGAGCAAGCGGTGGTGCAGCATTACTGAGAGGCCAGTGGCAGTGACTTTATTAAGCTGGTTTAAGGTAGGACACGTCCTTACTATTCAGAGACCTCAGATGCTTAAAGGATATCTCTTATGGGAATATGTTCATTCAGGTTCTGACAGCATGGAGCAGCAGATACTGCATTCCCCCACTAGAGAAGAGAGTGCCCCTGTGAGGTGAGCCTTGTTATTTTTTTTATGCAATAGGAATAGGGTTTTTGTTATAGCATAGTGACAGGCTTTCTTTCTCCATAGTGTGCCGGAGAATGAGGTACAGACTGGAGCTAGAAAGAAAACAATTAAGAAGAAGCATAGAGAAACATGCTGCATGAACTGTGACAGAAAGTTTGAATTTGTACAAGGCAAAACTCTATGTGAACAGTGTGAAGTGCAACCTAAGCAGGACTCAGGAGCAAGTAGTGATAGTCATACTAAGATGCTTAAAGACTTGATGGACTGGATGAGAGACTCTTTCGTTTCTAAAGCAGAGTATATGGAACAGCAGGGCTCTAAGAGGTCCAGGGATCAAGCAGGTCTGTCATATGATGATCCCAATACTTCTGATGAGCCTGACGAGGCACAGGTTGCCGATGATGAGCCTGGTGAAATTAAGGAGGACACTAGAATATTCAATTTTGAGACAGTTGAGATTATTTTGAAGAATATATATAAAACCATGAATTATGAAGATCCGGTAACACCCGTGGAGGGGGCGGATGTATTATTTGAGGATAGGTCGAAAAAGACAAGATCCTTTCCTGTACACCGTGTAATCAAGGAGGTCATTAATAAAGAATGGACAAATGTGGAGAAAAAACAGGGCAAGTTGTTCCGAGTCGACCGGATGTATCCCATTAAAGATGAGGAGTTTATTAAATGGTGCGGATTGCCAAGAATTGATGCAGCTGTGGCGGAGGTCACATCTCGCACTACCTTACCGTTGGAGGACGGGGCCTCCTTCAAGGATCCAATGGATCGAAGAATGGAGAACTCATTAAGGAAACTACACTTCTCCACGGCTGTATCTTTGAAGGCTGGTGTATCTATGGCATCAGTAGCCAGGGCCCTTAGGGTATGGTGTACCACTCTTCATAATGACATTGAGGAGAAGATCTCCAGACAATATCTATTAAAGAATTTAGATGTGATCCAAAGATCGGTGGAGTTCTTATGCGAGGCCTCATTGGATGTGACAACATTTGCAGCCAGGGCTATGTCAGCTGGAGTAGCCACAAGAAGAGCTCTATGGCTAAGGCCCTGGGCTGCTGACTCCAATTCAAAGAACCGTCTAGTATCATTACCTTTTGAAGGAGCATTTCTATTTGGGACCAAATTGGATGCGCTAATTCATAGGCTCACGGGAGGTAAATCCTTGAAATTACCTCAAGATAGGAAAACTCGTTTCCAATACCCTTCAGGCTCTAGACAAGCGTTCAGAGAAGCCAAGTCTTATAGGCCGGGTAGGCCATACAGTCAAAGAGGGGCTTTTGCCTCTTCTCGCCAGTCCTTTCGTCAAAACTTCCGAAGAGGTGGCAGGCAATGACAGTCAGCAGTTTCCCCCGGTAGGAGCACGGCTGTTACTATTTGCCAGCATTTGGGGGAATTCAGTTCAGGACATTTGGGTTCGGAGCATAGTGTCCGAAGGTTATCAGCTGGAGTTTGCTCAGACACCGATCAAGAATTATTTTATGGAGTCGAGAGATCCAAAATCAAGGTTGGAAGAAAGAGAATTGAAGAAAATCATAGTCAATCTGTTACTAATAAGGGCGATAGAACCGGTTCCATCAGAACAAAGGATGGAGGGGTTTTACTCCAATCTTTTCCTGGTAAGGAAAAATACAGGGGGTTTCAGAACTATAATAGACCTGAGGCGTCTGAATCAATACCTGGAGGTAAGGAAATTCCAAATGGAAACTATGAAGACAATCACAGCAGGAGTAAGAAGAGGAGACTTTATGGTGTCTCTAGACTTGAAGGACGCCTACTATCATGTTCCGATCCACAACAGTCACAGGAAATTTCTCAGGTTTTCAATCAAAGGGAAACACTATCAGTTCACGTGCCTCCCCTTCGGATTAGCCTCATCCCCGAGGGTATTCACGAAAGTGCTAATAACAGTGATAGCGAATCTCAGAAAGAAGGGGATTCTGTTATGGCCCTATTTGGACGATATTTTGATAGCTGCTCCCTCCAAGCAGATTCTAATGGGACAGCTCAAGATAGTCATGGAGTACTTGCAGTCGCACGGATGGCTAGTGAACGTAGAAAAGAGCCAGCTGGAGCCAGCACAAAGAATAAAGTTTCTTGGAGTGATGATAGATTCCGTGAGGTTCAACATTTCCCTGTCAGAGGAAAGATGTATGAAGATAAGAGATCTAACAGTCGCCTTGACAGAAAGAAGAGTTGTAGTTCTCAGAGATTGGGTGAGGCTTCTGGGAATGATGTCATCCACGATCGGGATAGTTCCGTGGGCTCAATGGAATATGAGAGAATTACAGTGGGCAGTGTTGCCATACCTAAAGAGAAGATGGGCAAAAACAGAGAAGGTGTCAATTCCAGACAAAGCAAGGAAATCTCTGTCATGGTGGAGCAAGCCAACCCTGAGGGACAAGGTGACGTCGTTGCGGGTGCCCAAGTTTGTAGTCATTACAACCGACGCGAGCCAGTCAGGCTGGGGAGCCCATTCCGAAGGAGAGACAGTACAAGGGCTATGGACAAAAGGAGAAAGTCTGAATTCATCCAATTGGCGAGAGGCCGAGGCGGTATGGAGAGCAATCGAGTTCTTTTCTCCAAGAATCAGGAAGTCAGATTTGAGAATCTTCTCGGACAATACCTCAGTCGTGGCCTACCTAAATCATCAGGGGGGTACGAAGAGCAAGTCCCTAATGAATGTAGTTGCGAAGATAGTGTCATGGGCAGAAGAGAATCTGAATTCCCTAACAGCCTTATTCATGCCCGGGAAACAGAATGTGCTGGCAGACTTTCTCAGTCGAAAGCAGATCCTCCCAGGCGAGTGGGAGTTGAATGGAGAGACCTTCAGGGAACTGACCAGCCGGTTCGGAGTTCCAGAAGTAGACCTCATGGCAACACATTTGAACAAAAAGGTAGAGAAATTCTTCTCCAGATATTGGCTACCCCAAACATCAGCAGCAGATGCCTTATCAGTCCAGTGGACGTTCTGGCTAGGGTATGTGTTCCCACCAATTCCATTAATTCACAAAGTGCTAAAGAAAATAATGGAGGATCCGGTAGAGGTGATAATAATCCTTCCTTTCTGGCCTCGGAGATCCTGGTTCGCAACAGTACAGAGATTGGCGATTCTAGGTCCATGGACCCTCCCACTGAGACCAGATTTGTTAAGACAGGATCAAGTGCTTCACCCGGATCCAGCTACTCTAGCTTTGACGGCTTGGAGATTGAGAGGAACTCCTTGAAGCAGAAAGGTCTCTCAGATCAAGTGGTGGCGATCCTGCTACAAGCAAGGAAGAACGTTTCTTCGAATATTTACTATAGGGTATGGCGTACCTTTATCAACTGGAGAGGGGTAACTTTACCAATCCAAGAGACATCCACAGCAGAGGTTCTACAGTTCCTGTGTAGAGGGTTCTCCGAGGGTCTGGCCAACTCTACATTAAAAGTGCAGATCTCAGCCTTGAGCGTTCTGGTGGAGAGGAGGTTAGCAGAAGAACAGTTGATTATAAGATTCTGTAACGCAATTAAAAGGATGAGACCTCCAATTAGAGCGCTAGTAGCATCATGGGATCTGAATTTAGTTCTGACGACCTTAATGAAACCTCCATTTGAACCCTTGTCCGAGACTTCGTTGAGATATTTAACATGGAAGACAGTATTCTTAGTTGCCATAACATCGGCAAGAAGAGTCAGTGAACTACAAGCCCTTTGGGCTGAAGAACCTTATTTAAAGATACTTCCAGGAAGAATTGTTTTAAAGACAAATCCACATTTCGTTCCAAAGGTGATTTCTGAATTTCACCTCAATCAGGAAATCTCACTGCCTTCATTCTATCCTGACCCACAGAGTGAAGAAGAAGAATTGTTACACAAACTGGACGTGGTAAGATGTATTACCATTTACCTACAAAGAATGGAGGAAGTTAGGCAATCAAGAAGCCTGTTCATCATCCTGGAGGGAGCCAGAAAGGGGCTTACACCTACCAAGCAGACCATCGCTAGATGGTTGAGAGAAGTTATCTCATTTGCATATAAATTGAAAGGAAGAGAAGTTCCGGCAATCATTTCGGCACACTCCACGAGGGCTACGGCGACGTCCTGGGCTCTGAAGGCGAATGCATCAGTCAAGGATCTGTGCGACGCTGCTACTTGGTCCTCAGTTCATACCTTTTCAAGGCATTATGAGCTAGATGTATCAAGAACTCAATTTGGGGGTCAAGTTTTGCAGAGTGTGTTTAAAAAGTAAAAATCTATAGAACATGCTATTGTGTCCCTCCCTTTCTTTTGGCTTTGGTATTTTCCCAATGTTAAGGCTGCCATGGGATCGTAGAAGAAAATATCGGATTATACTCACCGATAATTCCTTTTCTTCTTAGAGACCATGGCAGCCATGGTTTGCCCTCCCTTTGTGTTCTTTTTTCCCAGGAATGGAAGGAGACACTCGAAAAGACACCAGGGTCTGGGAGGAGCAGGGATTTATACAGGAAGGGGAGGTCCCTGGGAAAAAAGTAACCTGTCTAATTACGAGGAGGAGGGATGAAATCCCAATGTTAAGGCTGCCATGGTCTCTAAGAAGAAAAGGAATTATCGGTGAGTATAATCCGATATTTTTCAGCAAAAAAAGCTTCCATCGTTTCGGGGTATGTGACACCCCTTTGTCGTACGTATAACCTTGACAAAGGGATGTCACATACCCCGAAACGTTGGAAGCTTTTTTTGCTGAAAATATATTTTTTCTAAAAATCCCCAGAGTGCCGCTGTTGTTTCTTCACTATCCTATATATATATATATATATATATATATATATATATATATATTTATATATATATATATATATAGAAGATAGGTATGGCGGCACTCCCAGGACGTCACAACAAGAAAATATATCCACACAGGGACCCGCTGACGTGGTTCAACGTTTCAGTCTATTGAGACTTTTTTCAAGAACAGAGGCATACAAATTACAACTGTACATGTGCCTGCATATATACATAGTGAATAAATGACCAAACACTTACCAGCTGGGCTCCGGAGCAGCCCGCCGAGACGGCTTCGCGCTCCCCACTGACGTCACTCGATCAGCTGGGTGATCGGTGGCAGCGGCTCTGATGAAAAACACGCCCATCTGGGGGAGCGTCTGTGTTGCTAAGCCACAGACACGCCGCTGACGGACGTTGTCTGTTGGTAGCGTCGTTGCCATGGAGGCTGGGCTGTCCGGGGACTCCAGTTAGTATGGTCTGTAAAAAAGTGTGACAAACGTAAACATAATATAAATCATAATCGTTGAGAGGACAGTGTTACATTGGACACTGAATTAAGATGTGGGTATGCTAAATATAATCTAAAAGAGAAAAAATACATAAAGACAATACATGTTTAAAAGACAACATCGTTCCCAGTAACACTGGGTTTAAGTCTGCGGTGGTTCGACAGGTCTGTTTACTAGGACATGTCGACCAATAGAGGGCAAAGTGCCGCATAGGTGAATATTCCTTAGGGTAAGATTGCTGTGCAATCAAATCGGAGTTAAAGGCACCAACTGCACAAAAACTCGGGGGAACGAATTCTATTCCCAGCAATGTAAGTCGACTTCACCCGTGTCAACACATGACAAAAAAGGAAACCCCATGTCAATGTATCAGTTAAGGTAGAACTGAAGGACAATGGGGAGATGAAAATTATATAATATAATGACTATAGGAAAGGGGTTGCACTGTTATGACTTGTAAAGATAACAAGTCGCTTTCAGTTGTGTCGATTCTAGAAAAAAAGTATTTTTTGGAAAAACGTATTTTTTGTTTCAATTTCTGGAAAACTAGGGGAAAGAGAACTTGAAGAATCCTATTGTGGGGATATAGTACTGTACAGGACAATTAATTAAATTAAAACATTGAAAAATCAAAAACATTATTATTAAATGAAAAAATGGGGACCAGCGGGACATGTCCATGCACGATGAAAGGACAACACTGTAAAAATACAATACATGGTGACAACAAACCAAACACAGTTTGCATGATTGGTTGGTTCTCTAGACTCATTTAAATACTAGACGATATAACTGTCAAAGCTAAAATACTAAAACAGCTATAACATGCCAAAAAGATGAAAGGTGGAATATGAAAAATAGGGAAATGAAGGTTAGGTAAGGGGAGAGACAAAGTCTTTATGTTTTTTTCTCTTTTTGATTATATTTAGCATACCCACATCTTAATTCAGTGTCCAATGTAACACTGTCCTCTCAAAGATTATGATTTATATTATGTTTACGTTTGTCACACTTTTTTACAGACCATACTAACTGGAGTCCCCGGACAGCCCAGCCGCCATGGCAACGACTCTACCAACAGACAACGTCCGTCAGCGGCGTGTCTGTGGCTTAGCAACACAGACACTCCCCCAGATGGGCGTGTTTTTCATCAGAGCCGCTGCCGCCGATCACCCAGCTGATCGAGTAACGTCAGTGGGGAGCGCGAAGCCTTCTCGGCGGGCTGCTCCGGAGCCCAGCTGGTAAGTGTTTGGTCATTTATTCACTATGTATATATGCAGGCACATGTACAGTTGTAATTTGTATGCCTCTGTTCTTGAAAAAAGTCTCAATAGACTGAAACGTTGAACCACATCAGCGGGTCCCTGTGTGGAATTATTTTCTTGTTGTGACGTCCTGGGAGTGCCGCCATACCTATCTGCTATCTTCTGTTTCTCTGCTGAGCGAGCCAGGAAGGCACCCAGGCAAAGTAACCCCTGAACAGCCGGGTCGAGTGCCAGTCTTCAAATAGATATATATATATATATATAATATACAAATAATAATAAATATGAGTCAAATAAGTCAAAAACAACGATGACTGATATTTTAGTGATGTTATTTATTATTATTATTATTTAATAACAGTTTCTTATATAGCGCAGCATCAGAGGCGTAACTAATATTGTGGAGCCCCCCCGCCAAAAAATTACCTTACCCCTCCGCATGCCGCCGCCACCGGCCCCGCATTCAGTCCGGCACCGCAGATAGCCTCCGGGCTCCGTCTCCTGCAGTAATGAAAAATGACACGACAAAATGGCTGCCCCCGTACAGCAGACAGTTTTTTTAGGGATGTTAGAGGAGGCGGTGGCCTCCTCTAGCATCCGTAAAAACTGTCTGCTATTAGGGGGCAGCCATTTTGTCGTGACATTTTTCATTACTGCAGGAGACGGAGCCCGGAGGCTATCTGCGGTGAACTGAATGCGGTGGCGGCGGCATGCAGAGGGGTAAGGGGGGGTCTGACCAGAGTGCCCGGGCACCGGGGGCGCCCCGCTGGCGCTTGCTCCCCCAAGCAGCCGCGGTGGCTGCCTTACGGTAGCTACGCCTCTGCGCAGCATATTCCATTGTGCTTTACAAAGGAGACAGAGAGATACAACAAACTGGGTATTTACAGACAATCAAAGGTAAGAGAGCCCTGCTCGCAAGTTTACAATCTATAGGAAAACAGGCATTGATACACAAGGATAGATATTTTTTATTGCATAAAGTCCACCAGAATGCAAAGGTTCCTGGTGTGCTGTAAGATAAGGCGACCCAGCAGTTTGGCCATGGGTCAGGAGGATGGAAAAAGTGAAGAAAAGAGTGGATATGTGTGGACTGTATAGTGGGGATGAGATTGGGTTAAGTGGCTGGTTCTGAAATTTGATAACCTTGCCTGAAGAGGTGAGTTTTCAGGGAACGCTTATAGGTTTGGAGACTGGAGGAGAGTCTTATTGTGCTTGGGAGGGCATTTTTCAGAGTGGGTGCAGCCCGAAGAAAGTCCTGCAATCGGGAATGGCAGCAAGTAATGAGTGTGAATGAGAGACGCAGATCTTGGGAGGAGTGTAGAGGTCAGGTTGGATGATATTTTGAGATAAGAGAAGAAATTAATGTTGGTGTAGTTTGGTTTATGGCTTTGTGTGTAAGTAAAAGGATTTTGTATTGAACACGGTAGAATACAGGTAACCAAATGAAGTGACTGACATAGTAGCTTTGCAGACGATGAATGTCTGGCGAGGAAGATTAGCCTTGCAGCTGCATTCATGATGGACTGTATTGGGGAAGGCCAATAAGGAGATTATTAAAATAATCAATGTGTGAGATGATGAGAGCATGGATTACAGTTTTTGCAGTGTTTTTTGTAAGGTAAGAACACATTTTTCATATGTTTTTTTTGGCTGTATGTGGCATGATTTTGAGACAGATTGAATGTGGGGAACAAAGGAAAGTTCAAAGTCAACGATAACACCTAGGCAGCGAGCTTGAGAGGTAGGAGTGATTGTCATATTCTCAACAGCAATGGAGATATCAGGTTGGTAACTACTATTTATTGGCGGAAATATAATTATATAATTATTGTTCTAAGATGCAATACAATACATAGAACAATACAGTAGGGGATTAGCAGAGTAATCCAGTTTCTCACTTAATCCTATTATAGGGATAGATGACAGTGGCTCCATCTTTAGAGCTGAGTATCATCCACAAACAGATGATACTGAAATTCAAAAGAGCTGATTAGTTAACCAAGAGATGAGTTATAGATTGAGAAAAGCAGAGGACCTAAAACTGAACCCTGAGGTAATCCAACTGAAAGAGGTAGCGAAGAGGAGTTGAATCAGAGAAACGAACACTAAAAGAGCGGTTAGATAGGTAAGATGAGAACCAAGAGAGGGCTGTGTCTTTAAGACCTTAAATGTCTTTACAACATTGTAGTGTTTGTGGGTGAGATGTACTAAGCATTGAGTGATAAAATAGAAATAGTAGAGTGATAAACCACCAACCAATCAGCTCATTCCTGTCATTTTTCAAACACAGCCTTTAACATGGCAGGTAGGAGCTGATTGGCTGGTGGTTTATCACTCTCCATTTTATCACTTTTCAAGGTTAGTACATCTGGCCCTGTATGAGAAGTGTGTGGTCATCAGCATCAAAAGCAGCAGAGAGATCTAGAAGAATTAGTAGTGAATAGTGGCCTAGACTTAGCAGTGACCAGATCATTCACAAATTTAGTCAGTGCTGTCTCAGTGGAGTGTTGTGAATGAAAGCCTGACTGAAGCGGGTCCAATAAGTTGTGCGAGTTAAGAAAGTGTGTAAGGCGAGTGTAGGCAAGTCTTTGAAGTAGTTTGGAGGTGCATGGAAGCTGAGAGATGGTATGGTATTCTGAGAGAGAGAGCTTGGGTCAGAATTCTGTTTTTTTCAGTATCGGAGTAATAACTGCATGTTTGAACAATGGGCAAGCACAGGGCAGTGTTGAGCACAGGCCAGGGCTAATTCATTTAAAAAAGACACAGGATGCACTGGTATATATAGAAGCTGAGGGGCATTTTGTGCAGCCAGATCTAGAGTGGACACCTCTGTCTCCTCCCCTCACCACTACTTGATCAGACCCGCTCTGTAAGTTGTGAGAAAAATGGGCTACCTTGATTGCGACTGTGTTCCTCTTTTGTGGGGACCCCTAGCGAGTTCCATCATCACCAAGGAGTATATACACCCCTGCGCATCTTTTTTTTGTCACTTTTTCAAAAGGAAGAAGTATAATGATTACAAGTTAAGAAAATGAAATGTAACTATGAAAAGGTTTTGGAAAAAGAATCGTTACGCTCGCCACCTATTCTATTCTCCCTCTATAGGGGTCGTAGACCCCACGAGGGAGAATAGCCAGTGGCCGTCAGGATCTCGAGTGTCAGGGTTTTAACAGTCATGATTCTGACGTCAGTGTAATGACTGTCGGAATCCCAACTGTCTGTCAGCCCTCCGGCACCCGAATGGGTATTACACTCATAGTGAATATGGAAATAATTAAGCGCTTGAAAATTATGTTTTAAAGGTAAAAAGTGTATATATATATTGATTAAAATAAAAAATTAATAAAACGTGTCATGCCGTGTTTAACCAAATAAAAACATGTAAATTTGACAGTTTCAATGTTTACAACTCCTTTTGGAGTCTTTTAGACCCTGCAGCGATAAGGTAACAGATAGGGACAGTTAGTAACAACGGACTGCCTCAAACATTACCTTACGCAGTATCTTTCAGAGAAACGGAAAATCTAAATACCATCATCGCTAACGGCACCTCCTAAAAGACTCCAAAAGGAGTTGTAAACATTGAAACTGTCAAATTTACATGTTTTTATTTGGTTAAACACGGCATGACACATGTTTTATTAATTTTTTATTTTAATCAATATATATATACACTTTTTACCTTTAAAACATAAATTTCAAGCGCTTAATTATTTCCATATTGTATCAAAAACCGCCCAATTGAGCAGCTCTTTAAACGCAGTATATACTCAAAGTGAATATGACATACAATTTTTGGGGATTTAATCATTTTTAGACATACTAGGTGGTTTTGATTAACCATTTTACACCAATACGTCATGCAGACTCTGAGGGTTATGGTATAAAATATAGACTCATGATAGACAGTCATATGGTCGACAGGGTCTAAAGGACGACAGGTAAAAAGTCGACATGAAAAAGGTCGACAGACAAAATGTCGACCGAGTTTTAAATGGTTTTAGGGTGTCTATGTTGACATAGGTCGACATGGACACTGTCTAAGTGTACCGTGTCCCCTCGCATGGCTCGCTACACTCGCCATGCTTTGGGCTCGGTGCCTCGCTGCACATGGCACACTATTTTATTCTCCCTCCATGCCCTAGTGGATGGTGGGGCATGAAATACTGCCTGTTGGCACATGTCGGCTGAAAATTTAGTAAAAAAATGCATGTTGACCTTTTTCATGTCGACCTTTTGACCATGTCGACCATTAGACCCTGTGGACCTATTGTGTGTGGACCTTTTAAACCCTGTCGACCTTTTGACTGTCTACCTTTTGACCCTGTCAACCTTTTGACTGTCGACCATTAGTGGTCCTATGTCTATCATGAGTCAGTCTATGATCAGTCCGGATACCACTCTGAGTGTTATTGTGTCTTCTTGTCTCCGCCAAAGCTTACTACTTGTACTTCTATACTTGTATTCCTCAGGCTCGGCACTGTAGACTCGGCTTTTATCCTTAATGCCCTTGAGTATTCATTCAGACTGAGATGTTTTCATCTTGCCAGTGTGCTAGAGTACCGTAAGCTGGGCTGCCAGCCGCCATGGCCTGCAGCCTACACTTATCAGGTTTCCTTTCAGAGCCTTTGCCAGACCTGGGTTTCCTGCTGGCTTCAAAATGGAATTATACACTTTTTTAATTTGTTTGTAATTGCTGGGGGATTCTTTCTGTAATATAAAGTAGGGACTCTACATTAATTATAGCAGTAAATTGGGTGTGCAGTGATTAGCTAGGATGTTGTAACTTCCCAAGTGACTACTACAGAGCACAGAGTATACCAGCCTATACGTCTGTGCAGGATGTAAGCAAATAGGGGTCATTAGATCTCAGGTCAACATGAAAAAGGTTGGCATGGTAAAAGGTTGACATGAGTTTTTCATATTTTTTATGTCTATGTCGACATAGGTCAACATGGACACCATATAATTGTATCGCGTCCCAACGCATGGCTCGCTGTGCTTCGGTCACGGTGCTTTGTTGCACTTGGCACACTGTTATAATCTAGCTCTATGCCCACTTGGATGGTAAACAAAGATATTCCTGAAAAATTCATGTTGACCCTTTTATTTTACGCAGACCTTTTGCGTGTGTCAACCTTTTGACCTTAAAGGAGAAAGACAGTACTCTCTTTTTTGGGGGGCACAATTTTATCAGAAAATTTTGGTACTTGTTTCCTATCTGGGCGCCCGTCGCGGGCATCGCGGGTACATTTATGTCTGGCCGCGACGCGACCGACGCGATGCCCGCGATTTCCCATTGAAACCCATGTTAAACATGGAAATCGTGTCGGTCGCGTCGCGGCCGGCCATAAATGTACCCGCGATGCCCGCGACGCGATGCTCCCGATTTCCCATAAGAATCAATGTTAAAAGGCCCGATGGCCACGATTTTACTGTTAAATGCCTCAATGGACCCGATTTGCCCATAGGAATCAATGTTAAATGGGCCACAGAGCCCAAATAGCCCCAATTAACCCTTAAATGTCCCCCCCAATTTTTGACGCCACCCCACGATCGACGCCAACCCGAAGCGTGGCGAGCGCAGCGAGCCCGCGAGGGGCGGCGGTACGCGTCCTCCGACCTTTTCATGCCCTACTATCCACTAGGGCGTGGTGTGAGAATATAATAGTGTGGCGAGCGCAGCGAGCCACCGAGCCCGAAGCGTGGCGAGCGCAGCGAGCCCCGCGAGGGGACGCGGATACCTTCACAGTTATCCGCTGCGCTCGCCACGCTTCGGGCTCGGTGGCTCGCTGCGCTCGCCACACTATTATATTCTCACACCACGCCCTAGTGGATAGTAGGGCATGAAAAGGTCGGAGGACGCGTACCGCCGCCCCTCGCGGGCTCGCTGCGCTCGCCACGCTTCGGGTTGGCGTCGATCGTGGGGTGGCGTCAAAAATTGGGGGGGACATTTAAGGGTTAATTTGGCCCCAAATCGGGTCCATTGAGGCATTTAACAGTAAAATCGCGGTCAATCAGGATTTTTAACATTGTTCCCTATGGGAAAATCGCGGTCATCGCGGGCATCGCGGGCATCGCGGCCATCCCAATTTACCCGCGATGCCCGCGATTACCGCGATTTTTACCCCCGATGACCGCGATTATGATCGTGGGCGCCCAGATAGGAAACAAGTACCAAAATTTTTGTTCTTTAAAACTTAACTTTTAATTTTTCAAGTATAAAGCATAAAATGGACATACAAACACACATTAAACAGACAAACATATAATCAGTGACGCTTTGAAAAAATGTCACTATTTCCACCCACATTCCGTTAGTGTGTTAATTAAACCTGATGAACCTGATGATGTCTCAGGAAACTTGAATGTCTTCATCACTCTAATGGTGTGGTGGCATCAATATTGGAGGCACTGGTATACCAATAGGTATTGTAATTGCGATAATATTTTCTACAAGTATAGTTGCAATAAAGGAATAGATTCCAACAGTATTGTATGCACAGTCAATTACTAATATGTTGTACTACAATATACCAGTAGACCACAGGTATTTAATACTCAGAGAAATTCATCAAAATTAAAAAAAAAGTATATTTTGTATTAATAAGGAAATTGACAAAATATTAGATACACCGCTATTTACTAATATCTTGCTGCAATGATCATTTGGACCACAATTATTTAGTACTCTGAACAAAGAAAATACATTATTTAGATAGAGTAGTCACTTAAATTGAGTATTCCACGCATACCGATGATTTCCAACAATTTACCATTCGAATTCAAGGGGCTCCAGTTCCCTTTGCGTCTTGCCTTTGCTATTACCATCAACAAAGCACAAGGCCAATCGTTGACTATCGCTTGCTTAAATTTGGAAAATTCATGTTTTTCACACGACCAGTTGTATGTGGCTTGCTGCCGAGTTGGCACACCGAAAAATGTATACGTTTTTACTCCAAATAAAAAAGTTGGGAGTACCCTCAGCCTGAAGGAATAGACACGCACAGCATCTATTAAGCGACGCAGACGTTAAAAAGGGGTGTGGCCTGGTGATGCCATCATTTGCATATGACACTCCCGCATTTACATAGGACACACACTTTTCAACACGCTTTTTATGTTCTAGAAGTTGGGAGGTATGGAAATTGGGCAGGTTTATTACATATATTACATTTAAGAGAACACAAATTACCCTTTATCTGATGTTAATACTGTTCTCACATACATTGGGCTTGCCACAACAACAGTGAGAGCATACAGTAGGAGCAAGTTTCATCTTTGCTCCTTTGGCCATGGCTAGCCATGGCTATTCTATTGTTCTCAGCTGCAATACGTATTGTATTGACCAAAGGAGCAAAGATGAAACTTGCTCCTACTGTACATGCTGAATTCATACACACACACAACAGTATGCTCATGGAGGTGGCTAGATTCTAAAGAAAGCCAGCACCTTGACTAAAAACAATCACATCTACCATAAACAGGTAACAAAAGAAGGGCCAATAAAATAAGAAAAACCCATGCTTGCCCTTAAACACAGTGTCAGACACACTGCACTTTGCTTTGAGCTCTTAAGGTTCGGAGGGCGATGGAGGGAGGATGTGGGGCCCTCATAAACAATCCGCTCCGTCCACTGTGCATGCACAGATGATGGAGGGGGTCTTAACCGACCCGCATGAGCGCTCATCGGCCATCTGGTACCATATACACACAGTGCGATAACATGAGCGATATTGCTCATTTTATCGCATCTTTAGAAACAACAGAAGGCCCTAGGCCAGGCATGTCCAAACTATGGCCCTCCAGCTTTTGTGAAACTAAAAGTCCCATCATGCCTTGCCACAGTTTTGCTATTAGGGAATGCTAAAACTATGGCAAGGCATGCTGGGATGTGTAGTTTCACAACAGCTGGAGGGCCACAGTTTGGACATGCCTGCGCCTAGGCAATGACAAGGTCACCCTTGCTATGCCTGTATTTGTAGCCATAAACAAAATAAACTTGTGATCTTCTGATAGTGAGAGCATGTTCTTTCTTTTAGAACATGCAATTGGCATTTGAAATTGCTTGTCAAGGTAAGTAAAATTCCAGGATTTGTCAAGAAGTTTCGGGACAAACCTTTCTCTGTGTGTAAAAACGTTATTACATGAAGACCTCAGTGTGCGCAGTCACCGAATGCACATCACTAGTTAAGGAGGAAGGAAGTCTTGCTTCACATTTACTTATTTTGCAAGGACAGAGAGGTCAATAGAGGAGCTAAGCTGGCGGAGGAACTGAATCATTTATGTAGGGGTAATATTTTGCAGGATGTGTGTGTTTGTGTGTGTGCGCACATGTGCTATTTGTAATGAATCGAATTCTTGACAAAAAAGAGGAAAAACACGAACAGGAAAACATTAAACAATGTTTAGGGTCAACAGCTCTGCTAAGGAGACAGAACTGCTCTGGGTAAACATTAGTGATAAATATGCTGGTATCCAGGGAGTGTAATTGTGAGATTGCCACTAAATGCAGAGATTTACCTAGGTTGCTTGTACAAAGGTGGGTCTGAGGCTACAATGTCCCGTGTCGCTGACTGAAGCCTTATATAGCTACTTTGTGCTGTTGGGGGGACCCTGCTCATTTTACAGCACTATTAATCTGCAGCTTCTACTTCTACAGCACTATTAATCTGTAGATGCTACTTCTGCCACATGCACACTACATGTATGAGCATCGCAGTGGCCAAATACAAATCTAGGCATCCAAAGTAAAAAGTGCATGTAACTCTGTTTTCTCTGTGCCAACATTTATTATTTTATTTATTTATTTATTAACAGTTTCTTATATAGCGCATACATATTCCGCAGCGCTTTACAGAGAATAGTTGAACATTCACATCAGTCCCTGCCCCAGTGGAGCTTTCAATCTATATTCTCTACCACATGTACACGCACACACATTCTATGGTTAATTTTGTTGGCAGCCAATTAACCTACCAGTATATTTTTGGATTGTGGGAGGAAACCGGAGTACCCAGAGGAAACCCACGCAAGCACGGGGAGCACATACAAACTCCGCACAGTTAGGGCCATGGTGGGATTCTAACCCATGACTTCAGCACTGTGAGGCAGTAATGCTAACCATTACACCATCCGTATCTACCAGTAATGGCTGGAATGAAAGACAAAGAAGATATAGAAAACTTAAGAAAAAAAATGATAGAAAAATGATGAAAAGCATATTAACTATACAACAAGCAAATCTTTTATATGGATTCATTAATATTATCTGTTTTATTTTGATAGATTTTATGAATTCTTTATTGAAGAAATGGTTGTGCTCCAGCTGTTATGTGACCCTCTGCATTTATATATGCCAATTTAGTGGTCTTATATCTATTTCAAAATATACTGTATATGGGTATGGATCATTGGGTCGACCAAATATTTGGTCAACATGCATTGAGTCGACCACTGAAAGTCAACATGGCTTAGGTCAACGCAAGAAATAGGTTGACTTGCCCAAGGTCGACATTGTTGGAAGGTCGAGACAAGCATTAGGTTGACGTGTTCTGCCAGATGGCACAGCCGGGTCGGCATAGCAACAGGAAATTCAGGGGGGGGGGGGGGGTGTCTTGGCATAGGGGGAGATATCAGGGCATGACAGAGTGGAGGAGGATGATGGTGAGGACATGGCTGTGCATTTGCATGACCACTTTCAACCTATACAATGTCAACATTATAACCACACCCAATTTCCAGGAGCCTCCCGGCAGTTCCGGGAGAGTAGGAAAGTATGGTTTGATATGGAAACCTACGCCATCTACACATGGCTCTCATTTTCAAGAACCTCGTAATTTTTTGGGGAGGGAAGAGGTCCTGTTTGCAAATAGGTTTCATGGAGGAGAGATGTTGGGTTCACAGAACCTGAAGGATCTAGGGCAGTGAGCAGGGGACCCAGCGCATGACTGGCAAGCTCTTGGACTCAACCTGCTGCAGGTTGAGCAGAAGTTACATTTTCAGTTGCACAATCTTGGCGCATCTGACAGGTGACCACCTGGGACTGGAGCTGCAACTTCGGAGATGGTTCTCCGTGGATTTAAATAAGCAGGCTAGGCTGAGTGTAATTATGTCCATCTTGGTTAAGGAACATACAGAAGATATCAGTCTATCTATCCGTTTACTTTAATACATCCTACATCCTATATGTTTAGTATATACATTGACTCTTATTAAAGCAAGTGGGGGAAAAAGTGACATTAACGTACCAGTAAACTGATAGCCTGCAGTCTCATGAATAATTCTCAAATCTACAAAATGACTGTATCCACAGTAAGTAGGTGTTGGGGATGCCATGATCTTGTCTGCCCACTAACTAATCATATGTCTGAAGCCAAATTAATTACAGATCTGTCCATCTAGTGATTGGGTCAAAAAAACTTCAGATATTCTTACTTAACATTATTTTTCTCCATAGTCTGTTATGTGTTGTGATGTCTTTAGTAAATGATTACTATTAATTACAGGGGAGGAACTTTGGAATCTGTCCTAGGACCTGTTACGATTTTGACCTTGAACAAAACATATAATGGACACAGCTTGTCACTATAGACAGTATGGGCCTATTTATTAAGTATTTTTAGTCCAGAAAAACAATGGGGAAACTCAGGATTTAAAATATTTAGGATCAGATCTATTATTACATGTTTAATGCAGAGGATATCTGAGATGTATATTCTACTTTAAATGCATAGCTTTGTTTTCTGTCTCCGTTAAACCTATAGTATCAGGATTTTGTGTAGTTGTGAAGAATATCATAATCATGGGTCAACTTAGGGTTGGTGGCAATAAAATCCATGGATCTGAGTCATTGGGATTTGTGTAAAATTGAGTAAACAGTTAAGGGGCATACACACTGGGCAATTTAAGCCTCATTCCTAAGCTATAAGACTGGATCGCTTAGAAATGAAGCAGGGACTATCGCCCGCAGAAATAGTGCATGCTCCGTCTATCCTGCTTATGTTGATGGGTTTTGCCTAGGCATAGCATAGGCAATACCCTGCTCAGCACACATTGGTGGTGCATCGCATGTGTGCCGTGATGTGTGCTGAATGCTCTGTGCGCCCGGCAGAGAGGTCTCATCGCCCCATGTGTATGGGGCAAGTTGTTACACAGGGATTATAATACACCTAAATTGCATTTTCTCACGGGAATCTCCAAAAATACCAATTATTTTAAATGGAAGACACCAAATGCAGATTTAGGAGATTATTCTGGTCCACACGCAACACTGTGAATTGTGCAGTGAGCAGTGTTGCATATGGATTAAACGTGGCCCGCTGCTCGCTCAACCGCCCGCTTGGCAAGTTCTCCGCATGGCTGCGAATGGATATTTTGCATAAACATCCATTCGCAGCCTTGGGTGCGAGGGTCAAATCATTCCATGGTCGCCAACCAGCTAATGATTTGGAAGGTACATGCAAAACTAAAATACTCTCTGGTGTCTTTGCATGTTCCCTGTACAGGAAGAGGGTGAGCAGCTGACATCCGGTGATGTCAGCTGCCCGGCCCCCGTGTCACTGCCTAATTTCAATGTGATCGCCCAGCGTTTTAGTGGGAACACCCATGAAACACTAGGCGTTCCCATGAGCGCAGCCTGTTGCCACTGCCCCACACCCGCACTGGTGGGTACGAACGGGACGGCAAGCTAGCAGTTCACCATGCCCGCTTGCACCCAGTGTATGCACATGTGCCAAAATGGACATGCGCATAAAGAAAACATCGCTCCCCGTGCAAATGTGCAGGGGAGTGTAGCGACCAGAATAACCTCCTTATTACATTGCATACGGTAATTCCCAGCAGTAAACTCTTTTTGGAATGCATGTTATCAGTAATGGTTTGGGTATATCATTTACCATCCATATAAGTTGGGCTTTTCTTTTAACCATTATTCTATTTTAGACAAAGATATTTGTTCTTTCTAGGTACGTATAGTTGAGGCCTCCAAGAAAATGATATTGTCTCAATGGATACACCCAGATCCCATACCACTTTCTCTTATCCTACCTCGTTTTATGTATTGATATCAAAATGGCTTGAGTGCTCTCTGGATGTGGACTCTCATGCCAAAAAAATATTTTCTATTTGGTATTCCTTATATCTGTAGGATATTAGGCATTAGGCAGCTGCCTCGGGGGGGCCGGGATCTGAGGGGCGCCACCAAGTCTGCAAATCAAAAAATCAAAGATGTAGGGGGGGAATGTTGAAGTTTTCCCAAGGGTGCTGAGAAACCTTTCACCGGCCCTGACTATACCACCCTCTACCAAAGAGGTTGTTAGGAGGACAGTCAACTTACCTACCTTTATAATTTAGAAGTGGTATCTCAAAGGACATCTTCATTCTAGATTGTTACTGTTGCTATGGAGGTGTAATGTATGCTAGGTAATGGTATGTATAGTAATATTGCATTATTTTAATGCTCACGATCACTGGGTTTTCTTTTTTTCTCCATATTGTTCTCCTTAAATATCCTCTTTGGTTCCCTTAAAATCTATTATTTTGTGAACATTTGATACGCTCTTGTATTTTGATGATAGAACCTTCATTGTTCCACGTCATCTGTTGTAATATGTGTCTGTTCCGAATATTTTTTTAATTCAATTCATTTATCTGCAATTATCACAAAAACGTTGCAGTCAGAAATCTTTAGCAAGGTATCACACTGTTTGCTCAGCCTATTATTGGTGATCACCAGGGTTGCTTTTTTTGGCAAATGACAGTGACAGTGTTGGGCCTGTGTACACAGAGCTGTATTGGCAAAAGAGGTAGTAGGGAAGAGACACTGTCGACTGGTGGTGTAGGTTTGTTAGGAGCCACTTTAATATTTCCCAATGCGCCCAGATGTGTAAATAACGCAAGCAAAGTGATTCAGTTGTAACTAAATTAATTGAATACATAGTTGTCATTTAGAGCAGGTTTATACAGATCATGCCATAATTTAGGCCCCATACATTAGTCCGACTTGTCCTAAGGATAAGTCAGACCTGATTGTCCCGAAGTTGGTTCCCTAGGGTATGAACAGGCGCTTGTGAGGGTTCAGATTCCAGCTGCTGGGGTCCCTGCAGCTCCCCGGGAGGGGTCAAACGCGTTTAGGCACTTCATGTGCCTAGCTTTTCATGCGATTTAGCACATGGAACTCCTGAGGAGTTACAGGTGGAGGGAGCAGGGGGGTGGCGGATGCCAGCGAGGGGACCAAGGAGCGATAGATGGCAGTGGTCAGCGTCGGTGGGCACACTTAAAAAAGCCCATGCAAATGAATGGGCAACCACTGATTGGCTGAGACCTCTCTCAGTCAATCGCTGATTGGCTGAGGGAGGTCTCAGCCAATCAGCAGCTTCCCACGTTTGGCTGAGACCTCTCATGTTAAAGTATATCTACAGTCAACCTACTAATAATCTTTGCACCACTTGTTGCCACTGTGTAATAACACAAGAGCAAGGTCTGTAGTGGAATTTGCTCTCTGCAATTATATTACCATATATCTCTATATAATCAGTAGAAAGCAATTCCTTTGCCAACCCATTTATGGCCCCTATCTCATAAACCTAAGAGTACGATATAGATATTTTATTTGCGTGTATTCCTTTGATAATCAGTGTAGTGGAGTTCAATTCATATTTTTTGTTGTGCCTTTGTGATACATTATCCACTTCATGGTATACTCTTGAAGGTATACATAAGATCCATAAGCAAGCAGTAATCATTACCATTTTATGGATTATGTTGTAGTGTGTACCCGGTCTTGCTTTACTTCATTCCAAATGAAACCATATGTGTTGCAGTGTGAAGCTAGAATGCAGGAGTGAGAGCCTCAAACACATATTTGCTGACATCACTGTTATTTCATTTTAAAATGTTTAGTTTTGCCAGTACTTATATGTTAGTTGGGCGCCCACTAAGCTATTTGCTTAGTTTTCGCGTCCGCTCGCCACACTATATAAAGTCAAATTCATGCCAACATAGATAGAGGGGGTAGGAGCGTACTAACTATAGTGGGCGCCCAACTAACATAAGTACCGTTTTGCCTTCTATTTCTAGTATTCAATATTCCGGAAAGAAAGAAGGTGGTCTCAAAAATGGAGCAGGCAACACACGATGACAAGAATTCTCATTAATCAGTTGCGTGACTCAGATGCGCACCTACAGGCACAGGAGGATGCCCAACTATAGCGCTTTTTTGATAAGGAAAGAGATTTGCAGAATTCATTTAATACGCAGCTTGTGGGTATGCATGAGTGCAATAACAGAGAAGCACAATTGGCCTTCCTTAATGGGCTAGTGTCTAGATTACACAATTCACACCCTAATCCTATGTATTCTCCTTTCTCCTCAGAGGGTTAATTCCATAATGATCCACATTATACCAGAGGGCAACAGTTTATGGAAACAAACCTCACAAATCCACATTGGATGATTGATTGGGGAAAATGTATTTATCCACACTATGCTGCATTTGACAATGAGAAAGACCCAAGTGAAAGAACAAAAACAGAGCACAGGTAACAATTAGCAGTACAATTTTAGTACACAATAAAGCAGAGATGTAGGGAAGCAGATAAGCAGTCTGCATGTTACCAGAGGTAGCACAGAGATAGGGAATGCCGGATAAGAACTGGTGTTCCCTCTACATGCTTAGAAAATCTTGAAACAAATTCCTTATTGTTCAGTGTAGGGATAACCTAGCAACGCAGATACCTCTAGGCATTATCACTGCAAGGGCAGAGTCACCTGTGCAGTTTTACAACTGTATTGTTCTTAATTACTAAAGCTAAAGTACATAAATGTAACTGTTATGGGTCCTCCAGACTGGGAGATATGCCAAGTGCTCTGAGCAGTGCTAAATCCCTCAGAACGCCCTGTGTACTGAGCGATCTGTCAGGGCCACTGTTCTCAGGTGAGAACACTGGCCTTGACACCAACGATTACTAGATTTATCGCTATGGCCCCCACACACGGACCAATGTAGGGATATTTTCTAAGCAATCTATTGAGATCACTAGAACAGGGGTTCTTATACTTGGCTCCACACAGTTTATGTTTTCTAGGTCACTCCTGGCAGGTGCATTCATTACTCATTGACACATTTTAAAAGTGCTACATTTGAAGCTAATTATTTCACTTGTGATTCTATGAGACCTGCAAAATATGTACTGTGCGGGGTCCTGAGGACTGGAGTAGGAGAACCTGTGGCTTAGAAAATTCCCTAAAATCACCCCGTCTATAGGCCCCCTATTAAGGTGTGTGCATTAAGTTTCTGGAAGCACAAAAATTATTTTATTTACAAATTGAACATTACTTTTTTCAAAGTATTCGCTAGAGTGGTATATGCAAATTTACTTGCGCTAAAACCACGATGAAGCTGTAGCTTCCAGTGGCTGAAAATAAACCCCACACATATTAAGCTTGATTTGTAGGAACATGAGGTCACAGGTGCCAGGTCTGAACCACTTCGGAGGACTAGATGGGCCGAACGGTTATCTGCCAACAAATTCTATTTTTCTGGATACATTCACAGGCCAGATAAACCAGCACATTTGTGGCTTGCCCACGCTGCACTAATGTTGGAACTTTCATGGCAGAGCACCTCCAACTGTGGGTTCAATGTGCAGACTGTTGTTCAGTCTCAAGGTCGAAATTGTAGATCCATGATTCACCACCATTGATGATCTCCCCGAGTTTGAGTGGCTGCCATCAAACTTGACAAAAATGCTGTGGCACAAAGTCACCTGTGCCTCCTTCTGATCTCGAGTCAGCTGTTGGGACACCCAGCGTGCAGAAACCTTAGTCAGGTCAAGGTTTTTGTGGAGTATCAATTGGATGGATCCCATTGAGATGCCTATCTTCTATTTTTAACTTGCCATGGTCACCCTGGCATCCATCTCACCTATGTGGTTGTCCTTGGTGATGGTGGACACAGGTCTTGCAGCACTCCTTGCCTTCCAAAGACTGTTTCCAGTGACTATTCCCTGCAAGCCACTTCTGCATAGTTGTTCGGAAAGGTACTTCCTCCCCGAGAGCAGATGGCAGTCGGTCAAAACTCTCCTGCCTTTGCAGATCACTCTTGTAGTCATAGAAGATCAGGACTCTCAAGTGGCCTCTGTTGAGCTTTATAATGAGTTCAAAGGAAATGAACATACTGACTTGTTCTGCGCCTTGACTTTGCATAACCTTACTCAGAGATTACAGTACACAACTCCACCGTGAGATTGTGTCTATATTATCTACGCACTGCACATCTGGAAACTTATTGCACAACCCTCATATTCTATGGATTGATACTCTTGTAGCTGATATCTTTTGAAGGAGTTACCACTTAAAGTCTCTTAAGGTGCCCATACACGGTGCGATGATCGCACCAGTTATGGGCTGGATCGCATCACATGCATTTTGCATGTGATGCGATGGCAGTACAAAAAGTATGTGCAGCACATACTTTTTGTAGTGTGCGATGAGATGCCTGCGGGAGCGTGCTTTGCATGCTGCAAACGCACCGTGTATGGGCAGCTTTAATTTGTATTCTGTTTTATTGTTCTCTTCTACAAAATAAACATTGTATTTATTGTATACACCATAGTAGACATTCAGTAAACATTTTACCAAAGAGGCATACACACGGGGCGATTTCATCCCATTTTCTAAGCAATTTGACTAGATCACTTAGAAATGGAGCACTGATCACTCCTTCTGTATGCCCTGCAGTGATGGCGGCGCATGGTCCCACGCGTTGCTATCGCTCTCAGGGAAAGCCAGCGCTTGCTTGCACCTATTAAAAATGCAGACAGCAGCAGAGCCGGTGGAGGAGGTGAATTGATGCTTGCTTGCGGCATCCATTCGTCTCAAGGAAGGAGGCTGGGGGAGCACAGAAGCTGGGGGCAGTCAGTTGTCATTGCGGGGTCCCGGCCTGCAAATTTCCTGGTGTTTGGAGATGATGTCTGATGGCATTATGCTGGGGACACGCTGGTGTAAAAGGGGGTCAAATGCCAGGTCACCCCGGTGTTTTTGTGTAAACGGGGAAATAGGATAGGATGCAAAATAAATGATTCATCTTATTAGAAATTTGTGAAATAATGACCGCATAACACGTTTTCATTTAAATAAGAGTTTATTGTTTCTTTAACCAGAAAAAAACAAAAGCCATCTAAAACCACAAGAACACAACTGGAGTGTAAGAATTTAAAGAGTTTTCATGGACCATTTAAATAGAAACCAATGTGGGAATGGGTCCAGCACATATAAACTGGGAAAGCATGATCAAAGATCACATGGGCCCTTATTCTGGTTGGTGCGGTCGAGCCGCATATGCGGCTCCGACCGCACCAGACGAATCCCCGCCCACCATACGGTTCGCCACGGCCGTCCGTACACGGACGGCTGGCGAACCGCACGAAAATGGTGGAGGCGTACGCCTCCACCATGCTGGGAGCTGCCCCCTGCATTCGATGGTCGACGACCATCGAAGGCAGGACCGCACGCCGCGGCAGCTCCCGCAAGCTGAGACCACACGGACAATCGTCCGTGTGGTAGCTTGTATGGGGGCTGAAAGCTGACATCCGGCGACGTCAGCTTTCCGCCCCCATGAGTGGCGTCATGCCCTCATTACCATGCGTACGCCCCGCGTTTGCATGGGAACGCCCATGAAACGCGGGGCGTACACATAGGGAAATGAGGGGATGAAGCCCCTCACGCCCCTATACGCCCCCTTTGCGGCGTCTAAATTTTTACCACGGAGAATTCCCCTGCACATGCGCAGAGTGACCTCTGCGCATGTGCAGAGAGAAAACATCGGCGGTACGGCCGCACGCGGGCCGTACC
The DNA here is from genome assembly GCF_055691185.1 of Crinia signifera. Taxonomy (NCBI): domain Eukaryota; kingdom Metazoa; phylum Chordata; class Amphibia; order Anura; family Myobatrachidae; genus Crinia; species Crinia signifera. Next base: position 214,308,928 of record NC_139222.1, on the reverse strand, counting down.
GAGCCGATTAGAATAAGGGCCATGATTCTCCAAACAACCAGGGAATTCCCACATACAGACATACAATCACATTCATACGCAAAATAAAGTGTAAAAATAACTTTACAATTTTTTTTTTATACAGGATGTCAAATAAAATATACAATATATAAGTTTATCATTTTTAAAAAGGTAAGAGACTGGCCAATAAATAATGTGTGAAATAAATGGACTTTTAGAATAGAAAGTTGTCTTGAAGGCACTAAGATATTCAGTAGCATTTTGGCAGCAGCTTTTTAACCTTTATATTGCCATTGGCCTTAAAAGTTTGTCTATTGCTATCCACTTAAAGTGCACCTGCTAGAACACCCAGTGGTGGAAGCCATTTTGTGGTGAGCCAGTAATCATCAAAATGCAGTCTATAACTCCACTAGGAACTAGTGTCATAATTGAGACCCGAGGCACAAAATGGTTGCCTGCATGACTTGTAGGCAAAAAGGATGAAATTCAAAAATGACTGTGCAAATAAAGCTTCAAACCGCATGTGGCTGCATAATGTAACGCCATATCAACCTGAAATTAATCATTTGACCTTACAATGACCTCTATCACCTTCTATTTAGAAGTCACGTTAGACATTTGCCAGGCTGCCTGTAACGGTAAAACATGAGATGGCTGAATATTGATAAATATGTACTTTACTCAACAGACAATGTTTATTTTGGCTTAAATTGCTTACAAGCCTATTAAAAATAACTTTTTAACAGACATTATGAAAATATACGCCCACCAGCAATGACAGTGTACTGAACATCCTACCAAAGATGTTCTACAATTAGTGTCATCGGTGTGTCCCAGAATTATGAACTGTCCGTTGTTTCTGTAAAGGGGGGGGGGGGGAGGGGGGTCTTCCAGCTTTGATTGATGAAGAATCTGATCTCACCATTGGCTGTAGGGGGAGTTTGTCTAAAACAAAAGTGAAAAAACAACAGCAATGTAACAACAGTGTGATAGTAATACAGCAAGCAATGATGTGTTGGCTACTCTGGACCTCAAGGTTATATGCATAAACAATTCCTATTCATCTGAACAAAATGGTTTGAGCACGGTCAGCATGCACACCGCCTCTTGGCTGCCCGGGTACCTTATGGAGTCTTTCACAAAACACTGCGGTATGTATGCAGGGGTTTGGTAATAAGGACCATGGGCACACTGGGATAAATGGAACCGACCAATGAGGATGATATATGGAATTTTAAAATATTAAAAAAAAAGTCAAAATGGTGGCAGAAAGTGCAGGAGGTTTTTCCTTACCCAGTGTGGGCAATGGAGCCAGGGATGGTAAAGCAGAGTGTTCCCAGGTAGTTACACACCCTGCAAGGCTCCAAGGATTTGACTGGGCAAAGGGCAAAACTGCTGTACCACCACGGCTGAACAGTCAAATCTTTGGAGCCTTGCAGGGTGTGTAACTACCCGGGAACATTCTGCTTTACCATCCCTGGCTCCATTGCCCACACTGGGTAAGGAAAACCTCCTGCACTTTCTGCCACCATTTTGGCTTTTTTTGTATTGTTTTTATTATTCCATTTCATTTTAATTCACATGTTTTGAATATTAAAAAGACCATATATCATCCTTATTGGTCAGTACCATTTATTCCAGTGCGCCCAGGGTCCTTATTACCAAACTCCTCCATCAATTCCTAATCATCAGTTACAACAAACTTATAATGCTTGTTATCGGTTATTACATTGTAATCCGGGACTGAACCCTAATGGCTATATATTGTACGATGGCTGATTACTGACAAGGGATTTCATCTGTAATCCTCACAGATCTTACATATTCTATGTACTATATATAAGAATTAGTCTTTATACCTGAGCATTATTTGCATTGTGTCGGCTCTGTGCAGAGTATGCGTCCTCTGCTCTCAATGTGGAGTTTCCGCTGATAGCTGGGTGAGTGTTGGCAGTGGCTCTTGGAATGATTACATCATACGGAAGTTCCCCCTGTGGCCACAACATAGAAAGAAAAGTTATTGTGGTAAGTAGAAAAAAAATACAAGATCGAGTAAATTGATGGAGGGCAATACCTGATTAATAACAATATATTTTACATGGGTTCTTTGAAGAAATCTAAACTAAAAGCTGCCTTATATATTCCCAAAATATATACTTTATATGAAACTGCATACCAAATATATTTAAATACAAATAGCGCATTGTTTGTTTTTCCTGATAAAATAGCTTAAAAATCAATAAAATATCCCCATGTGGCTATAAATTGGGATTTTTCAGTGAGGATCAAGTTTATTTTCCACATTTTACTACAGTGGATGAGAATAATTATTGTATTTGATATTTAGTAAATTGTACTATTCATTGTATGCAAGTGCATTCAAACAATCAGGAACATAATGATAGCTTATTGGATAAGGAGTTCAATATTTTGGTAAGGTGTGTTCATGGCATTTGGATGTAATGCTGAAAAAAAAAAACCTGCTTAAAACATAAAATGTTTATTAACCTATACATACTTTAGTAAAATTACATTTGAAATCTATAGGCTAAGGATGTGGTATGATGGGCCGACAGTCAGGAGTCTGACTGCCATACTCCCAACTGTCGGCCCATCTACCGACATTGGAACCCGACCGCTGGTATTCCGACATGGGGAGCAAGTACAAAAAAGTCCCTTGCGGGTTTGCTGAAGTCAAACGCAGGATCCAGACCAGTCGTTATTTGAACAGTCGGGATGCCAACTGTTGGACCGTCATCGGGCTAACTAGGCTAAACCCCAGCTTACCACTAAGTAAATTTTTTTTATTAAAACCCCACTAAAATGTATTTCTATTGTATGAAGTCTCCCCCACTATAACTGTGCTGACTATAAAAGGAGCTAAATACTGTATAATGCATTTGCTGTACTACAGGACTGCCATGTTGCTTTTATGCCTTTCCAACCACATCCTTCCTAATATTCTACAACACTGTTCTATTACAGTATATCTAACAATAGATTTAGCTTCAGGAACCTGAACATTTGCATGGCCCTGGCCGCAGTATTGGAACCACAAGGCAAAATATGAACACAGCAAATCCTGGAACAGTGGGCTTAGGCCTCTCATTGAGCAGATCTCTATTTGCCTGTCTAAAGCAAGTGAAAACACACAACTCCATTTTACTAAATAATTTTCCTTACTAATAACTAGAGACAGGATTATATGCAATTGCATATGCATATTTTTCCCATTCTCACTGGTTATTGCATATTTTACCTAAAATCTAGTGATGGTGCATATTTTAATCCCCGCCCCCTTTCCACCCACAAGTTACAGCACTGCTTTGACCTGCTGCTGCTGGCCAGGTAGTGGTAGAGTGTGCAGGCTGGGGCAATATGTGCACAGTGTGGGGAACCTTAGATATACGCAATGTCTGACACTGCTCTAGGCTGCCAATCCATGTTGAAAAAAGTCAGTTCGGGGCGGATGCCATTACGAAGCTCCTGAACCTTTGCCTGCCCCTGGCCTGGGACTTTACACCAACAGACAGACTTCTGCAGCAGAGGAGGCGGGCAGAAGGGTTGTGACATCATGTGGCGCAGAGGAAATGCGGCCCAGGGAGGAAGCCTTCCACTGCGCCGCCCTCACATGCTATGCTGACATTTGATCCATCGATGCTGGAGATGAGGGTCCGTGTAGTTGATGCAAGAAGAGCTTTGGACACTGCAGTCTGCTGTAGCAGCCAGGAAAAAAAAGCACTAGACATCTGCAGATGCTGTGAGACTATTTTTGAGGTTTATTTGCAACTAATTGTATGCGGATTTTTAAATAAATAAGTTAAAAAGTACTTTTTTAATTTAGCATATTTTAACACTTTTCATGCATCTTTTAAGTATTTTTCATGCATATTTGCATGCATATTTCAAGCTTTTTATGTTGCATATAATCCTGTCTCTACTAATAACTTAACATTCATGGGTTATACTTCATTAGGACCCCATCATTAAATGCATAAGTTCCTGGCACCTACACCTAACTCTGGGCCCTCTATCAAAATCAACTGGGCTGCTTTTAATGATAGCCACTGAATCAAACCACTACCACTCTGGAGTGTAATGGTGCTGAAGGTGATCAGAACATGTTTTAGCTCTAGTATTGGAAAGGAGGCCATTTATGTCATCACTTATTTAGGTGGAAAAACAAGGTTATTGTACCCAGATAGAGGCTTTGATGGCATTACTGAAAAAATAAAATAAAGATCTGTAACACACCCCAAGGCAAGAAATTGCCCTCTTCTGTATTCACTGGCAGCTATGGATGGTCAGTAAAATAGACCCCATGGCAAGAAATGGCCCTCTACTGTATTCACTGGCAGCTATGGATGGTCAGTAAAATAGACCCCATGGCAAGAAATTGCCCTCTACTGTATTCACTGGCAGCTATGGATGGTCAGTAGAATAGTGACCTTATTGGTAAGTTAGAATACTGCACTGAGGGGACTTTTTGAACTCAAACCATTGATGAAATTTGAATGCAGCAAGCTGTGTTTTGGGCCATTCAGCGCTTGAAATTTGTCAATGACAGTGTAGGTACACACTGGGCGATTCCCGGTACGATCGATATTGATAACTATATCGTGGTGCTACAGGAGAATCGCATAGCACATATACACTGACCAATGTTAGATATATATTGTTAACAATATCGATATTGTGCATATCCTTACTGACATATCGCCTAGTGTGTACTCAGCTTTGCAAACATCTATACATCACTGTTTTGGAGGACCAAGCATACAGAGCACAGTAAGGTCCTATTTTGAGATTATGCAATGGCCATTGAGTAGAAGCAGGGAAGGGGACACCAGAAGGTATCCGGACTGATCATAGACTGACTTCTGACCGACAGTCATATGGTCGACCACTAATGGTCAAAAGGTCGACATGCATTTCTTTACAAAATTTTCAGCCAACATGTGCCGACAGGTGGTATTTTGTGGCCTACCATCCACTAGGGCATGGAGGGAGAATAAAATAGTGTGCCGAGCGCAGAGATGTACCGAGCCCGAAGCATGGCGAGCGGACGCGGTACACTGTCGACCTATGTCGATATAGACACCCTAAAAACATTCAAAATTCACATTGACATTTTTCCATGTCGACCTTTAGACCCTGTCCACCATTAGTGGTCGACCATAAGACTATCTATCATGAGTCAGTCTATGTTTCATACCATAAACCAGGGGTGGGGAACCTTTTTTGTGCTAAGGGACGTTTGTATGGGGAAAAAATCCTTCGGGGGCCATATGTAAAAGTCTCTCTTACAAACTGTCCTGCTGCAGCCGTCCCACGCTCCGGAGGCTGCCGTTGACTAGGACTGACAGTCTTTGGCTGCTGTTGATTAAGAGGAATCTCGTGAGAACTACCGCCCTCTTGTGAGAATTCCCCTGTACTTGACTCCCGGCAAAGCCTCCGGGCGGATGGGCAGGCCACTCAGACCGGCTAGGGGGCTGCATATGGCCCCCGGGCCTGAGTTTCCCCACCCCTGCCATAAACCACCAGAATGCCAGTTCGTCCAATGCAACAGGGAGCTGGATATTGCACTGTGACATTATGTACAGAACAGGCAGATGAGTCTCCAGAGGCAGCCCAGCATCTCTGAAAATGCTTGACACGCACCAGGAGTGATAAAAGTGGGGTCAGGCTGTGATGCCATGTCGCTGGCCCCAGTGAGGTCTCTGAGCAGGAGTATTTATTTAATCAGTTATTTATCGAGTATTCAGGCCAGTGGAACTTAAGAAACAACAGTATAATTCCTTACACACATATGGTTAACTTTCGTCAGAAGCCATTTAAGATACTTTGATGTGAATGTTTTTTTTGTGGGAGGAAACTGGAGAACTTGGAGTAAACCCACTCAAGCATGTGGAGAATATACAAACGCAATACAGTTAGTCTTTTGGTAGTAACTGAACCAAGACCACGGTGCTGTGAAGCAGTAATGTACCAACTGTATTATGCAATCTTTAATGGCTGTGGGTTGCAGCACAATTGCTGTTTCTATTTCATGTTGTAAAACAAGTTGTATATGTGAACTTTGTTTCCTTTAAAGGCACGGTTTTGCAAAGACATTTGTTCAGCCATGTGAGTATGCTACTGTTCTAATTGACTACAGGTGGTGGTTCCCAAACTGTGTGCCTAGGAACAATGGTGTGCCACGAGGCTCTTGCAGAGGTGCCTTGGGTTAGTAGTCCAGGGGCGGGATGTATCAACGCTTACCGTGGCGTTGACATCCCGTTTTCGCGTTCGTCACTTGTTCGCCTGATGTATTAATAAAGTTTTCGTTTTCAGTTGTTGAAAAAACTCCGCCGGGTGGAAGTATCGCGGAGTTTCCGGCGCGACAAATCCTCCCATTGGACAGCATTGTAGCTGAAGCGCTGTGTGATGTATTAACATTCGCAGCGCTCAGCTTCTCTTCTATATAATTCGCCTTATATTGCTGGCGAACTGTTGTGTCCTGTCAGGGTAAAGTGTAAGGTAATTCTTCTGGAGGTGAATGTAACGGTTGTCCTGGTTTTTTATGTGGACAAGAGGCACCAGGAGCCATTGAGGTGTGAGGCACTGTGCAGTGAGCCGTGTGCCAGATGGGATTAGGGTAAAGGTGGGTGAGGAGGGTGTTTGTTGAATGTTTTGTAATGGTTGTCATGTTTTTTTTATTTATGTGGACAAGAGGCACCAGGAGCCATTGAGGTGTGAGGCACTGTGCAGTGAGCCGTGTGCCAGATGGGATTAGGGTAAAGGTGGGTGAGGAGGGTGGCATATGAGGGCATATTCAAAGTAGGGCAGGGCGGTCTGCCCACATGGGCGAGGTGTGTGTGTGTGTGAGGCACAGAGCAAGCAGGAGGCTTTTTAGGTGTGAGGCACTGTGACAGATGGGATAAGGGTGGGTGAGGAGTGTGGCATACGAGGGCATATTCAAAGTAGGGCAAGATGTGAGTTGGGTTGTGGTGAGAGGCATGTTATTTAAATTAGATAACCCAGCCCCTGAGCGCATCTGCGCATGACAATAAAAAAACGTCATCGCGCATGCGCAGTGAAAAAAAAAAAAAAAACGAAAAGATTTCGGGAGAGGTCTGCATTAGCGCGGACCAAAGATATGCATAAAAACATCGTAAATAACGCGAAAATCATCGCAAAAGAATCGCGAAAAAAGCGCGAAAAAACGGAGTCCACTTCACTACAGAAAAGTGAATATTGATACATCCCGCCCCAGGACTGAATCAAATTATTATTCATCATCAAAGTGATATGGAAAATCAGTGTTAGTGGCTGTCAATCATAAAAGATGTACACAGCTGTACACCACCATACAGTGGACTTCACAATTTACAAAATTGATATATTTTTTTCAAATCGATCATTAAAATATATTTGAACTAGGGGTGCCATTAAGAAAATGCTGATACTCTAGGACAGGCATTCCCAACCACAGTCCTTAAGGCACACACCAACAGTGCAGGTTTTGCAGATATCCAGGCTTGAGCACAGGTGACTAATTAGTATCTGAGGGTTTCTGATTAAACCATCTGTGCTGAAGCCTGGATATCACTAAAACCTGCACTGTTGGAATGCCTGCTCTAGGATGCCGTGATTGAAAAAAGTCTGGGAACCACTGGTCTAGTCAATATACTGTACCAGTGTTCTGAATTTGTCCCGTGTACTAAGTGCTCTGAAACAATTCTAGTGTCAACAGCGATATAATCAGTGTGAGTCTGACAGCAGCATATTCACTTAAAAAAGGCCTTTAAATAACAAAGCAAACCGTATACTATTTTTATTTTATTTTTTACCTAAAATAAGAACTAGATGGCGCAATAGGTGAGCATACATTTAAACCAAATTATTAGATTATTACAGATGAGGCCACATTCCCCTGGTGAAATGTGCAAAATCCTGCCATCAAATGCAAAATAAAAAGATGTTGCTCATCTATAAATAAAAATACGATACATCTGTGTTCCCCCGTGCCAGGCAAAATTAAGCAAAGAGAAATGTTGAGGCCTTTTAATGGTTTGAGGGATTTGTCTCTCTTGGCGGAGAGCATGGTATGCTATGAATAGCTGTACAGTGTAACCTGCAAACTGCACAGTCACAGAGCAGCATGTCAGCCAAATCTAGAGGAAAACATTGGAGTGAAGAAGGAGCAGAATACAGTCTTCGGTTCACCCAGTGACGGAGCCACTTACCGTATTCTTATTCATAAGTGCCATCTCCGTGGGCTGGTAGACATTGCTTCTTAACTGTCCGCCGTATCCACTGTATGGAGACACTGGCCTCTTGGCTGGCAACAGAAAAACAAATAAAATTACACTGTTAAAATTGTAAAATAATTGTCCAGACACTGTTATTTCTGCAAATAACTTTGTAATCATTAGATACTAAATTAGCAATTTATCGAGTATAAAACCTTATAGTTAAAATGGGGAGTAAATACTAAGAAGTTAATATAGAAATAAAGATATACAGAAAAAACATACAACATAGAGCAGGCATGTCCAAACTGTGGCCCTCCAGCTGTTGTGAAACTACACATCCCAGCATGCCTTCCCATAGTTTTAGCATTCCCTAGTAGCGAAACTGTGGCAAGACATGATGGGACTTGTTTCACAACAGCTGGAGGGCCATAGTTTGGACATGCCTGACAGAGTATCTATGGCAGTTCCTTTTAAAAAGGCCCTTTTGCTGCAGCCACCTTAGTAAAGTCTATCACCCATAGTGGAATCCTGTTGGAAGTGTTCCCTACATACTCAACAGGCAGTCTCTGGTCAGCCAAGGAAGGAGGCACCTCTGTATGTGACCCTAATACCCCATTCTCACTGCTAGGCAAATTCCCAGGTCTAGTGTGTCGACCTGGTAATTTGCGTTTTAACACTTTTTTTCAGTGTGAACAGGTCAACCTATGTCGAAATTCCGGGCTCCATCCCTGCTTTTTACCCGGATTTGAGAACCGGTTATGCAGACACTGGTTGACCTGTTCACACTGCAAAATAAATAAATAAAAAAACCTGCGTAAAAAGGCAAAATTACTGGGTAGAACTATTTCACCTGGGAATTTGCCTTAGCAGTGAGAATGGGGGTACTGTAAGTCGGTGGAGTCCCCGTCATTAAAATTCTGGGTAAAAGCCGCATATTTCACAAGAGCAGTGTAAACATGGCATTAGTATGGTTTTCAAAGCTGCATTATCACCTATATAAATGATTTTCTTAATATGTCCCCTCTCCCTAGCTGGATCCCTGATGGCTACTACATACAGCCATTTTTTTTTTTTTTTACACACAACCATTAAAACAATTTTAAATTAAGGGAGCTCGTGGGTGTGAGGACCAACCACAGGCTACAATCGCTAGATTGACCAAACAAATCTCTAGATTGCAATTAAAAAAAAAAGGTATTTATCCCAAACTCATATCAACCTCTGGTTTTAAGCTTAAATTAACTAAAAATACAACTATGGTTATTAATTACATGAGCCACTACAGTGATGTTTCTGGCACTACTATTGAAGGTTTACTACAGTCTTTAGATTGCTACTAATCTTCAGCAGTTCTTCAAGCACTATGGGGGTTATTCTGATTCACTCGGAAAGGCACAATCACTCTCTACTGGACAAAACCATATTCACTGCAGGTGGGGATGATGTAACATGTGCAGAGAGGGTTAGATGTGCAGGGTAAATGCTGGCTGCTTTATTTTTACACTGGAATATAGATATCAGTTTGAAGTACACCCCCCCCCCCCCCAAATCGAACTCTCTCTGTACATTTTACATCTGCCCCACCTGCATTGCACATGGGTTTGTCCATTAGAGAGTGATCGTGCCTTTCTGAGTGAATCAGAATAACCCCCTATGGGCAGATTAGAAAAAATAAATTGCATGGAGTCGCTAGGAAATCATTCTACCATAGCTACACTTGGTGCTTGCAGTATATGAAGTAAAAGGTGCAACAGATCTGTAATAAGTCGTTTGTGTACGGACAAGCTCAGTAGTTCATTTACTAAAGTTTCTAAGGGGATTATACATTTACCAGAATTACATTTACTAGCATGAAAATATCTTCCAGTAACTTTTTAAGTGCATTGTATTTGTGTTCTCGATTCCAGCTGCATTTTGATTCCATGGCTGCTCAGCTACAGTATAGACAATATGTATTTTCATTACAGTAAAAAGATAGGATATAAAGTTTCTCTCTGGAGAGAACGCTATCCAACAACAGAGGGGACAGTAAAGTTCCAGTGTAAATACACAGCTAGTAACGAATTACATAAAGACAGGTCTAAAATGAAAGTACTCTGTAAAAGTAGTGGTAATGCATATAGAAGAAAAAAAAAGTAATCAGAAGCAATTTACCAATTTGCGGCTCATCCATGGAAAACGCTTTATTCTCCACATGCATGCTCTGCGCCGTTTGTTCCTTGAGAATGGTTTCATACCCTACACCTCGAGTTGGGTACAACTCTTCTTCAAAGGACTGTTCTAAACTTGGCTTGGTCAACTGAGAAATTTCAGGAATAATGTAGAGGAAGATGAAGGCCCAGGCATTGGAAACCAGAGCAATGGCCAATGTGGGGTCATCCCAATATATAGGGTTGCCAGCCCGACCGTTTCCATAGATATACATAATAATCCAGACTATCCAAATGCAAATAGTCAGGAAAAGTGTGATGATAATGAAGATGGCATGCTTTCTCCAGTGACCATACCGTCCGCACAAGGCAGGCCAAGCAGTCAGAAATCCTGCCAGGATGAGGAACATGACATATATAAGTGCCATTACAAAGTCCTCATTTTGAATATTGCATGGCAGCTGCGTCGCTCCAGTTGTACGCACGATGGTGAGAATGAGCCATTCTGTGTTGATAATCACCTCTACTAGAGAAAGGGCTACAGCTATACCAAAAATCCACCAACCTCTAGGACCAGTGTTCTTCCTCACCAAGTAGTTTAGATTCACTGCATGTGTCACCAAGCAGGAGAAACAGATGGCAAAGAACACACCAAAGAGGAATCTTCGTGATGCACAGGTGGCGTAGGATTTGTTTACCACCATATCGAAGACCAGACAGAAAAGGCCAGCTGTGCCAACAAGAAAAAACACCTGCGTACCAAGCATGCTTTTCTTCTTCTTGTCTTGGATGAATGGTGTGCTGGCTACTAAGACAATGGTGAGGATGAAAGAGGATATAATGCCAGCACTGGCAAAGGCTTGTAGAACTATGCCCCATACTGCCGACAAGTCACACAAGTTATAGTACAATGGATCTAAGCCTTGTCCACATCCGGAAGGTGGGGTTTGAGCATTAGCCATATCAGAGAGGCTGGAGATGAGGCAGAAGGAAGCCAGGAAGGTCCATGATTTACAGAGTCCACTTAGAAGAGCCATGTCCTACAAAAAAAGGAGAGAGATTATAGAAAAAATGCCTATTAACATGGTTTTAGAAAGACAATACAGTATATTGCATCTGTATGAACTGGGTCACTTACTTTTTCTATAAACTTTTTTATATATCATGTTCATATATAGTACTGTACAGTATGAAAGAGAACTTTGCATAACTGCGTAGGCAACAGGCAGGTTTCATACTGTACTACTTGTCTGGCCCTAGTACAATGTGATTATCAACCAGCTCTTAACTGCCATGTTACAGACTGGGTTTGAAAAAAGGATACTTAGGATCTGATTAAGTGTTTGTTTTTTAATCACTCATTAATCACTCACCACTTTATTACTTTTTGAAGCTTGGTACATCTGGCCCATACTGAGAAGGTGTGTGTTTGTGTGTGCTGTGCTTCCACCCCACAAAAGGGGAGAAGCAGTGTTAGCCATAATGTATACAACAGTACTAGCAAGTGTAAGCTCATCAGTCCAGCACAGCTCCCGGGCAGTTTGGGGATAAAGAAGGCCAGCAGCCACCAGAAGCATCTGGTTTGGGAAGAGTGGGTGGGTGTCTGGGAATGGCCTGTGCAGGGTGTGGGAGGGGCAAGCACAGGAACCGCCCCTGCACAGGAACACAGTCTATATAAGGCAGCTGAGCTGGTTATCTGCCTCCTACAAGCAGCATATGCAGCACCAACCCCTCCTCCTCCCTGTCACCATGCTGCTCATCCCACACAGGGTCTCACACCTCCCCCACCGGTAAATGGACACACATGTCCCCATGGCCTCTGTTCTGAGTGCTGGGCCATCTGGTGGTTTCTGCATCTGTTTCCTGGTTACTGCTGCTATTTGTTGCCGAGTCCCAGGATGGCAAGTATCCTGGGGGATGCAGCATCGTATATGGATAAGAGGTGCAGAGTATGCAATATATGGCGGGAGCAGCATATGGGGGAGGGGGTGCCCTGTATTTAGGGATCACTATATGGAGGTATGAGGGGCAGTGTATGGAAGAGGATGGGGGTGCAGTGTGTAATAGGGGCAGTTTATGGTGGGAGAGCAGTGTACATAGCGGTATGTGTGGTTGCCTCGAATAAAGCTCTGTTGTGCGCACCCCAGTAGCTGCCTGCTGCACCACAGTGGTGAGGAGCAGCGTTAGCTTATCTTATACATACACAAATTCATATCACTATTTGTGGATGGTCCAAATAATTGTCTGTGAAAGCAGAAAGGAACAATCATCATAGTATCTCCTCAGAGTACCATGCTTCCTTTTTAAGCTACAGTTTATAATGGAAACATTGATGTGGAAGTCCAAGGTGGCTTATCTCTGCAATCTGCAAACTACAGCCACACTAGTATTAGGCAGCAGACCCCAGAGGAAAGAGTGACAATGCTAAAGGAGATAAATAACTAAAGACACTAAAAGTATGTGTGGACAAAATAAGCAGCATGAAATACAGATGGGCTTGTTTTACACTTCCTTGTGAAAGGTGCTATTTTCATCAAGGCAATACATCTCAGACACTGTTACCATACATATGAATGATTAAATACAATATTCTTCCACTGACAGCCATGTTTAGTCAAATAACACTTTCAGTGCCAGAAGCTTTTAAAAGATCAGTTCCACATTGTGTATCAGGACCCTCTGGAACTACAAGAGTTAAAACTGCCATTAGCATAGGCTAAGCAGTTACACATGACTGCACTTTACAAGTGGATTTGTCAATAACATCACAGAAAAAAACATGCGCAGTGAAATATAAGAGGGCAAACTAGTTTCTACCAGCCCAAAGTATGTAGACAAACCAAAAACATTTATGACTATATATGAGGTAAACCTGTAACCCATTTCAGGTATGACACATTAGTGCAAAACTTTCCAAATCTCAATCTACAGTATAAAGAAAAAGTGTACAGGCATGCCAGTCAACACAGCTATTGTGTTTACAAGGAAAAAACGCTTTAGGGCTGGTTAAGGTAGAAGGTTTAATTCTTTTTTTTTTTTAATATAGGTTTACATATAGCTGCAGACCAGAGGGTGGGGCAATTGCAGATCGTTGTACGCTATTTATGCCACAACACTTAGCTCAGACAGGAAAAAAAGAGCAACCACACTTTATATTGTTCTATGGAAATCTCAAGTACCTGAAATTACATTGGTTTGTTTGCGGGATCACATCATTTTACCTACAAAATCTCAGTTAAATTGTAATTTTTTCAAGCCAGGCTACTCTGATAATGTGAAAACATTAACAGTGACATCCAGGTACAAACTGCACTAAACGGCGCACAAAATCTCAGCTATTTGTCTCCATTTGTGTGATTCACAGGACGATTGGTCCAGCCATTCTGCAACTTGGTAAACTGAAAGGATTTGTGACAAGAAGGTCTATGAAAAAATGTGGACATGTGTTTAAATGTTGGTAAACACTGCTATTTGGGGCAACTGTCATCTGCCCTCGGGTATGGTATAACTCTGACTGTCGAGATTCTAGCAATCGTTTCTCCAACATCTGAGCAAACAAAGGGATGTGCGCATTCAAGCCCCTTGTGGGCTCGCTGCGCTTGCCACCTATTCCATTCTTGCTCTATTGGGGTTGTGGACCCCCATGAGCAAAAATAGCTCTTGAAAGTTGGGATTCTGATGTCAGAGATACGACCATGGGAATCCCAACTGTCCGAGTTATCCTGCACCCTTGGACCCCCCCCCCCCCCCACAAGGGAGAATAGCCCCTGTTGGTCGGGATCGCGACTGTTAGTTAAACAGTTCAGATTTCGGTGTCGGTATACTGACCGTCGGGATTCCGACTGTCTGCGAGTCATCGGAACCCATTACGGACAAAAGTTATTGAGGAAATTCTTTTAGTAATTGGCTCTTGGTATCTTATGGCACTACACAATCCACAGCTCTTGGTACCTTATGGCACTACACAATCCACACAACTTTCATTCCAACGGTTTCAATAAGTTATTGTGTATTATTAGCTACACATGCCATTTTGTAGCTTCATTAATGCAATGTCTTACTGCTGGTTACTGTGGTATCAAGTAATACAGTGAGCAGTGAATAGCGCCAGAAGGGAGCTCCTGCAGTTATACAAATCAGCGCGCCACTAACCTTGACTAGTGGATTTCTGCTTGCACCCGTCCTGGGTGCAATTGAACCGCATTGAATCAACTGTGCACCGCATTGAATCAACCCCTATGTCATTTGTCAACATTTTGTTGCAGCATTTATTACCAGCAGTGTTTATATTCTATTTATGTCCTTTAGTAGAGAATCCCACAGATAGGCAGGTATAACTTCCCTTCCCAGGAAGTTACGAAAACCCATTATAACATGAGTGTATCTGCACACTACATTAGTGAGGCCCAGAAATGTGATGTATGGAGAATGGCAATACAGTGGAGAGAATAGCGATGTGTGTTCCTGCATACTTCAGATCAGGGGAAATGTCTGAATGGGTCATGAACTGAAAACGGAAGATTGTGGGAAATGCACAGAAACTACATAGTGGAAAGCAGACGATGTATCAGCAACTCAGGGCTGATGTAGTAGGATAATACAGTATGTTCAAGGCATGAAGGTGGACATATATGTGATCGACAAGACGCAGACAGGACTCTGCCTTCTAAAGAAGAGAATGGTTGTCCATAGCCACCAATCAGCTTCTAGATAGCATTTACAAAGTTCTTTAATTAAAAAAGGTAGATTATTTTCTTTCAGTGTTTGGGGAAAATGAGGCCTAAACTGTTATTGTCCCATTAGCTTCCATATTAGCCTCAGAATGGCTGATTGTTGCGCACTGTAGTAAGCTTTGACTGGACACACGGGGACACACTCACACACTATATTTGTCAGTTTGAACTTAGGGGTAGATTTATTATAGCGGCGCTAAAAGCACTTCCTGCTTCGCCTCAGTAGCGAGGCGAAACAGGAGTAGAGAGCGACAAGATCTACTAAGATCTTGCCCGCCGAAGCAGGGGAGCGCTAACTTCCCCCTCCGGTGATTCCTTGTCCAGCTGACAGCAACTGATGCGCTGTCTGCTTCTCCCCGGCCGGCTGGACTGCTCATGCGCGGGATCTTGCTACTCACGCGAGATCCCCAGTGCAGCTCAGAGTCAGCAGCAGGGATAGTGCTGTCCCTGCTGTGGGCATAGGGCATCGCCGCCTGCAGCTGTGGAAGTCGATAGCTGCAGGCGGCGGAACGGTCAGCGATGCTGACCGTTCATAAATTAGGTATGACAGTTAAGCCCTGTATTTCAAAGAGTACATGCGCTAAGTCACCGCCCACAAATCACCGCCATTAATGTACCCGCACAGCGGGGTTGATAGATGCAGTGAAGCGCTATCCCCTGCTTTAGCGCAGATAATAAATCTACCCCTTATTCCTATAGGGATCTGTGCTATCTATATCTGGGGTTTCCTTCCTAGCCTTAGCAACAATCTGTTTTTGATAGCGGATTTTAAACAAAGTAAAAGGCGGGTGTTTTATTTTTCCTTCGCAAGGGACAGCCCTTATTGGAAGAGGTCTACCTATTATTATATATTAACACAAAAAAAGGCACTGACTCATTTTCAGCAGATACATACTTTTTTACCTACTATTTTATAGCCTCGTTTTGGAGAAGCCTAGAGAGGAGACACTGCAAGCCACTTTGGGGGGGGGGGGGGGGGGGTAGTGCCGATCTAGTCATCAAGGCCCGCACCCAGAGGAAAAACGCACATTATTTGTGGGTTTGCCGGCAACTGCCACACTATCCTGCCCGCTTCACTAGAATTTAGGGGACTAACCCAACTATAGGGAGTATACCACAGCTTCCGTGAGGTTAGGCAAGTATGAACTGATCTTGGCAAGTCAGGGCCGGGGCCACCACTAGGCAGCTTTAGGCATCTGCCTGGGGCGCCGGCCACTGGAGGGCGGCAGGAGGGAGCAGGATGGATGGATGGAGGTGGGGAACACCCCCCCCCCCGTGGACCCACTCAGGCACCGCCGCTCCTACCCTTGGAATGACAGCAGTGGGAGGGAGGATGGAGACGGACAACTCCCCCCCCTCCAACTCTCCCACCCCCTGTGGTTCGGCCATTGCCACATTTCCCGCCTTCCAGGTGAGCATCACCCCCCCTGTGGAGTCGCTGCCGCATCTCGCCCCTGGAAGTGACACTGTGGCTTCACCCGGCACCCCCCCCCCCCCCGTGGTGTGGAGTGGCGGCTGAAACACCCCCCCCCCCCCCCAATGTGGTAACTAAAACTAAAAAAGTTGCCAATAGCAACCAATCAGCTTCTATAATTTATCTTTGAAATTTTGAAATGACAGTTGCTCTGCATAACAACTCCACTTTATATCAATCCAAGCCTTTATACAATTCTCCCAAAGATAGTCACCACTATATGTTTTTTTTCTTTATAATATAGAGCAGTGGTAGCCAACTCCAGTCCTCGAGAACTACCAACAGTTTACATTTTCCACACAACCTAGCTGCTACACAGGTGCACTCATTACTGGCTGACACATTTTAAAAGATCCACAGGTGGAGCTAATTATTTTACTTGTGATTCTGTGAGGAGATCTAGAAAACATTAACTGTTGGTAGCTCTCGAGGACTGGAGTTGGCTACCCTAGATATAAATTAAGTATGAGAGTCTGGGGTGCGGTAACAGCCTTAAAAATTGGCCTTTTTATACACTGGATACTTTAAGAAATATCTTATTAATCGTTAACTAACAAATGGTCTATAACAGGCATGTCCAACGTTGGCCCTCCAGATGTTCTGAAACTACACATCCCAGCATGCTTTGCAATAGTTTAGCATTCTCTAATAGCAAAACTGTGGCAAAGCATGCTGGGATGTGTAGTTTTACAACATCTGGAGGGCCAACGTTGGACATGCCTGGTCTATAATATAGGCTGTAACATACATTTAAATAAGATAATAGAACCAGTACTGCACTTTCTAAGCACACAATCTCCCACTAAATGGTAAGGCTTCTGTCTCTTCCTCCTGGCAGCTACTCTTTGGTCCATCGCAATGTTTAAGGGCTCGGATTCACACATACAGTAAATGTGGTAGAAGAAGCTGGTACACTGGGCATGTGCAGCAGCTCTGCTCTGTGCCTTACAATGATGTAGTGGCAGCACTATTGATCATATTATATACCAGTGCTATTGTCATAATTGAAGGCACTTGCCAAGAGAAGGGGGGGGGGGGGGTTGGGTTTCTGGGCCACCAGAAATCCCCCCTGCATTTTTCTATGCTGACAATATAATACTAGATCTTTAGCAAGATTGTGTAGTGTGTACACACTATGGGCCAGATTCAGATTAGAAAAAAAAGCTAAAAACAAGCAACTGCAAAATCATGATGCTCTCCAGCTGGGGCAGATGTAACATGTTCATAGAAAGTTAGATTTGGGTGGGATATGTTCAAACTGAAATCTAAACTGCAGTGTAAAAATATAGCTCTCAAACATCTGTGGGCTACATGAAAAAAAACAGACAGTATTTACCCTGCACAGAAACAATAAAAATGTAAATACATTGCAACACATGGTGTGTTCCAAGCATAAATTTACTTGCTTTTTTTTGTTTTTAGAATATGGCCCTAAATTGTTTTCTGGGAGTTCAAGTTAAATCATTGACGGCATTGCATTTGCAAGTCATTTAGTGTGTACCCAGCTGTATAGTCCAATTTAAAGGACATCTGATTTGGCTCTGGATCATATCTGGTGTATAACACCAAGAGGTCAACAGCGGTAATTTTCCAAAATATCAGTTTAATTTGCATAAAAGGTAATTTTGGCACTCCACACTGGCCAGCACAGGGATTAGCTATGAAAGCCTTCCTTAAACTTATTCAGTTTCACTTAAAGAAGAATTTAATATACCGCTATCAGCTTATATTATGCCTATCTTCCTCAAATATTGTTCAAATGAGGAACTGAAGTTAATAATTTATTTCTCAAGTTCTACTGAACTTAATAAGTAAGAGGTATTCTAAGTTCTATTTACATATAGCTATTGTCCCACTGGTGACAAAGCATTAATACGTTTTTACCATCATACATACATACATACACAGTACATGTTTATTTAGAAAGAGATCCACAAATTATTTTATTTTTAGTAGAGATGTACAGATCCGGATTTACCCGGATCTCAAAATGGGATCTTATTGGCTAGCAAAAACATGTGACAGCATATAGTCAATAAGATGGGGCAGTACGGATTACTGCCTCACAGCGCTGAGGTCATGGGTTCGATTCCCACCATGGCCCTAACTGTGCGGAGTTTGTATATTCTCCCTGTACTTGCGTGGGTTTCCTCCGGGTACTCCGGTTTCATCCCACAATCCAAAAATATACTGGTAGCTTATTTGGCTCCTGACAGAATTAACCCTAGAATGAATGTGTGTGTGTGTGTACATGTGGTATGGAATATAGATTGGGGCAGGGACTGATGTGAATGTTCAAATATTCTCTGTAAAGCGCTGCGGAATATGTGTGCGTTATATAAGAAACTGTTAATAAAATAAATAAGATCCTGTTTCGAGATCCAGGTAAATCCGGATCTGCACATCTCTAATTTTTGGTACAGTTTATTGCCAAACTAAAAAAGGTGCCCACACACCCAACAACAATTTTCGGGCCAATTGGGTGATTTTTACCGCAAATGATTGCGATTCAATGTGCACTCCCGCAGATCTTTAGTTGCATCTTCGGATCTTCCCTGCTGCATGAAGATCAGAAGATGCAGCTGAAGATCTGTGGGACTCGGGTGTTCAGGCGCCGCTGGATATTTCAGGCGCATTTGAGTGCTTTTCTGCACTCATGCATTTGGCATGTTCCTGTGGTCAGGCATGTTCCTGCCCTCAGGCATTTGGGCGCGTTCAGACACTCGAAAATGTCTGAGTGTCTGGACGCGTTGGTGCCCTCAGGTGTTTGAATGCATTAACGTGTTTTCGGGAGTTCGGATGCGTTCGTAAGCTCAAGTGAGTTCTGGTGTCCAGGTGCGCTTGAATTTTGGGTACATTCATGTGCTCCGGCATTCGGGCGTTCAGGCGCCTTCGTGCGCTTGGGTGCCTTCAGGTATTTGGGCGCTTGGCATACTCGTGTGCTCAGGTGTCCGGGCACATTGGTGTGCTCGGGTATTCAGGCACTGTGTTTGCCCATGCTGACAGCTCAGAAACTTTCCTTGCATACCACCAAAGAGGATTTTTTTTCCCCCTGAAATCTTTGTCAAAATGTACTCTTTATCTTTATATGAAATGTTTTCTCCAGGACTGATGAGGAGTTCAAGAGAAATCTTAAGATCACAGATCTTTGTAGTGTGTGGGCACCTTAAGGGTTTGAATAGCAGTTTGTTGAAATAAACTGAATTGTTACAAATTTTCTTATTGAATCGCTATAATTATAGTGTTTTTGAAGCATGTTTTAGTCAAACAGTGAACTTTATGGTGA
The DNA here is from genome assembly GCF_055691185.1 of Crinia signifera. Taxonomy (NCBI): domain Eukaryota; kingdom Metazoa; phylum Chordata; class Amphibia; order Anura; family Myobatrachidae; genus Crinia; species Crinia signifera. The sequence goes on along the minus strand of NC_139222.1, from coordinate 214,289,048 downwards.
TAGAATTTAAATTCCAAGATAGCTATTCTTATGGAAAACATAAGGACCACACAGCATAGCTATTTCAGCTCAGGTTGTTTAAACCGGTTTGCATTGTTGGTGCTTAGTTCGAACTTCTGAGGCACAGGACAACTTCGTTTGGTTAAGAAATGGAACAAATAATTATCAAACTTTATCATGTACTTGAAAATTAAAGTTGATTCAAAAGCCTGCAAGAAGGGAACATTCAGGGCTCTATTCAATGCGGCCGGCGAGGGGGCTAAATGGCAAGGATCAATGAAAACAAGCCACGATCGGCGTTTAACCGCCACTCTGGCTGCTCACCCTATTCAACGTTTCGGGGGAATCCTTGCTGTCAGAGAACAGCAAGGATTCCCGCAAACGGCGAGGTTCGCGGCTAATGCAGGGAGCCCACTGCATTTAGCCGCGAGCCTCGCTGTTTTGGCGGCCGCACAGCCGTTTCCACCTCTCTGTAAAAATGGCATGCACAAGGGGGTTTGCTGAATACTGACCCGCGGAGCTGTGATGCTGAGCAATCAGCCCTGCTCGCTGTCACAGCTCGCAAAAGAGCATTGAATACGGCCCTCAGAATGAGGACAGATAGGAATTTATCAAGCAGGACTAATAACACCCCCAAATTCCCATGCTCTGGTCAGATGGCCACTATTAGCGCTGGCCTGTATAAATTCTGCATTGTTGCACAAATTTCAGGTGGATGGGTGTTGGCACGGAATGCTGTTGATTATAAGCAAGCATCACAGCAGAACACGAGGACATGCACTGAAACTAGAGGGAGGAAGATTCAGGGGAAATTTGAGGAAGAATTACTTCACAGAAAGAGTAGTAGATAAGTGGAATAGCCTCCCATCAGAGGTGATAGAGGCAAATACAGTAGTACAATTTAAACATGCTTGGGATAGGCATATTGAATCCTTACAAAAAAATAAGGATCAAATATGGTTTGAGGTAACATGTTTAAAAAAGGGGCAGACTAGATGGGCCAAGTGGTTCTTATCTGCCGTCAAATTCTATGTTTCTATGTAGGAGATTTGTTTCATAAGTGGATGGTTTTCAATAGCTGAACTGCCTATAATATCTGTCATTATTCATGTAGGCCATTGCCTCTTTTTGTCCCCGTTTCCTAGGACAGTGTTAATAGTTTCTTTCAAATGTTTTTCTCTAAAAAAGACAAAACTAATTTATCAGTGTGGGGTAAATCAGATCAGATACCAAAATTTAAATCAAGATAAATACTGCAAAAAGAGAATAAACAGCAATTTCTATTTAAAAAAAAAAAAAATCTGCAAGGGTTAAGTAGTCAAATTATACGCATGCAATATTGGCAGATTAATCTTTACTTTTAAACAAAAGGCCTTTATGTGAAATACAATTATCACAAGGTAACCCTCTGACTACTGTGCAGGATACTAGGTGAATGGCTGATGATCTGTCATTTGTCAGTATCGTGTTTATTCTGTTACCTAGGAAGCAGATGGTATCTTAGGTGCTGCATTTGAACTGCATGTACCACACCCATCCATCATTAGCACACCACCTTTGTCCATGCCACACAGAACCATTCTTTAATACATCTGCCCCACTATTTTTAAAATGTAAATAAAAAGCTACTGCTAACATTTACTCAAAATATTGTAGAAGTGTAATGCAGGGAACACACACACACAAAGATTTATCTGTGCAATCTATCTGGTGGGAACAAAAATCTGTCAATGTATTGAAAATTGATCATTTGCTCCTAAACACTGGCAAACATACAACGGTTTTTCAGCCAAATTAATCTGATCTAACAAATTTGTCCAAATAATATTTGGTCCATTTTCCAACATTTGGGAGCAGATGATTGCATTTCATATGCTTACATTAATTACCAGATGTTTTTGAGTGGGAGAGCGGAGGCAAAGGGGAGGGGCGTTATAATTACTGAGTAGGGTGGTGGGCAGGATCAAACTAGTTGGATGGGCAGGCACTGAGGTGGCTCGGCATATGCTCAATCCCTTTACGGTACTTGTGTATTAGCCGAAGCGTGGTGAGCGCAGCGAGCCCCGCGAGGGGACACTCTATGGGTCCTCCCAACCTGTTCATACCCCCACTATCCATGTCGGCGTGGAGTTGATCTTAAAAAGTGTGGTGAGCGCAGCTCGCCACAGAGCCCGAAGCATGGCGAGTGGACGTGGATTACTTCACATGTGTTCCGCTGCGCTCGCCACACTTTATAAAACCAACTCCTCGCCGATGTGGATAGTGGGGGTATGAACAGGTTGGGAGGACCCGTAGCGCATCCGCTTGCCACGCTTCGGGCTGGTGTGGATAATGGGGGTTTACAAATGCCTCCTTTATTGTGAATAGGAAGCACTTGCGCCTCGTACCCCCTTTATGCATGAGGCGCACATGCTAATAATTACTGAGACGCAGGAGCTTCTGAGACGCACCTGCATCTCAGACAGCTGGAGTGCCTCTCCGCCGGCGCCCGCATGATCCCCTCTCCGCCGGCGTCCGCCAGCGCAGGGGATCTGGCTGTTACCGGTGCTGTGTGGGAGGAGCTCACTAGACTTGGACGCCGGGGACAGAGCCGGGCTGCCGCGGAGTCACTACGCTAACTGCGCTAGGCAGATGTTGGACTACGCTAACAGCGTAGCTAGCCTACGCCTGCATACTTATGCTAATTGGGCACACGGTTAATACACAAGTACCCCCTTTACTAATAACACATAATAGAATATCAGTATTCAATTGAGCTTTTAATTTTAAAGAAGAAAAAAAAATTACATCAGAATAAACAGATTTGAAATAAATGTATCTCTAGTTTCCTAACGAACAGTTTGCACACAAATAAAAGTTTGTTGTAGTCAGATTGCCAGCACAAATGGGAAATGTGATTTGTTGTCGGAGTCTATACAGATTTTTACAATCCGCATAGACTATATTGGAAACAATATTCTTCAGAAAGGCTTTCTGAAGGATATTGTGAACAATATTGTCCAGTGTGTACGCTGTGCATTGTAAAGGATGGCACCTTTAATGACCCCCTCCCTTGTCCAAGCATGTTCAGACGAGTGAGGACACAGCCAAAGTTGGCAATGCTGCAGCATGACAGTCATACCCCCCACCGCCGGCTCAGTCGTTTGCGGCATCAGCAAATGTGTATGCAATGCCAGTTTCCCCCGCCGGCACCAATTTCAGCATCAGTGGGATTGTCCTAATGTGTATGGGGCTTAATGCTAATCATGACTGTGTGCAAATTGATCAAACACAAAGACATAGTATTAAATAAATAACATTTTATAAATGCATCTGCTACTCTTCATATATTACACATACAAAATGTTAAATTTCTGATGCCCTAGTTCTATTATTGTTCTAATGGCTTCATAATGGCCTTCAAAATAACTCTCCTAAAGCCTGTTACTACAGCTCCTCTAAAGATTAGCCAGACATTGGAGGTTTCCAATCTAACGGATGTCAACCCAGAAATTAATAAAATTAAATTTGTTACAATGCTTGCATATCTTTTATGGGCCTTTCCAGTTATCCAGGAAGCAGTTTCTTCAGCCAGCAATTTGACCCAAGACCATAGAGGCTCCGGAAAAGGCCAAATAGGAGGCACCTTCTGTCCACAGGTCTCAAGAAGATTAGATGGAACAAAGTCCTTATTTCTCAAATGATAGGCTGTATAGATCTTGAATGGACAGTTTAATAGTCTATCTTCCGGTCACCCAAATACATCCCAGGTTATTAAACATGTTTGCAAACTATTTTTCAAGAAAGCATCTCGAGCTTGAAACTATTTATTTTGGCACATTATAACCACCTTCCTGTGTTGGACCTGTTCGCAACACCAATGTTCAGGTTCCAACCTTTGTAGCCATGGTCTGGAGACACATGGATGCCATGCTCTTCTTTTGGATAGACCTCTTCACCTGTATATCTTTCTCCCTCCAGCCATACAGTTAGAAGTCCTTCAAATAAAAAAAAAATCAAACTAGAAAAGTTGCCTTGCCTCATTCTACTTTACTCCATCTGGCTCTTCAGAATTTACACAAGGGAACCAAGATTCCCTAGGACTATGCAAGGACTGTTTCCAAGAAACCACAGACCCTATACAGTGGCAACCATAGATAATGTGGATGAAGATATTGCTCAGATTTAAGTAGGCTTTAACCACTCATTAGCTTCAGAGTCTCTGGACCTTATCCTGGGTCTAAAAATAGCATTAACCAGATAGTGTATGACCATCAAAGGCACTATATTTTCTAGAAGCCAAATTTGAAGCAAGCTTGGCCTTGATCACTATCCACTCCAGTGCCTTTAGATCAAAGGAGTTTTCTTTTTGTTTAGACCAGGCATGGCCAATCTGTGGCCCTCCAGCTGTTGTGAAACTACACATCCCAGCATGCCTTGCCATAGTTTTAGCATTCCCTAATAGCAAAACTCTGGCATGGCATGATGGGACTTGTAGGTTCACAACAGCTGGAGGGCCATAGTTTGGACATGCCTGGTCTAGACCATGTTGCTCACAGTACTCTAGCACATGGAATAGGACTTATTTTATGTATTTATTTTATTTATCCAGCATCAAATCCACCTCCAACATATCTTGGTTGGCTATTAAACTGTCATACCTTTTAGCTCTGGCCTGTGTCGCTAGAGGTGCAGGACTCACATTGACTCATATTTCAGACCCATGGAAGACTGGGGTTTACATCATTATTAATTATTTATTTAATAACAGTTTCTTATATAGCGCAGCATATTCTGTTGCGCTTTACAAAGGAGACAGTGATACAACAAACAGGGTATTTACAGACAGTCAAAATGTAGGAGCATACTAAGACCAGCTCAATCCATTAACGGAATGCCACCAAGTTAAAGATCATTTGGAAACAGAGCTATGCCTGCATATATTTATACCTAGACTTCACTGCCTCCTTTGCGGTCACATTTTTATTATCTTCATGATCTTTGAATATAAATGGAATTGCGCTAAAAGAGAGCAGCTCATATAGAATAGGGCAATATTAAAATGGGTAAAAAAAGCACTAAAAAATGTTAATATGTATTTTTTTTAACCCATGGGGAGTTTGTTTGTTTGCTGGAGTAAACAAACTAAAAGTGTGTTTACTCCAGCAAACAAATAAACTTCTTACATTGGTATAGCTTCAAATTCAGTGCTGCACTCAACTACAATATTGTACTAAAACTTAAATGACAAAGGACTTAATGTTAGTTACAGGTATCTTGCATTCTTCTTTACAAAGTATATATGAAAATTGTGTTTCAGTCCTCCCCCCCAGCATGGGTTAAAATAAATACATATTAACATTTTTTAGCGCTCTTTTACCCATTTCAATATCTTCATGATCTGCCATAGACCATTCCACCCAGCCAGCTTTCCACAATCCAGGGTTATATAGAAGTTCCAGAAATGATCTCTTTTTGCCATTCCTTGTGGGACACACACTGCTATTACAGTGTATGTCAAAAGTACAGCTGGAAGACCAGAGTGTAAGATGAATAATGGGTTATGCAGTTTACACACTGGTGTTCCAGCTGTACTTTTGACAGACACTACTCAAATTTATTAGAACAACCGCGGGTTACATGCTAGATTACTAGCTGTTGCTAGGTGGCAAGACAAAAAAAAAAAAAAAGAATACAAAATAAAATGTAGTTTGCATGAATATATTACTTGCAAACTTTCTTTGTTCTAGGGATTAGGATTCCCACCGTACCTGCCCTTTATTATGCTATGGGGCCAGATATACTAAGCTTCAAAAATGATAAAATGGAGTGTGATAAACAGCCAGCCAATCAGCTCCTATCTGCCCTTTATCACGCTAAGGGCGGGATTAGTGTGGCCAATCCCGGGATCGGCGGGATCCCGGGATTTGGCCTCCAAAATGCCGGGATTTCAATCCCGGGATTGGAGATTCCAATCCCGGGATTTCGGGATTAGACTGCACATGTGCAGTCTAATGCCGGGCAGCGTCTGAGCACCCGCTCAGACGCTGCCCGGCTTCTCCCATACCCGGCGTGCGGCCTGCGCAGAGTGATGAGGTCAGCTGTCACGCTGCGCAGGCCACACAGCGGAGCCGCCCACACACCCAGCAACCCGGCTTATCAGCACACAGCACACGCCCGCCCACCCGCCAAGCTACGCGACCACCCGAACAGCTACCCAGCCACCCACCCGCCCAGCTGAAGCTGCCCACCCGCCCAGCTGAAGCTGCCCACCCGAAGCTGAAGACCCACCCGCCCAGCTGAAACTGCCCACCCGCCCAGCAGAAGCTGCCCACCCAAAGCTGTACACCCGCCCGCCCAGCTGAAGCTGCCCACCCGCCCAGCGGACATACCTGCAGCCTACCCGGCTCCCAGCAATATCTGCACGCTCGCCCACCCACCCACCCAGCACCCGCAAATGTAAGTTCTGTGAATGTGCAGGGTGGCCGGGGCGTTATTTTTTTTCAAATTAGGGAAGCCAATCCCGGGATCCCGGGAATCCCGGGATTGAGCATTTTTCAATCCCGAATCCCGGGATTGAAAAAATGCCCCGGGATTGGCTTCCCTAGGCGGGATGTACTAAGGGGAAAATGCGGGAAAACCCCCCCGTTTTACCGCATTTTCCTATGTACTAAAACCCCACCGCCACGATACAGCATAGTAGGGTATCGCCACCTTTGGGTGGCGATACCCTATAGAAGCCTGTGGGCTTCGTTTCGCCGCTCGCAGCCTCCGCTGCAAACCCGCTGACCCCCCTCTCCGGCTTACCTTAGTCCAGGTCCTCCTGGACCCAGAAGGTAAACCCTTCCTCCCCCTAGTAATGCAGCCGGACGTCCTTCCGGCTGCAGGGGGGGGGGGGAGGAGGGGGCAGGGACAGCCTGCTTAGCTGTCCGCGGCATGAGGGGAGCAGGAGGCGGCAGGGTGGTGACGGAGACCCCACGCACACAACATAACAGGTATCGCGGGGGGCCTTTCACCGCACCACGATGCCAGCCGCATATGTGAATACATATGCACTGGCATCATGGCGATGTATGTTAATACATTCTGCCCTAAATCTGTTGGTTCCTCGAGTCTGGTTTCCATAAACCAAAAATTGTGCGTCCGCTCTGTATGTTCTCCAAGAGGCCAGAATAGACAACAGATGCAACCAGAGCCGGATTAAAATGGGGGCACAGGGGGTCAGTACCCCTGGGCCCCCCTCTATCTAGGGCCCCCCGGTGGTTGGCATGTATCCCCCCCCCCCCCCCCCCCCCAAAAAAAAAATAATATTTTTTATTTTTTTAACTAATGGTTTTGTGCATGGGAGTGGGGTAGTGCTGCAGCTTCACCTATCTGCCAATGTGACAATGATTAATGGTGCTGAGCATCAGGATTTCAAGGCACACTGTCTACACAAGTGTGCAATGCATAACTGGGAGTTGACGAAGTCCCATAACACTTTGCACAAGAGGTCAGAGGCTGAGAGGCTTGTGCTGAGCTCTGCTTGGTGGAGCTCATCATATGCTTCTCAGGCCCATGAAGGATAGCAGCAGCAGCTGCCTTGTCATGGGAGTGTTTTTAATCAGAGGCAGCACTGAGCCTGTTAGGGCTCCTACAGCGTAAGGGAGTAAGGTACAGACAGAGGCTTTTCATGTGAAATATATATATATATAAAAGGGGGGGGGGGGTTATCGGAGAGCGCTGAATGGTGTACCACCTAGTTACTTTAATGCAATATACAACACTGATACAATTTGTGTAGTGACAGTTGATATTTGTCCCTTTCCCGAATGAAGCGTGCCAATCTGTTCAAGGTATAAAAGTTCTTTATTGAAACCCAACGCGTTTCGTCAGAACGACTTCATCAGGGGTAAAAACTAGAAATGGTACAGAAAGGAAAAAAGGGTGTACTAATCAATAATGAATTTCATCATCTCGATAACCACATGGCAGATACATCTTCTAGTTTAAGATACATACCAAAATGACTTTCAAGTATGTGGTTTGATCAACTTTTAGTACTCGTAAAAGGTAAAATCTAAAATCATTAAAATAACCAAAAGTTACAATTGATGGCAAGACAACATGAAGAGCAAGCAAGAGGATGAAAAAGGGAAAGGGGAGGGGCTGGCGTTTTGCCCAGACTACATACCCATATGTGGGGTTTAGGCCAAAACGGGCTTAGTGACAAGATGTGGAAGTAGATCCGCGGATAATAAAGGATGTTTAAGTCTGAAAATATTTAATTAGATTTATTTACTCCAGGGCCAACATTATTGGTCTTCAAAAGAATTAATTTTAAATTTGACATACCCCTATTATGATGGTTCAGGGGGAAAAAATTCCGTAAGGTTAGTAGAAATCAGGTCTGTAGATGCTGGAGGCACTAGAAGTGATCCTAGATAACATATGTAAATTAATCGATTTAGAATATAAAATATTATAATAAAAATTATAATTGGGATAGGGACAAATTGTCATATATAATTTACCTACCAGTAGTAGGTGACTCTGTTATATATATATATACAGGATCTATTTAGTAGATGATTTAGATCTTTTGTAGTTTTGGAGATCATTCTGAATAACAAAATATGGTATCAATTAGTTATATTTAATGGGTCGGTTTAAAAGATATACCAACCAATTGTGTGAAACATACCCAATATAAGGTGCATTAACGTGCAGAGTTCTTTTTGGTCGAGTATCGGTGAATATGTCCCTTAATACCCCCCCCCCCCCTTTAAATCTCTTGTCTGACTCCCACTAACAGGGGAGTTTTATCGGAGTAGCAGCAGATTATTATCAGCGCAATACGAGGTCCATACTGTATTTCTATATATATATCTCCCCCCCCCCTCCAGTTGACCATTGACCAAGTTTATACTGCTTTTACTCTGTGTTTTGACAATGTAACATTCTCCCATGCAGTTTGCGGCCAGTAATGACAAGTAGGAGGGGGGCCCCCCTTTCTAAAGTGCCCCGGGCCCCCCGAAGGCTTAATCCGGCTCTGGATGCAACCACCTAAGGAAGTAAAATTCATGCTCCTTCCAGTTCTACATCCATTTAGATCTAGATTGACCCTTATGTTATAGTGCTATAGCAAATCCATCTTTATGAACTTAGTTTTTGCCTCCTCATTTACTCAGTTACCTATTCGCACCCTTTTCATGATAAAGAAGAAGATCACCGTTCCCTTACATTACCTTTTATCTTGTCTTATATTTGTATTGCCATTTACAAGCGTCTGTAAAATCTGAACTAGGTGGTGGTGTTTCGGCTTGCAGGTGACCCATGTGCATATGCACCCCCTCAACAGGGCTGTGGTACAGGAGAGTGAAAATTATTTTTACCCATTTCCCAGCAATGTTGAATAACTTGTTCACCTCGCCTACCTGATGTTGCTAGGTGGAAATCGTAGTCCATAGAACAGAGAAAATGTGCAGGTCACATACTCCCCTACCTCCCAAAAGCCTGAATTGTGAATTCCAGCCTTCCAAATGGTGATGGCAACAAAGGTAAGTGGACTATGTCATTTAAGTCACGGCTTCATGGGAATAACGACAGAAAGGGCCATACTCATTCGCTGACAGAATATAGGCCACTATAAAGCAGTTGTACGCTCAGTTGGTGGCAGACATGCATGTGCCTCCATAAATGCCCACAAGCATGCTTCGCTGCATGGATCTGCAATGACTTAAGGGCAAACCTCCATTGGTTTGTCTTCAGCAATCAGATGGAGGCTTGCCCATAAGGCCACTAGCTGTTGCTAAGTGGCAAGCCTTCCACTGAACAAATAGATACTGGTTCTTTTCACGCCGAAAGCTTTTACGTTCTGTAAATAGCACCTGAGGTCACCCATCCTCCAACCCGAACATACAGTTCTTGCCTGCAGCCCATATAAGAATGATAGTAAGCACAGAGGTGTTTAATCACCGTCTATTCAGCTTGCTTTCAGTAAACAATGTGCTCAGAAAAATTTGGGAGAAGTCTCTGCTGTATTTTTGTAAAGCTTTGCCAGGTATTGTTGTGTTGCGACCATCTCTACTCCAGGGTGTTAAATACTTTGGGTCAGATGTACTAAGCCCTGAAAAGTGGGAGAGATAAAGTACCAATCAAATTCTATCTGGCATTTTTTAACATGTCCGTTTGGGGCTGACAGGCACCTCAACAGCATATCTCTATGGCTTAGCTCATCTATCATCTTCCCCCTACTTTTTTTTTTTTTAAATCACAATTATCCACCGATTATGTATTTCCGTAAACATAAGAGACATGAACTTTTGCTTGTAACATCTTAAAAGTTGTCTATTAAAATGATTGTAAGGTACGTAAGTATGGATGCTGAAAAAACAATGCATAAGAAAAACCTTGCACGGTGTCCACAAGGGTTCAACACATGTGAAATCCTTCACGCAGTATAGTGTATTTCTGTACTTATGGAGTGCTGCATTATATTTTACTGAGGATTTACGTCATTGGACACAGCAGGTAAAGGTTGTCAGAATGTACACGACAGATTCGATCACCTACATAAGCTTCACTATGTGACCAAAGACTTCAAGAACATGCATGAATGTGTAAAAATACCAGCATGCAAGCAAGCAAGCCAGCCGTCCTCAAAAGCATGCATGGTATTTAAAAGGAGTATGAATATATGTATATTATATATGTGTGTATATTTACATTAGGTAGATATTTGTGCATATTGCCTTAAAAACACACACACACACACACACACGCGCATTACAGTAAAACTTTAAAAAGCGGTGTTTTGCAGGTGGTAGCAGTTCCCATCATCTGCAATATACAGCAAGTAGATTTATTTTTTTATGCTCTCCTCTCAGAAGCTGAATAAATAATATAAACAAGAACAATCCAAACTGATGTTTTACCAGATATGTAGCCACATTTTTACAGGATTATATTCCCATTGTTTGTGGTTGCACAGCGTACTAACCGAACGTACTCCTGTGTGAGGATACTCAAAAAAAAAAAAAAAAATACCATAATAAATCATCATGTTCAGTATGAATTGCACAGGATACAATTACCATAAAATTCCATGGTTATTTGGTTTCTTACCATTGTACTTGTTTCTGGAATGTTATCACTGAGTTTAACTTTTATATAAAGCTCAGCAAAGTATACATGTGCTAGTGGGAATTGTAGCATAATATATATCTGAGCAATGTGACTCCTTACATTGCATTTGAATAAGCAGTACAATGAAATATAGCGTTCTTCTAGCATGCTGCGCCTTTGAAAATACGTGCAGTTCCTCTTTCCTGCTCTAAGTTGTCAGTGTCACTATCTGCTTTGGTGCCTCTAGCACAGTCTGGTCTGTATTGAGATATAGACAAGACAGTGCTAGAAACACTACAGTAGAGACCGACGCCCCAGGCAGGAAAGAGGAACTGCACAGGTTTTGAAAGGCGAATGGTGCTAGAATGAACACTGAAAATGAGGGAAACAAACATCCGGGGTCTTCTTAATATATTTCCAAAATACACTAATACACTGTCAAAGGTGTGGTAATTGTTTAATACACACACACACACACACACACACACACACACACACACACACACACACACACACACACACACACACACACACACCTCTTGCCTAATATACATGTATGAAAAACACTAGCTTGAAGGAGAAAGAGAGCCAGACCAAGGGGTGTATTCAATGCGGCAGCGAGCGGCCAGCGAGGGGGTTAAACAGCGAGGATTGCAGAAAAACAGCGATCCTCGCTGTTTAACCCCCGCGCCGGCCGTTCGCTCTATTCAACGTTCCGGGGTAATCCTCGGCGGCACAGGACGGCGAGAATTCCCCAAAACAGCGAGACCCGCGGCTACTGCAGGAAACTCACTGTATTTAGCCGCAAGTCTCGCTGTTTCAGGAGCCGCATACGCCAATTCCCCCTCGCTCAAAAAATGGAGTGAGGGGGAATTGGCGTATGAGGGGGCTGCGTTGAATACTGTCAGGGTAGGTGGTGACAGCGAGCAGGAAGCTCTGCTCGCTGTCACCACTCGCCCACAGCATTGAATACCCCTCCAAGAGAGAAAGAGAGAGACAGACAGATCCCCTGCTATTTAACAGACACCTATCTCCAATGTGAGAGTTAGATTTGGGTGGGGGTTTTCTTCAAAGTGAGATCTATATTGCAGTGTAGAAAAAAAGCAGTCATTATTTTCCCTGCACAGAAACAATATAACTCACCCAAATCCAATTCTATATGCACGTTACATCTGCCCCACCTGCAGTGCACATGGTTTTGTCCATTTGAGAAGTAATTTGCCTCCAAGTGAACCAGAATAAGGCCCTATGTTCAGCTAAACCAATTCTACAGAGAACATTAATCCCACGCTCTACACCAATATCCATACATTAGTACCACTTACATGAACCTACACATTATAACACACAGCTCCAAGTCCCTCATTATGCACAAAATCCCTAAAGCTGTGCACTAACAACACTACATTCACACCAGTGGCGTAACTATAGTCCCGCAGCCCCTGCGGTGGCGGGGAGGCGCTAGGCAGGTGTGGGCGCCTGGGGGGTCTGCGGGACTATAGTTACCACATGGTCCCGGCTCCCGACTCCTGCCCTCCCCCTCCTTACCCCATTGCCGCCGGCGCCGCTGCCTCTAACCCGACACGCAGATCTGTGTCGGGTGACGGGCGGTCCCCGGCTCCAGTGCTAATATAATAAGAGACACTCGGAAAATGGCTGCCCCCATAATGCTGTATGGGGGCAGCCATTTTCCGAGTGTCTGTTATTATATTAGCACTGCAGCCGGAGCCGGGGACCGCCCGTCACCCGACACAGATCTGCGTGTCGGGTTAGAGGCAGATGCGCCGGCGGCAATGGGGACGGGTAAGGAGGGGGTTAATATTTCGAAATGTCCGGCGGGGGGCGCAAAAAAAAGTAGTTACGCCTCTGATTCACACCACTTATTCCTACTCATTACACCTTATACTCTGCTGTTTACGCGAACACCACTAAATGCTCAGACATATTCTAGCATTCCTCTGCTCTAATGTGCAATGGTTATATTTATTTATTTATTATTTATTTATTAACAGTTTCTTATATAGCGCATACAAATTCCGCAGCGCTTTACAGAGCATAGTTATGAGCAAACACAAAACAAAATTACATTACATGACAGTTTAGGACAAGTACATGGTTAATACAGATAGTTGCATCAGGGGACAGGACACTGAAGCAATTATCAGGGTGGCAGTGGCAAACACAATTATCCATATAAGAGGTTGTGCAAATTAATTGGGACAAAATAGTTTTTTGTTGAGGTGGTTTTGTTATAAATATATATTTTGAAGACACCACAATTATTTCCATATTATTAATTAATTTTAATAATTAAATATGACCAAACCTAGCTGGAATAAAATATATATTTAAAATTTTGTTGAAAAGTCTTCTTCCTGTTCTTACTACAGTAGATCTAGAAGTCTGTACCACATTGTAATCAATACATCACATCACCAAGTGCCAGATCATATTTGTGGCTTATTCCCATAAAGCTTTTTTTTTTTAGTGTCACCCTAATGCATTGCTTCCCAATATGGGTGGTGTAGCACTATGTGGTGCCTCAAGGCAATTGCAGGGGGTGTCCTGGGTTGGTGGTAAAGGACCAATTCAAATTATTTATGGTCAACGTAATAGCAAAAAAACAGGGTACTTGTTTCCTAGCACGGCGTCACCGATTTCAATTGTATGCAATCGGGTTTCAAAAATCGGGTCAATCGCATCGCATGCAACTAAATTGCATGCGATGCGATTGACCCGACCGACCAGATTTTTTACATTGGACCCACTGTTAAATGCCCCCCAGACCCCATTTTTCATTGTATGCCCCCCCATTGTTAACGCCACGATCAACGTGAACCCGAAGCGTGGCGAGCGCAGCGAGCCCGCGAGGGGTGGCGTATGCGTCCTCCGACCTTTTCATACCCCCACTATCCACGTCGGCATGGAGTTCATTATATATAGTGTGGCAAGCGCAGCGAGCTCCGCGAGGGGACGCGCATTACTTCAGACGTATTACGCTTCCGCTCGCCACACGTCGGGCTCGGTAGCTCGCCACACTATATAAAATCCAACTCCACGCCCACGTGGATAGTGGGGGTATGAAAAAGTATATATGATAGACATTTACATGATAGACATTTACTAATAGATATTGTTGAGACAATATTTTTCTTATTATTCACTTATTCATTTATTGTAAATTAGACTGCTAATATTCCCCCTTCCAATTCATAGACATGAGAAACATAACTTTTACTTCATAATACATTGTTAGAAGAAACATAAATATTATAACTTTCTCACACAGATCAGATGTGGTTATGTGTTATTTGCTCAGTAAACACTTGTCAGCAGTATTGTGGTGGCAACCTGATCAACATTATGTAGTGTTCATTCTACGACCTTGCATCTTTCAAATCCTGTGCAGTTCCTCTTCCCTGCCTGGGGCGTCGCTGCCTGCTTTGTTGCTTCTAGTACAGTCTGGTCTGTAATGTATTGAGGACACAGGGTGGGATGTACTTAAGGGAGAATGCATTTTCTAATGTACCGACTTCGCACGGCAGGGTATCGCAACCCCAAGACGATACCCTATAGAAGCCTATGGGCTTCTATCCCAACCCATTGCACGCAGAAGATGCAGACCGCCCTCCCCATCCTCCAAGCTGCTCCTCCCCCAGCAGCAGGTCACAGCCGGGGATGTCCTTTTGGCTGCAGGGGGGAGGAGGAGACGCCGGGGACTGCCGCAGAGCCCATGAGGTGACGGAAACCCACGCACATCACAGGCATCGCGGGGGAGCCACTGTCACCGTACCGCTAGCCACATATGTTAGTACATATGCGCTAGCATTGCGGCAGGGTTGTGATGAGGGGCAGCGATGTACGTTACTACATCCCGCCCACAATGTGATATAGACACGACAGCAGATAGTGACACCCCAGGCAGGAAAGGGAAACTACATGGGTTTGAAAAATCCAGGGTACTAGAATGAACAGTAATATACTTTGATTATGAGGGGGAGGGGGGTAGTTATTCACACAGGAGCAGATGGGATTTGTGGAACTACTGCTGGGAGCTGGAGCTCGGTCATGCTGAGCAGGTGTGGTGTGTGGTCAGGGCAGATAATGATGCTGTTCTATATACACCCAGGGTCGGAGCCACCACTAGGCAGGACTAGGCATTTGCCACTGGAGGGTGGTACTGAGCCACCAAAGGAGAGGTACCATAGAGAGGTACCAGAAAGCTGGGAACGTGAAGCAGGTGAGACTGATCTTTCCTCTCTCCCCCTCCCACCCGTGAATCAATGCTGCCCCTGGCCTGCCTCAGTATCGCCCGCCCACCCCCCCCCCCCGTGCCGCAGTATCGTCTGCACCCTCCCCCGGAGCGCGGGTGGTGCCGCGCTGAAACCCCCCCATAGAGGAGCGGGGAGCGGGCAGGCGGCGTGGGGGGATATGCCTGGGGCGGGCGGGGGTCTTGCACCGGCCCTGTATACACCAGTACTGGCATGTGTAAACTCACCGGTCCCCACACAGCTTCTGTCCAGTCTTGAGAACAGTAGCTGTCCAGAGGGGTCTGGGCATGGCCTTTGCAATGTGTGGGAGGGGCAAGAACAAGACCCTGCCGCTCTGAAGGAGAGCAGTTTATATAAAGTAGTTGAGCTGTTATCTGCCTCCTCCTTACCTGTACAACGTCCAGTTAGCGGCACTGTGCTGCTGTAATTGGGACAGCTGGGAGGTACAGTATGGGTTACACCAGTGGGTTTAACTTACATAGACACCAGTGTCCAAAGTGTAACGAGGGTTCTCCCCAAACTTTTTCAAATGTATCTAATGCATTTGATTAAAGCCAACATAAGGTAAAACTGTCGTTAGATCATGCCGTTATCCGAACACAAACCTTTCAAGGCAGCATTATGATCAATCATAAAGCAGGTACATCATCATAATAACAGGAAATACTGCACCCAGGTCATAACGCTGAAACACTGAACAACAGCATGAGCCTATAGATTGTAAGCTTGCGAACAGGGCCCTCATAATCTATGTCGGTTTGTTACTACCGTTTGTTTTATCACTGTTTCCTACTGTAAATCTCAACAGAATTTGCTGCACTATATATATTTAAATAAATAAATCTGATGACAGTTTTACCTGAAGCTTTAAATACAGTCAGCATATTGTTGCATGAACATGTTGGACATTACATGCAAGGCACAAATGCCTGTGAATGTATCCAGTCATCCCAACTCATTATAGGTGTTCATTCTTGCACATTGCACCTTTCAAAATCTGTGTAGTTCCTCTTTGCTGCCTGGGGTGTTGCTGTCTGCTTTGGTGTTTCTATACAGTGGGGTCTGTATATAAATAGACCAGACTGTGCTAGAAACTGCACAGCAGAGAGCGGCACCCCAGGCAGGGAAGCGGAACTGCACAGGTTTTGAAAGGTGCAATGTGCAAGAATGAACTATATTATACATATCAGATGTGTACATGGTAATCCATATATACATGTATCAGTGGTGGGCACTGCCATCTCACCTATTCCATTATACATATATCAGTGGTGGGCACTGCCATCTCACCTATTCCATTATACATATATCAGTGGTGGGCACTGCCATCTCACCTATTTCATTATACATATATCAGTGTTGGGCACTGCCATCTCACCTATTCCATTATACATATATCAGTGGTGGGCACTGCCATCTCACCTATTCCACTATACATATATCAGTGGTGGGCACTGCCATCTCACCTATTCCATTATACATATATCAGTGTTGGGCACTGCAATCTCACCTATTCCATTATACATATATCAGTGTTGGGCACTGCCATCTCACCTATTCCATTATACATATATCAGTGGTCGGCACTGCCATCTCACCTATTCCATTATACATATATCAGTGTTGGGCACTGCCATCTCACCTATTCCATTATACATATATCAGTGGTGGGCACTGCCATCTCACCTATTCCAAAATACATATATCAGTGGTGGGCACTGCCATCTCACCTATTCCATTATACATATATCAGTGGTGGGCACTGCCATCTCACCTATTCCATTATACATATATCAGTGGTGGGCACTGCCATCTCACCTATTCCATTATACATATATCAGTGGTGGGCACTGCCATCTCACCTATTCCACTATACATATATCAGTGGTGGGCACTGCCATCTCACCTATTCCATTATACATATATCAGTGGTGGGCACTGCCATCTCACCTATTCCATTATACATATATCAGTGGTGGGCACTGCCATCTCACCTATTCCATTATACATATATCAGTGGTGGGCACTGCCATCTCACCTATTCCATTATACATATATCAGTGGTGGGCACTGCCATCTCACCTATTCCATTATACATATATCAGTGGTGGGCACTGCCATCTCACCTATTCCACTATACATATATCAGTGGCGGGCACTGCAATCTCACCTATTCCATTATACATATATCAGTGGCGGGCACTGCCATCTCACCTATTCCACTATACATATATCTGGTGGGCACTGCAATCTCACCTATTCGAATCTCTATGTGGTTGGTACTGCCATCGCCCATCTTCTATTATACATATATTATCAGTTGTGGTCACAGCCACCGAACCATTATACATAATACAGATACTGGGCACAGGCTACACAGAACGCAGGAGGTCAGCGCTGCCTGTTCACCTCTTCCTAAGAGAATCTGGAATTTAGGCGAACAATCAATAGGGCGACATGGACAATGGGTCATGACATAAGATGGTTGACGTATGTTTTTCACAATTGTTTGGAACTTTTTCATGTGGACTACGATTGGCCGGAGTCATGGCGGGCAAAGCAAGGCATGCGGTACACTAATTGGAGGTCCCAGTGCTCAAATGTACAAATTGACACAAAAAAAAAAAAAAAGAGAAAAAAATTAAATCATGCCCACCTTTTCATGGGGTATGAGTTATAGGGTCGACCATAGGAAAGTCAATATGCATTAGGTCGACACCTCAAAAAAGGTCATTAGGTCGACAGTCAAAAGGTCAACATGGGTTTTTCAAGTTTTTATGTCCCGAGGGTCGACATGGACATTGTATCTGTGCACCGCGTCCGCTCGCCATACTTCAGGCACAGGGCCTTGCTACACTATTCTCCCTCCACTCCCTAGTGGATAGTAGGGCATGAAATACCACCTGTCGACACGTCAGCTAAAAAAAAATGTGAAAACCCTATGTCAACCTTTTGACTATCGACCTTCCCCATGTCGACCTAATGCTTGTGTCGACCTTATGACCATGTCAACATAAGCCTGAGTCAAGCTAAGCCAATGTCGACCTTCAGTGGTCAACCCAATGCATGTCAACATTAGATGTGTCAACTTAACGACCGTATACCTGTTAAATGTGTTGACCATTTCTGTGTCAACCCTATGATCCACACCAAGATAGATACATTAAGAAACTGGTAGAAATCTGTAACATTTCTTTCTCTGCACGTACACGGTATGTAGGTCACTGTAATCCCGTAACAACCTGCAATGTTAGGGGAGTGCATATACCAGACGCCGTGTGCCAGTTATGCGCTGACTGTGCACGCTGGGATTGGGAAGTGTATTTGGGGCTCAGTCATTTGATCATGATGTAGAATCCCCTTAGAGCTAGCACACATGAGGGCACACAATAAAGGCTTCTGCTCTATGCAGGTCCCTAAGTTTGGGTAGTAGTTGCAGTCTTTTCTATACACAGAACCAAGCCATGAATGTTGCCTACTATCTGAGTAAAAGAATAGAAGTGATCAGGTTTTAACACTGCAGCAGCAGCAGCAGCAGCAGCAGCAGCAGTCACCCCGGCTGTGCCACATTAGGGCGTCCCTTGCAGCGTGTGGACGATCTGCAGAGAGTTGGGAACCCGCAGTCTGCACAGGGAATGTGCGCTCACACTACAGTCCTTTGTGCTACTTACTAAGCTATTCTATTTACAGAATTATTCTAAGAACTCATTATACTTAACCCATTCACATCCAAACTAACGTTTCAGGGGAACTAATAAATTGCAGCCCAACATAAATACACAGGCGAATTACAGGGTTTCCAACAATAAGTGCATTCCTCTTACCTGGCACGTTGTGCAGTGTTTCTGCTGAGTACTTCTGTGTCCAGGTGTTGGACTGTGGGAGCGGAGTAAAAGGAGGACTTTATCCCAGAGTAAGGAAGGGGGAGAGCAGCCTAGCCCCGGGCACAGAGGGAGGTTCTGCAGCTGAATGACTTCTGTTTATTCTGAGCAGTAAGCAGGAGAGTGTTGCTAGTTCCCTCTCCTCCTGCCTTCCCTGCACTCCTCCTTCTCCTCCTTAGCTTGCACAAGCTTCCTGACATCACAGTGACATCACTGTGACTCCCCTCAGGACTTACAGGTAGTCACAGCCGCTCCTCCCCCTGCTTGACTATTTAACCCCACAAAGAGCAATGTGAAAGTTTTGATACATTTTTCCATATCTTATTCCTGAACAATGTAGCCTACTTTTTCTTTTGTGAATGTCATACACTGTATTATAAAGAAATTGCACAGCATAGGGGTAGGCTACCTGTGCAGTGGCGGAACTTGTGAGTGGCGGGCCCAGGTGCAAAAGAACAATTTAGGCCCCACACCAGTGGGTGACAGGGGTACAAGCTGCTGGCCTAGACAGCAAAGGACCCCTTAGTCCTCAGGGGCCCCGGTGCAATGCACCTGCTGCACCAATGGTAGTTCCGCCTCTGTACCTGTGGCTCTACAGATGCTGTGGAACTACAGCAGATCCTTCTAAACATACATGGTATGTATCCTGTGAGGAGTACGTATAGATGTAAACTGACCTTGCTCTCACGTTTACAAGCCCTAACCTGGAAGTGTTGTAAAGTTGTCACTACTCTGTGGGGCACATTTTACTATAGGCAGTAGCGCACGCAGGGGGGGTTTCTGAGTACCCAGAAACACCACCCCCCCCAGGAGTCTAAGGACCCTAGGCTGAAAGCTGCGGGTCCCCTCTTTCCATAGGTACAAGAATTTTAAAAATCGGCCCTTGGGAACCGGAGATATCTGACTTCAAAGCAGTGGTCCCCATCCAAGCCTGTTAATTGCTCTTCCCAGTCAGATATTTCAGGTTCTTTCTGGCTTAGAGCTTATCTGAGGGTATATCCCAAAATCTGGGACTCTCCCTCTTTGATGGACACTAGAAGCTTGTCTCTACTATGCCCAGAACCAGAGATATCAGCCTTCCAGCAGCTGGTTACTGCTCCAGCTCCACACACCTGGTATGTAGTTTTATATTCTCATTGGCGGATTGCTCTGCCTCCTGAACTCTGATCCCCTAGTCCAGTGGTTCCCAAACTGTGTGCCTAGGCACCCTGGGGTGCCTCAGGACACTTACAGGGGTGCCTTAGGTTGGTGGACCAGGATCAATTCATATTAGTTATGTGCAATGTAACAGGCAAAAGCAGTGCTAGTGGCTGCCAATCATAACTTATGTGAACAAACAGGAACAAATCCTGCCCCTCACCACATAACTGTGACATATAAACACCATGTACTTACTTTTATATTTTTACCTGAATTTCTCAATAAGAAACATTTGAACCCCTGCCCTAGTCCATAATACCATTTGGTAGGTGGGATTCTCTAGTTTTTAATTCCAATTAAAATCTAAGAAATCTTTTTCCGGGAACTGGAGATATCTGCAGTCAAGCAAGCTGTCCTCCCACCAGAAAATTATGAATAATAAGTCCACTCCACTATACACCCCTCCTCTGCGTCTTAAACATCCTCTACCACCCTGGAAGTTATGTATCGGTACAATTGTGTACAATGGAAACAATCAACCACTTGATTGTTTCCATTGTACACAAGTTTGCCTTGACAAAGGGGCGGCTGTTAGCCCCGAAACGTTGGCCTATTTTATGTGCTGTGTTTAATACTCGTTTTTTTCCACAAAGACAAGTCCTCAGAGTGCCTCCTTTTTTTCCTTGCTATTCACTGTGTTGGAAAGGCACCGGGGCAACTGCACCAGAGGGGAGAGTGCCGGTCCGTCTTCTACTATCTATAATACTTTAACTGACCCGGCATATACTGGGTCACCTAAGTGTCCATCTCCGGAAACCCCCTTCTGAAAATCCTGTGTTTTCCATGATAGGATTGCATATACAATGCGATCTGAGAAGGATCTACTGCTCAGCCTCAGGATGGCATTTCAATATGTTCCTGCAGACACAGGGACAGGGGCTCTGAAAGGAGTCCGTCCCTGCAAATAGCTCAGCTGGGTGCCAGGGGATCTGCACATGTGCGGTCAGCCGACAATGGGTACTGCCATCTCAGAATGGCGGTAGCTGTGGGACCTGATGCTGCAATGCTGCCTGATATTGGTACAGGGTGTGGTAAAGGGGATCCCGACAGTCATTATCCTGTTCGCCACCTATTCTATTCTCCCTCTATGGGAGTCGTGGACCCCCACGAGGGAAAATAGCCGACGGCCGTCGGGAAACCGGCTGTCAGTGTTTTGACAGTCAGGATCCCGACGTCAGGTGAATGCCTGTCGGGATCCTGACTGTCGTGACCCCGTCCGGCACCCATTGGTACATTGGGCAGCATAGTATCCCCCATAGAAATCTATAGGGGATGTTGCTGTGGGCAGGACAGGAGGGATTGCAGCAGGTGTTGGAGATTCCTGCTGTGGTCCCTCCATTTTACTTGTCGGCGGTACTTAATATTTGCGGCTAATCCTCAAAAACGTGTGTTTAATGGTGGAATTACCCGCAAATATTAAATGATAAATGGACCCCTATGCCTTATTACAGTAAACCCTATATTTTAAAGTTGTCCCTGTTTTCAGAGTTTATAGATCGTACACTTGCTAGCAGGATCCTCTTACCTGTTATTACCTAGTATTGTTTTCACTGTTTTCCCCATTTGTATAGTAAGGCAATATGTGGGCACAAGGGCGTAATATGAGAGGAGACTAAGGGGGTTATTATAATTAATTCGCTCACCTGTGTGTTCACACAAGGAAATGATGTGTAGACGATTGGTGCGAGTGGGCATGGCGACACTGCTAGTTCGCCATGCTGTTTGCACCTAGCAGTGTGAGTGAGGGGTGGTGGTGATGGCCTTCCCATGAAAATGCTGGGCGTTCCCATGCTAATGCGCCCTTGACGCCAGGGGCAGATTTAAGGGCGTTACCCCCCCCCCCTAGAAGAAGTCTACATCCGCCCCTGGCCGCGTCTATGTGTAATCCTGGTGCACACGCCGCCCTGTGTGCAGCCCTGGCCGGGATCACATCTCACTCCCCAGCAGCAGCAGTCTCCAGGAAGCGGCGCGCAGTGACAGCAGCCGGCCGCGTCTATGTGTGATCCTGGCATACATGCCGCCCTGTGCTGCTGCCCGGGAGCGCGGCTTTGACTGAAGGGAGGAGGTGACACCTGGCCGCTGCTGGCGAGGAGGCGAGAGCCGGGGAAGGTTCCTGGTGTGCTGTATGATACGGTAACCCAGCAGTTTGGCCATGGGTCAGAAGGATGGAAAATGTGGATACGTGTGGACTGTACAATGGGATGTGATTAGATAGGAACGGTAAATGAAGGTTAAGTGGCTGGTTCTGGAATTTGATAAGCCTGCCTTGAAGAGGTGAGTTTTCAGGGAACGCTTATAGGTTTGGAGACTGGAGGAGAGTCTTATTGTGCTTGGGAGGGCACTCCACAGAGTGGGTGCAGCTAACAGAGGGGGTGATATACTGTAAGAGTGGAGTGTTACCACCATTGTTGGTGGGTTACCACCATTGTTATGGCAAAATACAGTATGGGGAGGCATGGCCACATCCCTCTCGGCAAAATCTAAAAAATAATATGTACGGCTCCCCGAATGTGCTGCAAAGAGGAAAATGTCGGCCATCTGCTACTGACCTGGACCTCACCAGCCACCCCCCCCCCCACACCCCCAACAAGCCCTGTTTAAGAGTTTAAACAGTTTATTTTGTGTGTGTTAAATAAAATATATGTTGGTTTCTCTGCAAAAGGGAATCTCAGAAGAAACTGATCCTCCCGGGGCAATCTTTACTTGTTATTCATGCTCCCTGTATCTCCTAAATATACCAGTGCCAGAATACAACTACTGGCCAAAATTCCAATGCCAGAATACCAACAGTGCAAACAGCATTCACAATGCCGAAGCTGGAATACCAGCTGTTGGTATCCCAAACTTAAGTATGCCAGGAAGGGTTAGGGTAAGGCTGCGGGGGGAGGTTAGATTTAGGCATTACAGGGTGGGTTACGGATAGGCACTAAGAGAGTATGGTTAGGATTAGGCATTACGGGGGTACAGTTAGGGTTAGGCACTAAGGGGGAATTGTTAGGGTTAGTCACTCTAATGGGCAACCAAGGAGAGGACACCTCAGGAATTTGGAGATCTATGCCCTTTTGTACCAAAAGATCAGTAGAAACATCCTAAACCCATATACTTTTTTGGGATAAACTACCACCATATGTGAACAAATTGTCCTACATTACCATGTTCTCTCAAACATTGCCCTTCAGTACTACCATAGGTTATTTTTAACCTATGGTAGTACTTCAGATATACTGTACTTAGATTTTTCACCAAGCAAATCTGGATAATGGTTACCTTAATATCTAACATTTTCTGTAAGTTAAATGTGTTTCCTTCAGATTTACTGGTTTGCTTGTGCGACCTGCCACTTTTTTTAAAAGTAAAGTCATTTATTTTAAGAGTTCTTATTCCATATCTCTATATAATCCGAAAATAAAAGTAGCAAAACAGCATTAATAGGTTATTTAATATATATCAAATAATCACAATAAGTTTAATACAAATATGCCGGCCAGAATTTACCCAAAAACAATACATATTAATCATGTATAAGATAATATATTTATTCCTCATTGCCGGCAAGTTTAATGATGTTAGATGTTAGACTCATTTCATGAGGCTATATTGTAGAACCTAAAGGCCCCCATACATTACTCTGATTTTTCCAACCCCCCTTGAGCCACTTGATATATTGCATGTGGTTATTTTGAATGGGACATATCGCATACGATCCCATTCACCGCTGCCGTGAGGCTGTCCGAGTCAGAGGTCGGATGTGCAAGCATCTCTAATCTCCAATTCTGATGAGCACTGGACCGTGCTCGCATACTTGCATACTGTAGATATTGCATAAAATCCCATTGCCCACTGCCAGAAGGCTGTCCAAGTCGGAGGATGGGTGTGCAAGTAGCTCCATTCTCCGACTGCGATGTACACGGGAACGCACATCTGACCGCATGAACGCGTTTCGGTTAGTGGACCTTTCTCAAGATGACATCTATTTTTTTTTTTTTTATCATATTGTCTTTCTGAAAACAATTGGTCAATTTTATGGTATTTGCTGTACCTTGCTGATGCCCTGTATGGGACATTTTTTATCTTGTGGACTGTCTGGATTAAAAACTGTATTTTTTTTATACCTTTCTAAAAAATATCGACTGGGTTACAAGTTTTTTCATGTGAGACCTTTGATAAAGAAACTGCTACATGCTTTGTGTCGCCGTGTTAAGCGGTGAGTGAGGTGCGCTATCCAAACCTCTAGTCCACCCTGTATTAAGATTGGTGCTAAAGAGATCATCTACACATTTTGGCATATTTTTCTTCCTTACATGTAAATTGGATGTGGGGAATCCATCTGAGAAAATCCTAGGACTTTATCCTTATAAAGAAACCTTGATGAGCAGACCGCTGAACACACAAGTGTATGTTGGGGTACGCCCATCAATCTCCCATTATAAGATCACTATTACCAAGGGGTGAGGTATACTGCAATTCTGTGCAATAAAACCTCTACCCCATATATTTAATAACCATCGTCTTCTGATATAGTATATTGGTTTTCTTCCGAGAACCTCTGGAAAAGTGAATCATAACGTGACACATGAAAACGGGGGACAATTAAAGAAACCTTTTTGAGTTTGAATACCACAAAAAACCAGTGAGTAGGGGTACGCCCACATTTCAAAGATACCTTGATATATGTATTATATATACACCTTTGCTGAGTGAGGTACGCTAATTTTGGCACCTCACAAATCAAACTTCTTCTTGTGCACTGCAATCCTACACATATTTTGTATCTCTCTCTTTCTTTGAGCACATTGGAGAAAGTATTCTTCACACCAAAGAGAGGAATACTACAGAATCACTATCATGTGAAAAGATACCTTCATAAGCTTCGTACCATCTCATCTTAACGTGAGTTCGGTACACTTAATCAATTCCACCTCACTGAAAAGCACCTACAGCGTTTCACTATATGGACTTAAGTTAAATAATCACACACACACTAAAACTAATTTTTATTTATTATTTTTTTCACGGACACTTACCTTGATTGGAAAACGGACATTGAGATTGGACCTCAACACTATCAAAAATCACTTCAAGGAAGAAGACCCCAAACAGTCTTAGAGTATACCCTGCGCCTCATTGTTTAAAAGTTCAATTTTCTGTGTTTTTTATGTTCTAGATAAGGCCCTATCCATGCTTTTTGCTAATAATTTTGGACCCTTACTCCAGACATTGCTATTGGAACTAAAGACTTGGGCTAATAATACTTTATCTTGGTTTGGGTGGGTTAGTGTGACATTCCTGCCCCAGACCACCCACGCCATTACACGTTCCTAAGCAGTGGTTTACTGGACTACATAACTTAGTGAGAGACCCAATTTTAAGCATTCCATACTATTTAGATGCAAGACTGGGGGGGGGGTCTACAACTCCCTCCTTTTACAACATACTGTATGATGCAATTATGTTGGGTTGGATAATGGACTGGAAGAGAGCTGATATTACTAGGCAGTGGATTACGTTTAGTGAACCAAGGTGCCCACTTGGTCTCACCCTACAATTTGCCCTATCCTGGTCAGATTGACCCACTTTTGTTCCATGACCCCTCTGTTTAATAACCCTGATATCCTTTCAGGTTCCTCCAGCCATTTATTTTGTAATTGGATAGCACAGGGGGTCTCTTGAGTCGGCCAACTGGCCAAATAGGGTGCTGAGATTTGGTATCTTCAGCTCAAACATTTTGTGCAAAGCATAGGTGTGCACTTGGCTTGCAGTAGACCATTGGCCAATTTTGAGGATATGTGCACAGAAAGTGCATGACCATCTTATTTTGTATCTTTATGTTATAGATTGCTGATTGAGAATGCTCACCCAGGACCCCACAAATTTCTAGGTGACTGGGAACATGACCTGCAGGTCTCCTTTACAGCTCAGAACTAGCTATTAAGTTGTCTCTTATTGGTGTAAATGCCCTCAAATATTGGCTAGAATGTTTCCAGATGTGTCTAATAGTTTTCGGTGCTGCAGTCCTGCTGTTGGTTCACCCCTACATATTTGATGGGACTGTTGAGCATTATGCCCTTTTTAGGTGAAGGTTTTTCCTACTCTGCATTAAGTTGGCCGTACCCTAGTGCAATTTGGCCACTTTAAACCCAATCCTGATGGATCAGGACTAAAAATGTGTGGGGAAAAGTTGACATCTGATCTGATGCGCATTGGATCGGGGTTGGAGATGGTACCTCCTGCATGTCCGACGTACAACTCTTACAGCATCCCAGCAGCAGAGAATGGGATTGAATATGATAAATCATATGCAAAATGACCGCATATGATATACAGTATGGTACGTTATCCTGCATCAGATGCGACGTATCCTTTTGGAGAAGTAGTAGTTCCCTCTGACCCTTCCTTTTGGCTTTTGAATCCGTATCTTGGGCTATCACTTTACAAAAACTCTTTGCTTAAATTTCTTTACAGTGCAGTGAAAGCGGAAATGCCAGTTCACTGGAAGTCAATGAAGTTACCTGAAGGAATGGTTTGTCAGAATAGATCTTTGTATGGATATGGAAGATTTATGTCTTGGAGTACAGAAACACAGTTCTATTGAAGATAAGATGTTAACCACAGCAATCATATTGTATATATAATCTCTAGAAGGTGCTGAATAACTAAAGGTGCCCATACACGTTACAATTATTGTATACAATATCGCATCTCGGTTTTGCGATGAGATGAGATCTAGTACAAAAAGTATGTGCTGCACATACTTTCTGTACTAGATCTCATCTCATCTCATAGCAAAACCGAGATGCAATATTGTATACAATAATTGTAACATGTATGGGCACCTTAAGATGTAGAATCTGATTGGTTGTTATGGGCAACATCACATCTTCAATAGAAATCCCATCTTAGTAAATTTACCCCAGAGACTTTACCACCACTTGGCTATTTTAACTCGAGTTTAAATCTGCTGCGTATGCAAATTGTTTATAACTTGAGTTACAGACACCGGGATAAAACACTTCCCTGTCTCCCTTCCAGCTCCTTCCCTCTTCTGTTTTCTCATGTCAATGTATATGTTTTCCCTTATCTCATTAATGGGCCAGATGTATCAAGTTTCAAAAAGTGAGAAATTGGAGAGTGATAAACAGCCAGCCAATCAGCTCCTGCCTGCCAAGTTACAGGCTGGGTTTGAAAAATGACAAGTAGGATCTGATTGGCTGCTTGTTTATCACTCGCCCCTTTTATCACTTTTTGAAGCTTGATACATCTGGTCTTGAATCTGACGTTGTTTTTGAATGTTAGTTGTAATTTTCGATTGCGATCTGTATTTGATCTACTGTATTGGTCTTCGTATACATTTTTATGTATTTATACCAGTGGATCTTGTATGCTTACTGTTCATCTTATACTTATCCCATTTTTCTTTCTTATGTCTTTTGACAGTAAAAATAATAAACATATATTGTACAATTCTCTTGTTTTTGTCTCTATATACTGTAATCAGGCTAAAGCCCTGTACACACGGGGCGATTTAAGCCATTATGGCTGAGTTAAGCTGGCCATACAGCTACAGATTGATTGTCAGATCTGGCTGGTTGGAACAAAATCCTGGTAATGGATGAGAGCAAATGACAGTTGACCATTTGCTTTGAAATGCTGGAAAACTGCCAAAAACTGTCAGTCAGATATAACCAGATGTTTGTTCCAACCAGCCAGATCTGACAATCGATCTGTAGATGTATGGCCAGCTTTAGGCTAGCTTCTTCCATTGAGGAGGTACGAGATACAACCCAACCCGTCTGCGTTTTCCACACTGGATCTAAATATATTCAGAGTGCAACTTTGTGTTGTTCACCATGGCAGCGAACTTTGGCAACTTTTACCAACAGGATCACATTTAGAAAAAAAAAGTATTTTATGTTAATGTTGTGGCAAGTTGCACACAATCCAATTAATTAAATGTATGTAAATATATTTGTTGTGATTATTTAATAATATAAAATATACATGCTATGTATTTAGAAGTGTTTTGGCTTTATTACTACTATATACTTTTTTCTTATGTACCTATACTGAGACAGATTCATGTTTGTGTGAACTATCTGAGTATTAGGACATTGGTATTTAGTCTACGTAGCTGTAGGTATACGCATAACTGTGCACAAGCATTACGCTTGTAAATTAAATTAGTGCCCTGGAGCAGAATGAGATATTAATAGAAACCTCTAAGTTGCCACACCTTTATCATGATGCGTGACGTACCTATGTACACCTTAAATATTGACCTGTCTCTGCTCTTAGCACTGATACTAGACTAGTTTACAGTAGTGTTACTATGGAACGCCAGATGATTGTGTAAGACCCAGTGACGTGTGGGGAGGTGAGGCAGGTGAGGCATACTCTTTCCTGTCATACTTCAGTATACAACACAGTTTTGTATGCAGAGCATGGTGTGGATGGTAAATGCTAGCAGCATAAGCTCAGGGACACAGAAGTTTACCAGGCTGGAATAAATCAAAGGAAAGGTTGGCAGGAAAGACAAAGGTACAGGCACGACTGACAGACTAGATTCTGACATGCAGAGTGTTCACAGGAACAGGCAGAGTAATTCTTGGATGGGCACAGGATCCACGGCATACTTGCCTACGGGGAGGCTCCTGAAAATCGGGTCCAACTTCCAGCCCCCTGGTAAGGTGGGCAAGCCTCCCACAAAGGGCCCAGCCTCCCGCAAATCTCCCTCGGTGTTGATGACCTTATGACGCAAAACGAGTCCTTGCAGCTCGCTCCACACTGTGCAAAACAGGGTGGGTATGTCCACAATGATGCAATCGCAATGGCCATGCCCCAACTCAATGCTCCTTTGGCGAGCTCCACTTCTGGCCCTGTACCTTTCATGTTATGCCCGCCAGCACCGCCGTCTACTTCCAGGAAAAGGCATCATGGATGGAGGGAAACACCTCCCAATGGGACTGACTTGAGTGACTGGCAGGTCGGATTTCCAATAGGGTCAATGACTACAACACACACCCAAAAACAGTACAATAAACACACAGAACACACACACACTTAAACATTGCCAGGATACACACAGCACACTACACACACATATATATGTAGCGCACCTCACACACTTACACATTGGACAGATACACACAACACACACATAACATATCTCTAGCAGTACAGCACACACCCACATTCACTACACACACCCAAAAACAGTACAACACACACACTAAAACATTGCACAGATACAGAAAGCCACAACACACACATACACATACTGAATATTCTTAGCGCACCTCACACACTTCTGCATTGGACAGATGCACACAAAACAACACCCACACCCACATACACTACAACACACACAAAAACAGTACAACACACACAAACACACAGAACACAAAAATAATTGCATCATAGCATACCCTCCAACTGTACAAATTTGCAGTTTTTTAACAGTCTGTACCAAATGTACTGTTTTTTCTTTTTTTTACCCATATCCGTCTCTCTAGTCCTCCAGGCTGTC
Source organism: Crinia signifera (assembly GCF_055691185.1). NCBI lineage: Eukaryota > Metazoa > Chordata > Amphibia > Anura > Myobatrachidae > Crinia > Crinia signifera. Next base: position 214,259,088 of record NC_139222.1, on the reverse strand, counting down.
ACTGCGCTTCCCGGTCGGCGGCACGGAGAATCTTTGTCCTGGCCAATGCACCCATTGATCAATACAAAGTGGGTACACTGCACTCAACCTGTTAGTCAGTTGGATGTTAGGCGCTGCTCTGCCTTAAGGGTGTCCCAGACCCATTTGGTTCATAGATAATGTTTGGGCATGAGCACTGCTTGTAATTGTTTGAATGTTATGAGTGTGAGAAGTTGAAGAATAAGACTGAGATGAAGATTTGCCACGGTAAAGTGTACCATTTACTCAATAAATCGTGAATATAGGTGTACATAGAAAAACAATCAAGAAATGAAAGTAGGATTAAAAAATAAGTTTTGATTCAAATTGATAATTGTTTGGATGGGGATGGGTTGCGAAACAAATCTGGGTAACAAAAGACAGACTGGGAGGTTAGAGGACCCTGCTGCAAGCTTGCAATCTATAGGGACATAGGAGGGAAACACAAGGACAGGCACCAATAATAGCATAGCAGTCCCACCAAGTTGCAGGTCCAGAAGGAAAGCTATATAATACATAAGTGCCTTAGAGGGTTATGCGTGTGGTACTTAAATATGATAGGCTTGCCTGAAGAGGTGAGTTTTCAGGGAACACTTGAAAATTTGGAGGCTAGTGGACAGTCGTATTGTGCACGGAAGGGCATTCCATAGCATAGGAGCAGCCCAATGAAAGTCCTGTAATAGTGAATGGGAGCTAGTGATCTGTGCAGAAGAGAGACAGAGATCTTGTGCAGAGCGGAGTGGTCGAGTTGGGAGATATTTTAAGATAAGTAAAAAGATATATGCTGGTGTAGTATGGTTGATAGCTTTAGACATTTAGAATGGATTACAGTGGCGAGAATCTGTTCTTGGGAAGACCAGTTAGGAGACTATTGCAATAGTCAATGCGGGATATAATGAGTGCATGGATAAGAGATTTAGTAGTGTCTTGTGTGAGATAGGGTCATATTTTGTATATGTTTTTTAGATGCATGAAACATGATTTGGAGACAGATTGAATGTGGGGAACAAAGGACAGTTCAGACTGAAGTATGACCCCTAGGCAACAAGATTGTGGGGTAGGGTAGATTGTCGAGTTGTCAACAGTTATGGAGATATTTTCCATAACTTTTCATTTTGGAAATATTGAGTTTGACATCCAAGATGAGATGGCAGAGAGGCATTCAGAGACTCGGCCCACAACCACTGGTTACATTTCTGGGGTTGATAGATAGATTTGAGTATTGCCAGTCGGGCTGTGATAAGCAGAGCTAGTTTCCTGTAGGAAGACAGTCCCTTTCTTATTGCACAGCCGAATCCGTCTTGTATGGCCTGCAGTTGGTACAGTCCATAGAACATTAGTGTTTTGCACAGCGTTGACTATGCATTTGCCAGCCCCAGAACCTGCTGAAAGCAGTATTTCAAACCTGGGGGCAGATTTATTAAGCTCGTGAAGTGATAAAGTGTCTGTTTTTTTATTACTGGTCAATCAACTCCTAACTGTGAAGTTACAGGCTTGGTTTGAAAAATGACAGGTAGGAGATGATTGTCCGGTGAAAAAAACCAGACATTTTATAACTTTACCGAGATTAATAAATCTACCCCCTGGACAGATGTGCCACAATATGAACAAATATATGTAGTTGGCAGTAGATTGGGAGAAGGATGCAGACATCTTCAAGTCAAACAACTAAAATAAAGAGTAAAGTGGGAATACAATCTTCCATGATAATTAAATATTTCCACTGTCAAGCAATGTTTTACCATATGTACTGTAAGCTTATTCCTTTCATGAAAACTGCTTTCCTACAAACAGCAACACTCAGGTTTTAACAAAAGGAGCAACTGAAATTTTCAATTGGAACAAAGAACAAAGGGTTATGGTGATGAGAGAGAGCGAGAATTACTGTATGTTATATTGGTTTAGTGCACAATGTACACTATTTTGTTCCTCATTCTTCCACACATTCCCCTCATCTGTACCTGTAAGCCAGAATGGATCTTGTGACTTTGGCAGCAAACAGACACTTGGAAACAGCAAAACAAGTTCAGCCAGTTGCCACTTACCAGGCTACATTTTTGAAAGCTTCCACCAATGGTCTCACTAGCTGTCATGTCCATTCACTACGCATCAGCTCTCGGTTACCGTACACAATGTAGCAGTACCACAAAGAATGGAAAAATGATCACAACCTCACTGCTACACCATTAATGAATCTACCCTAATTGTGATAATTTATTCCAAAACATAATGATCGATGTATTTTAGCAAGGAGCACCAGAGTGTAGCACAAAAGATCACCCTGTGCTATTTTGTAGTTAAAAAACAGATAGTAGCAGGTTTTGATCCAGTTTTTGATGGTATTGCATAACAACAACGATGTACAAATTGTTCAAAATAAGTTAATTTACACATGCAAAATACACATATACGTTATTATCTTAATATATATTGCATGTAGTCTATGTTGGACTAAACCAGGTGTTGGCAACAGCAGGTATGGGTGTCTGGCATCTAAGGTTAGTTTTGGTGATGCCACTTACAGTACTCAGACCATACTAACCTACTTTTGAAAACTATTTTCAGGGAGATTGCAGTTGGTAGTAAAATTTTGCACAGCGCCCCATTGAGGGGTCTTGTCATGCTCCGCCCAAAGGGCATGTCTAGTTCCATATATGTAAGATTGTGAAAAGAGATTGTGAACGTGGCACCTAGAAGCGTGGGTGTGCACTGCTACATCTGAGAGGAATCTTATAAAATGACTTGTATACAAATGTAGATGAGCCCCAGAGCAGTTAGTAAGAGCTACTATACTTGCTAAAGAAAAGTCACTGATATGTGTCAGGAAATGTTCCATATAAATGTCCACAAGAAATGCATGTAGCCAGAGGGATTGTGGTTTATCACCAATGCTGGGAAATTATGCTGATGATTCAATGAAAATGTATCTATCTCTCATTCCTTTCCCCCCAAAAAATGTAACTGTGTAATGTGGGCTAGGTGAAATGAGGCAGATTACTAGACTAATGAGGGAGAGAGGGAGATTTCTGTTATTTCAGGGAGTCTCCTGCAGAATGCAGCAGGTAGGCAACTATGCCGCAGGCCCACCAGGCCCAGGGCCTAATTTGTGCAATACAGAGAGCACAATAAAGACCATGCCTAGCACCCATTTCATGGATGCATGTAACTATGTTTTACTATTACAGCTGTAATGTTATGATACGTATTGGTTGCGCCCCCATTTTCTTTTATATATATCAGGGTTGCCGACCCTCCCGAAATTTCCGGGAGTCTCCCTAATAATCGGGGCTCCCTCCCGGGCCCCCGGAAGGGTGGGCAACCCTCCCGGATTCAGGGGGGACCCCCGCTGTCCCCCGGATCGCGGCATTAAAATGCCGCAATCCTCGGGTCTCAGAGGAGGGGGCGGAGCTAAAATGACACAATCGCGTCATTTTAGCCCCGCCCCCTCCACGGAGATCACTGAATTCGGTGGTTTACCAGCATGGGGCGGGGCTTAGTGATGTCACGCTTAAGCCCCGCCCCCTGAGCGGCTACTGAATCTCTCCTCTCCGGGCTTCTCCCGGAGAGGAGAATGAGAAAGTCGGCAACCCTGATATATATAGATAGGTAGATAAGCAGGAAAGATGCCGCTAATAAAAAAAATATATTTGTGTATATGTTTTTGCATTGTTGGATGTATGGGATACGGTCGGTTGGTCGACAGTCATTAGGTCGGCACTATAAGGTCGACAGGTGTCTAGGTTGACATGGGACAATGTCGACAGGTGTCTAGGTCGGCATGGGACAAGGTTGACAGGTGTCTAGTCGACACAAGCATTAGGTCAACATGCAGGTAGGTCAACATGACTTTAGGTCGACATGACTTTAGGTTGACATACAGTAAGGTCGACATGACTTTAGGTCGACATACAGTAAGGTCAACATGGGTTAGGTCGACAGGGTCATTAGGTCGACATGGGTTAGGTCAACAGGGTCATTAGGTCGACGTGGGTCATTAGGTTGATAGGATCATTAGGTCAACATGGATTAGGTAGACAGGGTCATTAGGTCAACATGGGTTAAATCAACAGGGTCATTAGGTCATTAGGTCGACATGGAGAAAGTTGACAGTCAGGTCGACATAGGGTTTTTTTAACTGTTTTTTGAGCTGACGTGCTGACAGGTGGTATTTCATGCCCTACCATTCACTAGCGCATGTGAGAGAATAAAACAGTGTGCCGAGCGCAGCGAGACACTGTGCCCGAAGCATGGCGAGTGCAGCAAGCCATGCGAAGGGATGCGGTGCACTTAAAAATGTGTCCATGTCGGCTGTGTCCACATTTGGGTAAAAAAACAGTGGAAAACCCCATGTCAACATTTTGACTGTCAACCTATTTTTTTGTGTCGACTAAGACACCTGTCGACATTGTTCCATGTCGACCTAGACACCTGTTGACCTTGTCCCATGTTGACCTAGACACCTGTCGACCTTGTCCCATGTCGTCCTAGACACTTGTCGACCTTCCAGTATGTTGACTCTACGGTGTCGACCTAATGACTGTGGACTATCATTAGGTCGACCCAATGATCCCAACCCAGATGTATAGCAGAACAAATGCTACTTATATTAAAGGTGCCCATGCAGAAGTCAGACCTGATTTACCTTGAGTTCCCCCGGCAGCTTCCCAGGGAGCTGCTGGGAGAGTTCAAGGGAAATTAGACATGATACATTGCAGGTTCTAAAAAAGACCTGTGATGTACCGCTAATGGTACGATTATCTTATGTGCTGCATGTAAGATCTCCAGGCTACGATCTGATGCACATGGGAATGTGCATCATGGGTGAAATGTAATAGGGTGAGAGAATCAGAAAGTGAGAGAAAATCTCCAGTTTTTTAAAGCAGCAATCATTTACAATGCAAAATCAAACTGGCTTTGCAGTGTAAATGATTGCCACTGTAAAAAAAACTGGAGATTTCTTTCCAAATCTCTCACTTTCTGATTCTCTCACCCTATTCCATTTTACCCCAGATCTAATCTGATGCCAAACACCTCCGATCTATCCAAGTTTCATCTGATATATCGGTCCCATCCTTCAGAATCAGATAAAAACAGGCCAAATTGAACCTTTGTATGGGAACTTTAAAGGCCCCCATAAACTATGCGATTTGGGCACGATTTCACCCGATTCGGCCCAAATCACACTTGTAGACATCCCGTCTGATCCGATGCGCGGTCCCGTGCGCATCGGATCGCATTCAGGAGGTTGGTCGGGCTGCACATAAGATTTGCTAAATCTTATGTGCAGCCCGGCCCTGGAGCCGTGCGGGGGTCGTCAGCGGGCGGGTGATGCCAGCTAATAGAGAGCCAGGCAGAGGGAGGAGGGGGAGCGTCTTCAAGTTCTCCCTGCCCGGCGCCCTGCTACCGCTGTCACGGCAATAGCTTCCTCCTGCCCGGCTCCGTACGCAGCCTCCCCCTGCATCCTCTGCCTGGCTCTCTTATTAGCCGGCATCCCCCGCCCGCTGACGTCCCCCACACAGCTAGCTCCTCAGTGGCGTAAGTTCGTCCCAGTTGCCCGGAGGCAAGATAAATATTGGTGACCCCCCAACCCACACACCATCTTATATAAATATATGTATGCATGTATGTATGTTATGGATATTATGTTAAGAATAAAGAGTGTGACGTCTATGGACCTGCTAGCAGAAGAAATCAGCCACAGAAGCCAAATCAACGGCTTTCAATTAGCTAATTCAAACTCACAGGGGAGGAGAGGTGCCCCCTTGGGAGCAGGAGCCCGGCGGCAGATGACTCCATTGCCTCCCAGAGTTCTGCCTCTGTAGCTCCTCCTGCAGCTCCCCGGGGACTGCATATGATAAATCCATTTGATTTATCATATGCAAAACTTGGCACATCAAGTGCCTAATCGTGTGTCCCCCTCCCGGGGTGCTGCAGGGGAAATCAGGTCCGACTTGTCCCTGGGACAAGTCGGACTAATGTATGGGGGCTTTAAGCCTTCCTGTTTGTGCCTGTACAATGTTTGGGAATAGGGTCATCAGGTAAGCATGAGTTATATGTGTGTGTGTCACTGTGAATGAAGCTATTGTGTTATCTTTCTTTTTGTGTTCTAGCCCTGGAAGTGCTGCAATAAATCACAGTGCTGATACTGGAACATCTAGGTTCTGGAAGAATAAAAAAATCACGTGTTAGCGGCAGCGGTGACAGAACTCTCCCTGTGGCCTGAGGTGGGAGAGGAGGATAAGACTGCGTGCAATAGGAGAGAGAGCTGCTTGCTCAGTGAGATAATGTGATGGTGTAAGAAGCTGACGTAGATGTGTGATGCCTTAGCTCTAGATATTCTGTCTTAAAGACATATTTACACAGTAATTATACCTTATATACTGTAACATAAATGCAAAATAATGGACATTTCAACATTCGAAGGTTACACTTTGTGCCTAGTACGCACCTTTTGATAAATATTATGGTACAATGCTATCACCTAGCATTTACCAGAAATGAATCATAAAAATATATCTTAAATGTAGTTCACAGTTTACTGAAATAAAGCGTTGTTCACAGTTAAAATTGTAACAACATTTGTCATCTCTATTGACTCCATCCGTATACACCGAGACACAAAACGGTTTAGTTGTTACAGAGGTATGTCCCAGGCTTCTTTCACGACTGACCATGGCCAGGCGTTGCTGTCTGCCCACTTGCTATTTCGTGATGCACCAGTGTTTCCGAGTGTAACCGCTCCTACAGTAAGCGTGTCTGGGACACTTACATTCTCTGCTGTTATCGTGCGGTTGTTGAACCGCTGACTGTGGTACGTTACCCAGCACCTGCTTAAACGTGGAAAGTTTGTTTTAAATAAAACCTTGTCTATATTTATATATTGCACCATGGAGTGCTCTTGTTTATTCCTATAGATTTACTCACACCTGTGGAATCCAGGTGACTTGGAGCTGCCGGGTGAAAAACAGACCCTAAGTGCATTGAAGTCTTTGGACGGGCTGATTAACCCCTTCGTCTGTGGTTTTTTCCACTCATTGTTCTTGAGGTTTTTTTGCGCACTTATTTTCCTGTGTTTGTATATATATATATATATATATATATATATATATATAGAGAGAGAGAGAATGGTAGTGCGCAAGTCCTTTCTATGTCCAAAGTCACACCCGGATTCGTGGGGTCAATCACTCTACCAGAAAAAAAAGGAGTGCTCCTTATTGCAGTATCTAAAGTAAATGTTTATTGTTAAAAAGGCTTTTAAGAACATATAAAAGCAATGGGTCACATACCCCAATTGATGGTTGCCACAACCGCAGTGTATTTCAGCGTAAGTTTCGTGAATCTCACAGATGGTTGGAGTGGTTGCACTCGAACAGCAGGATGACGCTATATAGAGAAGTTCACCCATGCAGTACCTGTGCGGCCAGGTCCAGGAACAGCTATGGATGACGTCACCAGAAACACTGTTGTTATGGCAACCATCAGTTGGGGTATGTGACCCATTGCTTTTATTTGTTCTTAAAAGCCTTTTTAACAATAAACATTTACTTTGGATACTGCACCATGGTGCACTCCTATTTTTTCTATATATATATATATATATATATATATATATATATATATATAAAGCGATGTATAAAGATGTTGGTGACTAATTATTGTAAAATGCGACTATATATATAAAAAATATAAAATATATATTTAAAAATAATTAATTTATTGGATGACAAAGTGCTTATCTTAGATAATGGTAGGAGGTTAGATCACCCAACGTGTTTCGTCAATGTGACTTCACCCTTGATGAAGTCACATTAACAAAACGCGTTGGAGGATCTAACCTCCTACCATTATTTAAGATACAGTAAGCACCTTTTATTGATTTTATCAATAATCTTGTCTTTTACTATAATCTTGTCTTGTCTTTTACTATAAGTCCATTTTATTTTATACAAAATTGTTTATATGTTTTTATCTTATGTTCTCATTACTTTATGTTCTTTTTATACCAATTTGTCATCCAATAAATTTATATTTTTTATATATATTTTATATTTTTTATATATATAATCACATTTTACAATAATTAGTCGCTGACATCCTTATACATTTATGTTTGTTTAAGTAACGTACCAATACCTTTACTTAAAGATTGGCTGACACCCTATACAACTAAGGGAATATTATTGTTTATAATACTATTGAAGCACAAGTGGTGCCATTCATCCAATATATATATATATATATATATATATATATATATTTTCCACCGGCGGCACTCCACAATAATCGACACACGAACAAGGGCATAGCTTTGCAACGTTTCAATGTCTTTTTATTCACATCATCATCAGGCAGAGCTATGCCCTTGTTCGTGTGTCGATTATTGGGGAGTGCCGCCGGTGGAACATATGTATGCTGGATGTCCCTACGGGATCTCTAGGTCGGAAGGCACCCTCTTATGATATTAATGGAGTGCGGTCCTCAAGGTCTGCTATATATATATATATATATATATATATATATATATATACACCGGAAAAAGGGATGGTACAAGCGCCGAATGGATCCCCCCAAAAAGAATAGTTCTGTTCTCTTGATCACAAGATGTGTCTGATCTCCCCCATATACACCATTCCTCTTTTTCTTCTAAGAGTGGCAGCTCCTCTCCTATTGGTTCCTGTTCCAGAGAACCCTTGCATAGAAATCTAGAAAAAAGAGTGAGATGGGCGCCTTCTGGTGCAGTAGGTTTATGTTTAATATATGGATCCCTTCACCTTTAGTGAATGATCACCCCAAATGTGTACATGTGTACCGTTATTGGTGGATTCCAACCACTTTACAATGAGCGTGTTTGCAGGTAAAGCCTCCAGGACAACTTGGGTTTTTCTTATCCCCACGTTCTTGTCTCTCAGACCTGCAATTATCCAGGTGCACAGGCAAGTAAAATGCAGTCCAGCTGAGCAGGAACAAGATACAAGAACCTGTGGCTTATACCAAGGCAAGCCTTAACGATTTTCCGTTAAGGCTTGCCTTGGTATAAGCCACAGGTTCTAGTATCTGATGCCATGTTACAGCCTGTGTTTGAAAAAAGTCAGTAATGGGTTGATTAGCTGGACGTTTATCTCTCCTTATCACCCTTGCATTTATCTCTTGTTAAGGCTTAATACATCTGCCCCACTATTTGTTAGCCAAGCCTATGTGGTGGATGGTCGAACCCCTTAGCAAGGGCCCCTACCACTGCATTCCATCAGTGAGCCTTTTATGACCCACTCTGGCACTAATTGAATGAACTATATGATACTTAGGGCCAGATGTATCAAGCTTCAAAATTTCATAAAGTGGAGAGTGATAAATCAGCTCCTACCTGTCATTTTTCAGACCCAGTCTTTAACATGACAGATAGGAGCTTATTGGCTGCTTGTCTATCACTCTCCACTTTATCATTTTTTTAAGCTTGATACATCTGGCCCTTAGAATCTAGTTTGATAAATCTCATACTTAATAGGAGATGTAATAAGCCTTTAAAAGTGATAAAGTGTAGTGGCAATCAGCTCCTGCCATGTCATGTTCAGTAATAACAACAGATGTGGGTGTCTGTAATGTACCAAGGCACTTTTTATAGTTGCCAATAAGTATAATTAATGTAAAGTGATACCTTATTCATTAATGTTTTCTGTATAGAAGAGAAATACAATAAAATATAATTGCGCACAGAGATCTGGCCCAGTGCAATATGAACAGAAATAGGACAGAGAACATTATATTTAAGCATTACTCTAGATCACTACACACCCACAGGCGTTTGGAATATATCTCTTCATTCCGAGTGTACCTAATAGCACTACCGCTGAAGAGACACCTGGTTTGAGCAGTTTCTATGCCATTTTAAGTGATACCCGGCAAAATTACGGGTATGCAGAAGTCAAATATCTCTGCAGGACAGAGGTTTTACCAAGGCTGACGTGGTCAGCTATTTTTTTACTATTTTCTGAAGAATTCTAGTTCTTTTGTGCATTTCGGATTGGTTCCAGACCACCCCTGATGAAGTCCTAGCGAACGAAATGCGTAGGGTATTACCCAAGAGAATTGCACTTTGATGTTGGATCATCTATTGGATCATTTGGATCTTACCTGAAAATATTGTACTTTGATGTTGGATCATCCATTGAATTATGTACAAAGCTTTCATTGAATGAATTTTGTTTGTGTATAAAAAAAATCTGAATAAATACAGTTTTTTATCTTTGTATTGTTACTGAAATTCAAAAGTGGTGAATTTAGAGCACACTTCTATTCCTTTCTCTTTCTATTACTGTTGAAAAAATTTGAAATTTTGTTCATTTTAGTGTGTACGCACCTGCCAATGGACAATATACACTCCCGCACAGTCGACGGAGCAGATTGTTAGAGGGCCATGCTGAAAAATGTCGTCGCCCCCCCCCCCCCCTGCCCTCACTCATCGGTCGTTGGCATTTGCAAGAGTGTATGCAGTTGAAGATGCAGCACCTCCCCCCGGGTCCCCATGGCCACTGATATTGCCAGCAGCGGGGATTGTCTTGTGTGTATGCACCATAAAATAAATGCAACAATTCTCTATAAGCACCCTAATGTCTGATATGTGCCAGTCCCGCTCTAGAGCAAGGTAAACACCTTAACCGACCATAATGAAATAATATCACAAGGCATATATAAGGAGGAAATGACAAACAAAGCATACTTACCAACTTTGGAGTTCTCTTAATTGGGACCTGAAGTGTCAGAGGCGTGGTCAGCCCAAAAGGAGTGGAGCCATGAGAGCGGCGGGCATGGCCTCAGGTGGAGGGCTGTGTCCGAGCACAGCGACCTTCCATCTTCTTCATTTTTGGGGGCATGCCCAGAGCTCTTTGGGCAGGTAGGCAGGCAGGCCCCAGCTCCTTTCCCTGCATTGTAGATGACGTGCACATGCACACAACATCTATTCAGTGATCACCAGCTCCCCCAACCTGCCCCACAATCTCCCAGCAGCTCTTGAGTCTCCCAGCACCTGGAGCCCCATAGCAGCCCCATCCACATTTAGAATATGGAAGGGAGACTGCTGGGAGACACAGAGACCCCCAGGTAGTTGAATATCTTTTTTTTTTAAAACAATTTCTCCACACACACCACAGGGTTCTTGCACTGAAAACTCCAAATTGGATTCCACTGGTTTTGGCAGCATATACCCGCCGTAGTCCATACTTGGTGTGAGGTAAGAAAAGTTATTAACTCTCACGACAAGTATGTTTGGTGTTTACCTGGTTTGTTAATTCCTGCTAGTTCAGACCACTCTCCTGCTTGATCCTTCGGTACCTGACCTCTGTTATCCAGTGTATGACCTTGGCTTGCCTAGTGACCATTCTTCAGCTTCATCCTAGTGTACTGCAAACTGTGCTTTCCTGTGTATACCCGGCCTGACCTTGGACTCCCTTTGCCTTATTCTTTGGTACTGTACCTGTTTTGCCCATTCTGATCTCAACCCGGCTAGACATCTAAGATTCTCCATATCCTGTTCCGGTATATACTAGCTCAAGAAGGGGAACCTGACCAAGGGGCCGTGACCGCGGTGTCGGGTGCCGCAAAAGCCCAAATCCCACTTGGAGGGATCACTGGCAGAAAACCCTCGGCACGGTAAGACTCTGTGCCCTTGTGTCAGGTCATGCCAATCCCTGAGCTGGTAGGCTTAGTCCTCATAGTTCATGACAATAACCTTGCAAAAACTTGTGCATTGAATACCACCCCATGTGTTGGTTCTCCACCGTATGAGTACAAGGTGTGTCATTGCATAATGTTTCCTGAGGTCACAACCTCTTAGCTTCATAAGAGGCAGGAGAATGAGGCAGTGAGCCAGGGAGTGGCAGGCATGAATCAGCTGCTATTGACAAAAGTCATCATGGGTTTTGTGGTCAGGAGACAGAATGTGTCTCCTACAGCACAATACTTCCAATATCCATTTATTGTGCTTTGAATTGTCTGCTAGTCCGTTGTTCAGTATAACAACAGGCGTGGACGTCTATAATGTACCAAGGCACGTTTTATCATTGCCAATAGGTATAATTAATGTAATGTGATACCTTATTCATTTAATGTTTTCTTTTATTTTCTTCCATCAAAAAGAAAGTATTCTTTGTCACTGTACAAAAGAGAAATACAATAAAATATATAAATGCACAGCAAGAGGTCTGGCCGAGTGCAGGAGGAACAGGTACAAGACAGAGAAAATTTTCTTTACGCATTGCTCTAAAACATAAAATAAACGCAACAATTCTCTCCAAACACCCTTATGTTTGATATGTGCCCGCTCCTTCCTAGAGCTAGATAAACATCTTGACCAACCATAATAAAATTATGTCACGGAGACATGGAGGCATATATAAATATACATATATATATATATATATATATATATATATATATATATATATATATATATATATATATACAGGGAGAAGAAAGGTTGTCTTTATCTAAATTCAAACAATTACATTCAAAACTTCTAAATAAGTAATCAAAAAGGGGAGAAGGAAAGATAACATGCCTTCAAACTTTGGAGTTGAGTTCTCTTAATCAAGAACTGCTGCGCCGGAGTCATAGCTGGCCAAGAAAGGAGTGGGGTCCCTATTGGGCTGTTCCCAGAGTTCTGAGAATGGAGATGTAGAAAGAACATCCCCATCAAACAATATCACTGTGTCGATACATTTCTCATTGTACTAAATGAGAGGTCATCTGCCAACCGGTATCTGGTCCTTAGGTCGACAGTAATAAGACATACTTGTCTACTCTCACAGAACGGTGGGAGGCTCCTGAAAACCGGGTCACGTTTCCAGCCCCTTGGAAGAGTAAGTAAGTCTCCCTGCCAGCTGCCACCCACCGCAGCCCCCCTCACATCCCTCTCGCAGACCGTGGGAGGGGGAAATGTGTGTGATGACACGGTTCACCCCTGCCCCAAAATGCCTGTAATATTGGCACTGTGTAGCAGATGTGTATTAGTGAATATGCAATTTTGTGGACATTCCCCCTGTCCTGGCCCTAGACAGCCCTAGATATAGTGCTGCACCACATCCTCCTGGCATGCCCAGCTGACTGCCTCCTCCCGGGGCTGCCAGAACATCAACACACATATAATAAGGCTGAGTGTCAGTAGGCCGACCACTATTGGTCAACATGGTCAAATGGTCGACATGATCAAAAGGTTGAGATGCCATTGGTCGACACAGCATATAGTCAACATGAGTTTTTAATTATTATTTTTTTTACTTAGTCAAGTGGACTATGATTTGGAATAGTATACTTGCCTGAAGCATGGTGAGCAAAGCAACACCCAAAAGAACCTTATGTGGACCTTTCTCTTGTTGACATTTTACTTGTGTCAACCTTTTTTCATGTCGAGCTTGTGCAAATGGACCTTTTTGATTTTGTCCACTACTGTAGTGTGCCCTGCTCTAGAAAACCTGCTGTCGACAACCGCACAAATGTTTTTTATCCCTTGTCTGACTAGGGACAGGCCCTCCTATATACATATGAAATGCATACTGTCTCACGTTATGCTTGCAATGGCAGGAATGCTACTGTATGTATAAAGTTGAGAACAGATAACCATTGTTAAGCTTTGCTTTTCACACCACATTGGCTACCCTTTGTCATGAATTGCCAAACTATAGATATTAATTGGCTTTAGAATACTACACCACACCTTACTTAGGCATTTCTTCCCTCAGACGGCACCAGACCTGATTGGTTTTATGTCGCGTGTGGACCCCCCGAAAAACAACTAGATAAATAACCAATTAAACGTATAAATAATTTAGCCCACTCTCCCTGCACACGTTACTTCTGCCCCACCTACAGTGCAAAGTAGTTTTGCCCAAGTGCACAGTTACTTGCTTTGTTTTGCTATACTTCAAAATCAAAATCAGGCCCATTATGAAAAGTGCAAAATGTTTCCAGAATGGCTGAGTGTATTATACAATCTATAAATGTGTGGTTGTATGATTACCTGAGGAGGTATGAATGCCTGATTGGTTGTTATTGGTTGCAACAGATTTGACCTGTTTGCATCTTGTTATTTAGATTGGATTGGTTTTTCCATTCTCTTTGAGAATATATTGCTTCATAAACATTGTCTGTACGTGTACATAGGCCACACTCTGAGGAAGGTGTGGCGTAGGTTTTGTCAAGGGAAGGTGAATTTCAGCACAATATTAACTATGTGTCAGGGGATGTGACAAGGAGGGTTATGTTTGTGTACAGTCCTCGATGACGGCTGTTATGGGAACAAACTACAGCTTTTTGTTGGTGCAATCCGCCAAGAACCTCATCTTTGCCAACGTCACCTTCACAAACAGAGACACATCACGAGCCCTAACATGTAACAGGTAGCAGCAATGAACTGGACCGTCAGTAGAAAACCTTGGAGACATTGTACAGAAATAATACTGACGCATATAGGACATATACAGAACAATGGAGGATATTTTCAATACTTATTGATACAATGTTGTAGGATGACTAGAAAGAAAACATTGGGATATTATATAAAAATGGATAACTGGGACTTTTTAACTGGGACTTTTTCCCTGACCCCAGAATTCTCCTTCTTTTAACTCTACATGGCCATTATTACCCACTCCCTCCTCTTGTTACACCACTGAAAAAAAAATGGGCATGTGGTAGATATTAATAGACTATCATAAAATATTGCTTTTATCGGAACAAATATAAAAATGTCTGGTTTTAGTTTCCATAAACAGATTTTAAAACAAATAATTTTTTAATTTATGTTTCAGGACTTAAAAGGGACAAAGGACATTTCTACTTAACGAAAGACTTGGGATATGGGGGTAACAGTTATTTTCAGCAGAGAGAACATGTTTTATTATTCTCATATTTTTAATGGAAACATCCTAATGTGCCCATTGTAAAATTGGAATATTTCTCACTACATGTTCACTGTTGACATAATGTCGACAGCATAGTTGCCTACCCTCCTGCATACTGCAGGAGACTCCCTGAAACAGCATCAATCTCCCTTGCTCCCTCATTAGTCTACAAATCTCCCTCTTGGCACCTAGCCCACATTATACTGTTACATTTTTTTGGGGAAAAGGAATGAGAGACAGATACATTTACATTGAATCATCAGCACCATTTCCTGGCACTTTAGCAAGTATAGTAGCTCTTACTGACTGCTCTGGGGCTCATCTACATTTGGATATAAGTCATTTAAAAAGATTCCTCTCAGATGTAGCAGTACACACCCACGCTTCCAGGTGCCATGTTTACAATCTCTCTATGGCCCTTATTCTGATCGGTGCGGCCGGATCCGAATATGCGGCCAGGACCGTGCGTGCGAAACCCCGCCTTCCATACGGATCGCCAACTCCGTCCGTACGCGGTAAGAAGCTGGCCGAACGGACCGCACGTGTATTTTTCATTGTATACGCCGCCTCCATCTCAGGGAACCTCCCCCATCATTCGATGGTCGCAGACCATCGAATGCAGGACCGAGTGGTCCACCAGCTCCCGCAACCTCAGACCACACAGACATTTTTCCGTGCAAAAGCATAGATCTGGGCGGGCAGCTGACATCCGGCGATGTCATATGTCCGCCCCCTTCACGTGCGTCACGGCCGCATTACCATACGTACGCCCAGCGTTTGCATGGGAACGCCCATGAAACGCGGGGCGTACGCATATGGTAATGAGCCCAAATAGCCCTTCACGCCCCTCTTCACCCCCTGTTCGGAGTGTTCACATTTCATGCGGAATTTGGCCGTACGCCCCGCTCGCACATGCGCAGAGACGCCTCTGCACATGCGCAGACACAAAACATCGGCGGTACGAACGCACGCGGATATTACCGCACCAACCAGAATAAGGGCCTATATATGGTACTAGACACGCCTGTTAAGTGGAGCATGACACGCATGACTTTGTAGTCTAGAAATTAGGACTACTCCTATGCCAGTATGTTTTGCTTTTTAGATTTGATTATGACGATGACACAAAAGTGTATCTATTATCGACATACGTCGAAGGCAGACAAGTCACTAGGAACAAATGACATCACTGAGGCATGACATACAATGATAAATCTAGTATAAATTTGCCTTTGGTTTCAGTGATGTCACTTGTTTTAAAATATTGTTTGGAGACATTTAAGGGACATATTTATGAATTATCAGGTATAAGATCATTTAAAAATATTTTCTTTTTGTGGCAATAACAAGTTATGTACTGACAGGATACATGGGGAAAAAAAGGATAGGAGCCCATACATGTAGTGTGTAAAAGTAAGGTGAAAAAGTAAGGTGACCACTAATAATGGTCACTTTGGCCCTTATTCTGATCGGTGCGGCCGGAGCCGATTATGCGGCCAGGACCGTGCGTGCGAAACCCCGCCTTCCATACGGATCGCCAACTCCGTCCGTATGCGGTAAGAAGCTGTCCGAACGGACCGCACGTGTATTTTTCACGGAATACGCCTCCTCCATCTAAGGGAACCTCCCCCATCATTCGATGGTCGCGGACCATCGAATGCAGGACCGTGTGCTCCACCAGCACCCGCAACCTCAGACCACATGGACATTTTTCCGTGCAAAAGCAGGGATCTGGACGGGCAGCTGACATCCGGCGATGTCATATGTCCGCCCCCTACACGTGCGTCACGGCCGCATTACCATACGTACGCCCAGCGTTTTCATGGGAACTCCCATGAAACGCGGGGCGTACGCATATGGTAATAAACCCCAAATAGCCCTTCACGCCCCTCTCCACCCCCTGTTCGGAGTGTTCACATATCATGCGGGATTTGGCCGTACGCCCCGCTCGCACATGCGCAGAGACGCCTCTGCACATGCGCAGACACAAAACATCGGCGGGCCGAACGCACGCGGATATATCCGCACCGATCAGAATAAGGGCCTTTATGTGCTTCAGGTCTCCAGCGCCTACTTACGGTCATCAGACTACGCATGTGCAAGGGTCGGGATCATTTGTTCGACAGGTCGTTAGTTCGACAGGTCGTTAGTTCGACAATGTCTAGGTCGTCAGTCAAAATGGTCGTCAGTCAAAATGTCGACATGGGGATTTTCACAGTCGACATTGACACAGTTTAAAGTGCACCACATCCCTTCGTGCTCGCAATGCATTGGGCACGGTGCCTCGCTACGCTCGGCACACTATTTTGTTCTCCCACCTCGCCCTAGAGGATGGTAGGGCATGAAATACCACCTGTCGGCACATGTCGACTCAAAAAACAGTGAAAAACCCCATGTCGACATTTTCACTGTCGACCTAGACACTGTCAAACTAATGACATGTCGAACTAACGACCTGTCGAACTAATGACCTTTCGACCTAGACCCATGTCGACCTTTTACCATGTCGACCCAATGGCGTCGACCTAATGACTGTCGACCATCATGCTGTAGATCAAATGACCGCATCCCCATGTGCAAGTGAGTGCTCACTCTCCTGGTAAACAATCCGTTTTCAAGGGGATTTCCCTTAAAATGAGTTTAAAAATGTGCCCTTCCATTTAAAATTATACATAATAGTACAATTATTTCTTGGTGAATTATGTTACTTTAAACAGAAAATGCAAGCACAAAGCAATCTTGCTGTTGCACTTGTTCAAGTATCATGTTATAGTTACTAGTAAATTGCTGCTTCTGCATACAAAATCTGTGTGTAATACTCCCTCTAGTGGTTATATCATATATATATTTATTTCTTATAGCGCCATATGGGATATGCAGTGCCCAGTTACAGAGTTTATATATAATAAAAGTCTAAAGCTGCTCCTCACCTCTAGGGGGCAGAATTCAAGTATTTTGCACACTGGCAGCCAATAGAAGATGCCCAACAGAGCGATTCAAGCATTCCGTTTGGCTGATCTATCTATCTATAAAGAAATATATATTTTATATAAGGTTATATAGGGGTGTGTGTTTGTGTATGTGTGTGTTTGTGGGGGCACCAATATATATCTTGCCTCCGGGCACCTGGAACAAACTTACACCACTGCTCCTTAACCAGACCCTTTGAAATCTGACATCTCTCATATCCAGCCGCTGCATGCCTTATAGTTAGTACACTGTACTGTTTTTATTATTTGTAATAAGTTAATGATTATTTTATAAAAAAAAAACACATTGCAGGAGAGCTTGAGATGGAACACACACTTTTATTTATGAATTCAAACACGCCTATTTCATGCATGTTTATTTTGCTGCCATATCTTTCTATGCAATCATTACAGGACAATGCAATGCACGTGTATGGTAGAATATAAAGGGTACGTATGCTGTGTCACTAGACTTATATAGCTGTTGCTTGTGGGATCTCCATGGGCTTCAAAGAGTCAGAAAAATTATCACTATGGGATTTTTTCCCCTCCGTCAAGTTGCAAGATCTTTGCATTCCAAGGATCTCTCTAACCATGTCCCGAAATCTCTGACTTACAAAACAATAGAGGAAGAAGTTGACAGCTGTGTTCAGAAGAGCTAACATATTCCCAATATCCATTGCTAGGTGAACCTTCCAGTCCTTGTGGACAGAGGACACGTACATGTGGATGATGATTACAATAGTTCTGGGAGCCCATAGTAAGGCAAAGACAGTTGTGATGGCCATGAGGATTGCTGTGGTCTTGCCGATGCGAAGCCTGTACCTCTTGGACTCGGACTTCCTTCTAAGCCTGACAATGATTACAGAGTTTGTGAAGAGGAATATGGTGCAGGGAATGAAATAAATGATAAAGCAATGGACCCATTTGAGGACACGGTCTAGCAGTCCTGGTGCTCGGGGGTCCCTCCAAACATCACTCCACCAATAGAAGGGAATTCCAGTCACAAATGATGCCAGAAAGACACAGACAATGATCCTACGTGTGCGGGCTGGATAGGAAAGTGAGCGATACTGCAGGGGAAGACACAGGGCTACATATCGGTCCATTGTGAGGATGACAGTGATCCATATGGAGGCATGGTTTGAGGAGAACTCAAGGACACTTACCATGTGAATGAAAGCATTGGGCACTTTGCGATGGAGGATGGCAGTCTGCAAAATAAAGCCTACGAAGATGATAAATATCTGGGTGAGAATGTCAGAAGCGGTGAGAGCCAAGAGGTAGCAGTATGAAGATTTCTTAGTCCTGGTGGCGAGCTTTGAGAGGGCCACGGCTGTTAAAATATTCACTGTTGGGAGAGAACAAAATGGCAGTCAGAATGGAGCATCTGCAATTCTATTCTAATATAAAGGAATTGGGACTTGTACTGCATTATTATGAATAGGAATTTCATAGGTCACTGATTAGTAATTTGGCACCTCTCGGGCGAAATGTAATAGGGTGCGATTTTTTAGACTAAAAAAAAATCGCACCAAATCGCACCTTTAAAAATCGCATTTTTTGCCGCGAATTCGCATATGTAATGAGATGCGAATTTGCGGCAAAAAATGCGATTTGCCGCGATTTCGGCCGATTTTTAGTCATGAAAATGTGCGCATTTTCAGTCATTAAAATGTGCGCATTTTCATAAATGCGATTTTGTGCAAAAAAAAAAAAGTTTAAAAAAAAAACGGCGTGGGGTCCCCCCTCCTAAGCATAACCAGCCCCGGGCTCATTGAGCCGGACCTGGTTCCAAAAATACGAGGGACAAAAAGCATAGGGGTCCCCCGTATTTCTGAAACCAGCCCCGGACTCTTGGACCAGTCCTGGTTCCAAAAATACGGGGGACAAAAAATCTGGGGGTCCCCCGTATTTTGAAACCAGCACCGGGCTCCAACAGCCCGCGGTGTCATGCCACAGCTGGGGGACACTTTTTATACAAGGTCCCCCGGCCAAAACATGAGCACCGTGGCTGGTCAGCCTTGGACGGGGTACCTGGAGGAGTGGGGACCCCCCCCAATAAAGGGGTCCCCCCCCCAGGCTTCACCCGTCCAGGGCTGAAGCCCGGGGCTGTCACCTGCGTCCGTGGCCAGTGGACGCCGGCCTGATAGGGTTAAATCGATCATACGTTACATTGCTTTATACCGGAGAACTACAAGTGCCAGCAGACCTCCCCCGCATGCTGGGACTTGGAGAACCACAAGTCCCAGCATACGGGGCATTAATGGGCCCGCTGGGACTTGTAGTCCACCTGTAAAAAGAATGTTTATAAAAAACACACACACAGAGAAGTAAAAGTTTATTACACACACACCTCACTTTTACACCAGGCAGCGGGGAGAACCGGCTTTCTCCGTTGCCTCTAACAGCTTCTGTAGCGCTGTCCCAGTGCTACAGAGGCTGAGAGCACGATTGGCTGAGCTATGCGTCTCCATGGAGACGCATAGCCCAGCCAATCAGAACTGAGCTATGCGTCTCCATGGAGACGTATCGGCCAATCGCGCTCTCAGCCTCTGTAGCGCTGGAACAGCGCTACAGAAGCTGTTAGAGGCAACGGAGAAAGCCGGTTCTCCCCGCTGCCTGTCAGTGCGGGGGGAGCCGGCTGTGAAGCAGCCAGACCAGCGCTGGATCCAGGAATGGTAAGTAACGCTGGTGTAAAAGTGAGGTGTGTGTGTGTAATAAACTTTTACTTCTCTGTGTGTGTGTTTTTTATAAACATTCTTTTTACAGGTGGACTACAAGTCCCAGCGGGCCCATTAATGCCCCGCATGCTGGGACTTGTGGTTCTCCAAGTCCCAGCATGCGGGGGAGGTCTGCTGGCACTTGTAGTTCTCCGGTATAAAGCAATGTAACGTATGATCGATTTAACCCTATCAGGCCGGCGTCCACTGGCCACGGACGCCGGTGACAGCCCCGGGCTTCAGCCCTGGACGGGTGAAGCCTGGGGGGGGGGGGACCCCTTTATTGGGGGGGGTCCCCACTCCTCCAGGTACCCCGTCCAAGGCTGACCAGCCATGGTGCTCATGTTTTGGCCGGGGGACCTTGTATAAAAAGTGTCCCCCGGCTGTGGCATGACACTGCGGGCTGTTGGAGCCCGGTGCTGGTTTCAAAATACGGGGGACCCCCAGATTTTTTGTCCCCCGTATTTTTGGAACCAGGACCGGTCCAAGAGTCCGGGGCTGGTTTCAGAAATACGGGGGACCCCTATGCTTTTTGTCCCCCCGTATTTTTGGAACCAGGTCCGGCTCAATGAGCCCGGGGCTGGTTATGCTTAGGAGGGGGGACCCCACGCCGTTTTTTTTTTATAAAAACACTTTTACACATTTTTATTAACAGGACCATGCACAGATCTCAATGATCTGTGCATGGTTCTGTCAAATTCGCCTGTCAGAACCTGGTCTATTTTTTTTGCGATTTTTGGTAACGTTTACCAAAAATCGCACCCTATTACATTTGCGAGTTGTATACTTTATAATGGGAAAACATCTGGATGCGATTTGAAATGTGACTAAAAATCGCAACTTCCAAAAGTGCGATTTCGCGGTAAAAAGTGCAATTTTTTACCGCGATTTTCAACCTATTAAATTAAAAATCGCACCCTATTACATTTCGCCCCTCATCTTCTTCTGTAAACTGCTGTGTCCTGTGCTATGTGCTACTGGCACATGTGTGGTTTCTGAGCAAGGTAACAGATGTTCTGAGATTATACAGTAAGTAAATTGAGGGGAATTCAAGCCTCCCAGGAAAATTCTTCAATCTTATTGAGATTTTAATCCTAGACCTCAGTAAACATATCACATAGAGAAGAATAAAGGAACTAAAAACAACAGGTACTATCTAGACTTTTTTGGTGCCCTGTGCCAGAAAGAGAGTTGATGCCCCCCCCCCCCCCCCCCCCCCCCCCGTTTTTTGCACTAGGGACACAAGGAACATGTTAGAATCAAATACTTAGAATTCTTGAGCTTTTTATGCAGGGTCAGATTGCTCATGAATATAGTATCTGACTGCTATGTCACAGGTGATCTGTTAGAAACCTGGGTATGCCAGCATCTTAAAATGTTGTATTACAGGACAGTGGCTCAAGCTAACTTCATGAATAATGTATAGGTATTAGCGGCAGATGGGGTAGGCAGAAGGAGACGGGCAGTCAGGAAATGCCAGTCTTCAAACAGGAGGGGTCCTATAAGTGAAAGTAATTAAAACAGATAATAAGTTCCTCCCACACTCTCCAACACCCTAGTTACAGCCGTGAGCGAGACGTGACATATGGTTATGCTTGTCATTCTCTGGCATGGAAAGGGTATGTTTTACCATGGCTACTGTACCAACAGATAAGGATATATTTTGTGGTTTCCTTGTACATACAGTAACAGCATTAAGATATTACAGTATATCCTTATATTGATTTAGAATTAATTTGATTTTTATTTACTTGAAGTAATACATAAAGCAATATAACTATTATATTAAATGACTTTATTGGTGCTGACATTCCCCACTCCCAACACTCCTGTGACTTCTGATCTCAGGAATAGGGCATATTATAATCAGAAATATATTATAGCAGTCAGACATTATATTCATGACATAAATACACTCCTGTCTCTCTATATGTCCACCACAAAAGCATTTACTACAGCGAGGTAACAGAAAGCAGATATAATATTTGTTATCCGTGTTACATTTGCTACTTCCACTATGGGGACGCAGCTATGGCCTGCTCTGGATGGTATGTAAGGTAAATATACACAATGATAACCAATGGCCAAGACTAGGTACCCATATGAAGATGATAATCAGTTCATGGACTTTTGCCAGCACTTCGGTTGTGTGTAAAAAGAGACATTTATATAATGAAGGAGAACAGTGTTATTTGTCTTTATAGGAACTAGGAAGTGCCATTATATTTGTGTTAATTTCACATTTACTGCTCTTTGGTACTGTAATTCCTTTTCTTTTCCCATTCCACTATAGAGAAAGGAGTTTGGTTCCTTGTCCCTCATTTGCTCCACCCTTGTATTACAAAAGTCTGCGTGAGTGTAAAGCTTTAGTAAATGCTGCTACTCTTATTTCGCTGTTTAGGATGGACTGCATCTACACACCAACTATTATTTATTATTTTTATTTATTACCAGTTCTTATATAGCGCATACATATTACGCAGCGCTTTACAGAGAATATTTCAACATTCACATCAGTCCCTGCCCCAGTGGAGCTTACAATTCCCTACCACATGTACACACACACACAAACATTCTAGGGTTAATTTTTTTGTTGGAAGCCAATTAGCCTGCCAGTATAATTTTGGATTGTGGGAGGAAACTGGAGTACCTGGAGGAAACCCACACAAGCGTGGGGAGAATATACAAACTCCACACAGTTAGGGCCATGGTGGTAATCAAACCCATGCCCTCAGCGCTGTGAGGCAGTAATGCTAACCATTACACCATCTGTGCTGCCCCATACTACTTAGAAGATATAATTTTTGTGACTAATGGGTCCCAGACATCTGTGTTGTATTGTCTCAATTACCGGTTCTGTTGGCGTCAAGGTTGGGGAATCTGGAAAATCAAATATGTTGGAAATTCACCATTCACAAATGACTGTAAATGGCGAGTCAGGGATATTTAACATGCTGAATTTCCTGAATATTCAAATCATTGATATTTTGATTGCTGAATGGTGTCAAAGAATTATGGCACTGATGTATGTGCTGCATAATTTAAGGTGCAGATACATTAGTAGGACTTCCACCCGATTCCGACAGATCGGGCTGAGAAATTGGCCAGAATCAGATGTGTTAGACATCCAATCTGACCCGATTTGTGGCTGGCAGTCGTGGTGGGTACTGGGCAGTGGTGAGCGTCAGGGTGGGCCGCAGCAGGTGCCAAATTCCCCTTGAGCTCCCCCGGTAGATCGCTGCGAGGCTCACTTACGATTTGGCACTTGATGTGTCATTTTTACATGCAACTCCCTGGGAGCTGCAGCAGAGGGGGGGCAGGATAGCTGGGCAGCGGTGTGCGGCGGGGTGGGCAGTGGCAGGTGCTGGGAAGTTGGCAGCAGCAGTTGCCGGGCAGTGGGCGGGAAGCGGCAGCAGAATTTTAACAACATTTTCACAAGATGGGAGGCTGCGGATTGGCTGAAAGTGCTTGCATGTAAAAATGGCACATAAAGTGCCAAATCATAAGTGAGCCTCCCTGCGATCTGCTGGGGGAGCTCAAGGGGGGCTGATTTGGTTAGGACAAGTCGGACTTGTGTATGCCTGATGATGATCAGCATATATTTATCTGTTGGAAAGAGTAAGACTGTTCCTCGTAATACTATTCAGCATCTGTGTCTTAGCTTGGGCCTTTAGCTTGTTTCTGTAGTTACTTTGCATTCACTTAATCTGATGAGCTGCGGTTTTATCTTTTCACCGGACAACCGCAGAGGCCAGTTTATATTTTTCATGGGGAAAAAAGTACACTCAACTAAACCCAGGGTGGCCTACCCTCTTGCATGGCAGGGGCATGGATATGATGACGCGATCATACTGGCCACCCCCAAACAAAAGTCTTCCTCATAAGCTTTGTCATTCAAGGCTCAGTACATCTCACCCTTAGAGACAAGATGAAGAGGTTCTGAACTTTACCGACCCCGGAGCCAGCTCTCTCAGACTGGCAGGTGGCGGCTGACACATCCTTGGGTTGGCCATTGATGATTCATAATCATTGATGGTTTATGGTTAATGTAGAATACCTTTGCCATCGACGGGGTTGGAGGAGAACCAGATGATTTCCCTACATCAATGGCACAGCATAACAAAATTATTTTTTATTTTTATTTCCCCAAGTTCTGAGACATGGAGCAAACAACTGAAGTGCCGCCCCCAGGTTCTGATTGACCCACTAGGTAAGTTAGGCAAAGAAAAGGGATTACTATGTAAAAGTTTTTGTGTAAGCCCCATAAGATATGTACACACCGGCGATCTCTGCAGCCGATATCGGTGGCCACAGAGACCTAGAAGGGTGGTGCGTACACACTTGGCAATGCCAGCAGGCAATGAGCAATGGTGGTGGTAGTGTTGGGGGGAGCAGTGGCTATGCTGCATTCTGCATGGACCTCATTAACGATCCACTCCAGAAGATGGAGTGGATCGTTAAATGAATCCTCAATTGACCCTAACGTCAGCATATCTTATACTTCGTTGAGTATCTGCTCTTGTTTCTGCCTTGGAAGCCAATAAGTTCTCTTTTGAACTACTACCCCTGGGATGGTTACAATGTCATGTGAGACTAAATTGGTCCTCCTTGGTTTATCACAATGCCAGAGTCTACTGCACCACCCTAGAGGAGGCAGCCGTATAAGAGCATGCCCATGGGCCCCCTCCTCTCTCAATCAGAATCAGCTTTATGGGCCAGGTATGCTTGCGTATACTAGGAATTGCGTATACTATACACCTCTGAGGGAACACTGCTGCATCAGCAGTCATAATAACCAAACAAGCAGCAGGCCGGCAGCACCCAAGGGTTAGGTTCCATTGTAGGCAGTGGGAAGTAGATGATGGTATAAGTGAGGAAAGGAAGTACACATGATAGAAGGGGGCTGTGCTCAGGGCCATATTTACCCACAGTCAGGCCCCTAGACTTTCACTTATTTCAGCCCCCCTTTGGAACTTTAATGTTTCACCCCTTTACAGCTCATGTTTGGGATGCAGAGCTTATGGCTTCATTAATACTTTCAGTATTCACACTGATACCGATACTCAGTTAAAATAAAATTTGCAAAACTCCTTTCTCACAGCGGTTATTTCTTTTTTAATATCTGACTCGTGCTTGTACATGATTGCTGTCATTTCTTCTTGACAGATTTAAATATTAACTGCTTTTGCTGGTCCCAATGGCCTATAGAAATGTTCAAGCACATACTATCAAGGTCACGATTAGACTGTATTGCTCATGGTGGTGTATTAAGGGAAAAGGAGGCAGCATGACATCACAGCCCCATTGCCAGTGCGCTACTGGTTCACTGTCTCCTCCCTCTATTGCCTCAAAACAAGCCTCAGCAAGCTACAAAGCAAGTGTGTCTTGCTATGGCACAAATGAGACAGTGCCTTTAACCATTGGAGCTCTGTGTGTGCAGGTAAAAGTGCTTCAGCAAAATAATTGACACACCCCTAGTCACTGCAGGGCCACTACACTTCAGCCTAGTCAGCCTTGTGGAAAACATGACCGTCGCCCTGCTCCTTAGAGCTTAGACCACCTTGGCACATGTGCAATAGTCAGGGCCGGCACCATCAATAGGCAGCTTTAGGTCTACTCCCACCACCCTCCCCAACCCCCACCCATGGAGCAGGTCGGTGGCAACTTCTGACCTGCTACTACTTGCATCCGCAGCCCCCGCAAGTAGTAGCAACCCCCCCCCCCTGCAACAGGTCAGTGGCTGCACCTAAACCCCCCGCCTGTCTGCAGCAGGTCAGCAGCAACCGCGGGTGGTGCTCGCTTCCCCAGTGGAGCGGCAATAGTGCTATTCTGTGGACACTCTTTTCTGATGTTGGTAGTGGAATAGAAGTCAATAGTAACTGGCTGGGAATCTGAATGAAGCATACAATGGCTGCCAACCATTACAATCCTGATATTGGATTGGGAAACTATTTCCATTGGATCAGGAACATTAATGGTTGCCCACCATCAGTTTCCAAAAGCCTCCCGTATGTCAGAGCTGCAGCCTTGGTGGTGCCAACATAGATGAAAAAAAAAAAAAAAAAAAACGAGTTGTCTTTCTTAATAAAAAGGCTTTTTCTTAGAAGATCACTTTTTGTTTCCATCAACCCCCAGATCTCTGAGTAAGGTGCTTTGGAGTAAACTTAGTGCTTGTCATTGTAGAACTCATCTAGCTCCGACCCCCTATGACAAGATGCTTTAAAACTGAGTAATCAAATACAGAACGATTTATGTATATACATTTTTATAAATATGTTAAAAAATAAACTGAGCATTGATTGTTCTTATTGATTAGATTTTCCCTTGACACTTGCTGGTGCCCTTTACAAATTCTCCAATCGTTCTCATAGGAGAGCTGTGCATCATACTGTAACTACATTCTGTGAGTAACCTTCCCCAAGAGGAAGCTTGTGACAATTTAGTTATGTGTTGTAACAAGACAATACATCCTTGTCTTGGATTACACTGCCTTAGGCTGTTGCTGTTCTTTACCTAAGTGTTTTTTTGCTTCTGATCACCAATCTTCTACAAATTTCATGATGTCTGTAATTATGGCACATACGGGATATAGGTATATGACTCACAACGAAGCTGACCACTGGGAATCCAGTACAGCTGTAATGGTACCCTGAAGATGGACAGAACTTATTACTGGTATTTATACAAAGTGTGATTTTTCTATGGGTAGGTCAGAATTTTCTTGTTTTTTTAGGTTGATAACTAGGTAATAAGAAGGTTGCGTGCACATGGTTCTATGCAGAAGAAGAATGTCAAATGAAAACCATCAGAAAAAGTAATTTTCAAACAAATGATCAATTCCCACATTTGTGTCTCACATTGTAGCTCTTGGGCATGACTCTGGCATGTTATACCATTATCATCATTTATAGTATCTTACAGAATGTGCATGTGGCCTTATCTATAGTAGAACATGTATACAGGATTAGAAAAGGGCTTAACACTCCGATTGAAATTTTTTATTCATTGGAACCACCCGGAATGCCACCGCACGTATAAACATTGAAGGTTGGATCACCGGTGATGCTTATTCGCAACTTAAACGTACCAAAGTTGTGCAATGGAACCAGATTGACCATCGGCACTGTACATATAGATATCTGCTAAAACTTCATCACATGACTGCCCTCATCCATCCACCAGAAGTCATCTGGCTATAGATAATTAGTGCTTCCCGTGCGAAGCCGGGGCGGGTCGCTAGTATTTAATAAAACTAAGCACACACACAAAACATTTTTTTTCCATAAAAGCCTTTTTGTGTGACTCCATGCAGCAAGAACCACAGCATTTGTTACAGTCAGTAGCGTTGGTGTAAAAGCATACTAACAGCATTGCTAAAGCTTAACCCTAGGGATAAACTAAAATGAGCTTAAAGCTTAATTTCTCTGGATTCGGTGGTCCAATTGGACCAGAACTGGATTTTATACCAGAAGATATGAACCCCAAGTTTCTTAGACCCCGGAAAGGGTAACTGCAAGTATCAGATCCCACGGTGCATCTGAATTAAAGGGTCTATTCTAGTCAATGGGGAAAAAAGTGGTTAGAAATGTATATATGAACGTTATTAGGAATGTATATATAAACATTATGGACCGGTTGTAATGCCGGAAATAGTATCACGGATCACCGTGGTTACCAAACATTGTGCAAACAGTTTGACAGTTTAAGTCCGGGTTAGCGATGTGAACCCGGAAACATCAGCCTCCTTTACACCAGAATCTCCTGGCGAGCCCCGGACGTCAGCTTGGTCCGGGACCCGGAAGTGCCAATGACGCGGCACTATACGGCGTCATCTGCCCTCACATTATCCATTCATCACATGGACATATGACCCGGAAGTAGATCGGGTCCCTCTTACGTGATTGGACTCTAAAACAACACGGAAGTCTGGTTGCTGTGGCTACTAATGTACACACAGGAAACGTTGTATCTTACTTATATTATTCATTATTGTTTATCTTTACTGTTTCATTTCCATTAATAAACATCCTAGTAGTGTATTTTAAGTTGTATTGTTAGATAATTATTTGCCTCCTACTCAAGCGCTGTTTTTATTATTGTTTTCATTTATAGATTGGTTGATCTAATTAAGCCAGTCACCTGACCCATGTCACAGGGTATTTAAGCCAGGAACTCCCTATGCCAGATATCCTTTGATAAAGCTACCTGGAGTAGCGAAACCGGTTAGGACCGCACCACTCCTCACCATTCTTTTACCACCAAAAGACTCTGGGATTGCAGACCTGCTCCAACTACATCTGGGCTCCCCCTCCATTTGGATTACAAATACAACACCTTTGCAATGAAAAAGAAAGGTTGAGGACATCATCCCGCTATACTACATCCAGCGGTAGGAGTTGGTAATTTGTGCCAGCTTGGGCCACTCCTGGACGATCAACTTTGTCCTCCCTCCCTATTGCTCATTTGGGGACACCAGCATTGTTCCAACTGGACTCTCGGGACTCTCCCAACTATTTCATCCATTTGGTTTGGTTTGGTGAGAAACATTGAATATTTTAACTCTGTTTTAATACAAACTTATCACTGGCTATATGTCCTTTTAGTTAAATATTAAAATTTGTGATAGATCTAACCAATCTGTTTTTTCAAATATTATTCACATAAATTAGATATTGTTAATGTAATGATATAATTGATTGTCATGTGATAGTTTTTTTAATTTATTTTAATGTTTTTATTTATTTAGTTATTTATCTATATTCTTATAATTCAAGTTGTAGTTTATGTTCGCTTTGTGGAAAAAAAAAATTACTCAATTAAAAAATTTTTTTTTCAAAAGCGCTGCTCAAAACCTTTCCCCTCTTTTTTCTTGTCTATAATAGTAAGCACACTACATATTATGCCAGCGATACACAATATACAGGACTAGTAAAGTAACAATATGCAGATGAGATCCCAGTATAAAAAAAAATCCATTCTCTGCTGACTAGTGAACAATGTAAAGCCAATTGCCCAGTGGTTTGCATTAATTATCTATTGAATTATGAATAGATGACTAATGACTAGGATCTATTTCATGGCCCAATTCCTAGTGGTCAGTGTACCACACAGAGCCTGGTACGCAGTGGGTAGTGTATATTATTATTATTATTATTATTATTATTATAATTTTATTTATAAGGCGCCACAAGTGTTTCGCAGCGCCGTACAAAGGAACAATACAGGGAGACTAAACTTGGCATAACATTGAATAAATAACAAAAATACAGTACAAATAAAGAGCGCCACAGATCAATACACATTACAGCTTAAATGTAAGTAGTGAGGACTCAATCAACATACAACTAGAGGCTAGATGCCAATATAGTGTATAGCACAGAACCCATACTCTGGGGGTAATTGTACAATGTGCAGCTCATTTGCTGGTGATTAATGAACTACTGGTAACACCCTGGTGCAAGCACACATCCAAACTATGAGCAATGAAGTAAGTGTGCATACATCTCATTCAATAATGGATTTGCAATTCAATGATTAACTCTTTTGATTTTTTTTTTTTTTTTGCTGTTGCATGGACAGAATCACATTATAAACTGTGAAAGGATAACCTAATTTAGCTTTACAGTATTTGCAGAGAATGACACTTGAACCTTTGTACTACAAACATCAGTGGATTTTAAAGTTGACCAGACATTGGCTGTCTGACGTCAAACTTTTTTTTTTTGCACAATAGCAATTACTACAGTTAAAACTTAGGCGATACATAGGGGGAATTTTACTAAGATGGGAGTTCTATTTCACACGGAATGTTGCCAATCAGAATCTACTCCTTATTTATTTAGCACCTTCTATAAGATAATATATAGTATCTGATTGGTTGCCCATAGCAACATCCTATCTGAAATATAACTCCCTTTTTAGTAAATTCCCTCCCCATAGTCTTAGTATATTATATCTTTAAGGTGCTTAATTTTGGTTTATTTGCATTAATGATGCAAAAAGTAACATTTCTCATTGTTGCACACTGCAGGGATTTGAAATGTACTTCTAGGGCTATGGGGGGTAATTCAAACCTGATCACTGAGCTGCTACTTTTCGGAGCCCAGTGATCAGTTAACCGTGACTCCTCCAGAGTTAAATCCCACCCCTGTGCACGGCTGCAAATGGAATGGCAGCCGTGTGAAAACTTGGAGATCCATTTGCAGTCTATCATGGCACTATCGGAGGTTCCCCCCTTGTGTGCAGTGGCTGAGAAGCCTGGGACTTACTCAGCGCTGCAATAAAGGATCGGCGCTGGCATCTGAGGTTCTCCTTTTAAACACCTGGGTCCACCTGCGTTTTCTCCTGACACTCCAATTAAACGGCTAGGTGCCTTTACCAAATGCTGTCCTCCTGTCAATCAGCGATGAAAAGCTGTTGCCAGATTTGCATCGCAGGAAGGCCTTTCACATTCGCACTACGATCCGTGTGCATGCGCAGATTTTCGATAGTCCGTGGTGCTGTGAATTCGCAGGCCACTGCTAATCTGGAACATGTTGGAGCACAGGTTGCAGCTAGAGAGCACAGGTTACAATAAGAGAATTAACTGCTGAAGGGTAAAAGTAAAGCTAAATGATTGTCTGTCCCTAAAATACACAGATATTTGTCTCCATATTTCAGGTTAGCCCTTACTTAGGGCCTGATTCTAGTCGCATTCCTCTGATTGGCTGGTTGTTTATCACTCTCCACTTCATCACTTTTTGAAGCTTGATACGTCTGGTTCTATGAACCTAAAAGTCATTTGTCAGTAATTCACTATAAAATAAGGTTAAATGCACCTTATTTCTATTGTAAAGGGGTCAACAAGGTTGAAGCAATTGATACGCGCTTCCTGTACAAAGTGGCAAATAATCTAGCTCATTTATTCCATATTTTATGCCTGCTTCCTCTGATATGTTTTACAAGCATTTAATAAAGGAATTAGGAATAATGTGATAATTAGTGCGTATTCTCACGTAATCAGCATCATGTTACCCGGGCAATGTAGCTGAATGTAAGTAATGACTAATCATAGAAGCCTTTCTCACGTACACAGGAAAAGGAAAATGATCTGTTTTCTTCTGGGGCACTGCACACACATTAAATTCAGAAATGTAAAGTGATGGAAGGTTACACATTAAGGCCCTTATTCAGATCTGATCGCAGTACAAATTTGTTCTCAAAATGGACAAAACCATGTGCACTGCAGGTAGGGTAGATGTAACATGTGCAGAGAGAGTTAGATTTGGGTGGGGTGTGTTGAATCTTAAATTTAAATTGCAATGTAAAAATAAAGCAGCCAGTATTAACCTTGCACAGAAAAAAAATAATTCACACAAATCTAACTCTCTCTATACGTTACATCTGCCCCACCTGCAGTACACATGGTTTTGCCCATTTTGATAACAAATTTGTACTGCGATCAGATCTGAATAAGGGCCTAAATAATTTTGTAACAATAGGTGCAGCATTCCAGCAGCTCCTCTACAAGCCTCCTCTACTCTCCAGTGTCTCTATCCATTCATACATACATTTGTGTGACATCATGACGTCACATGCAGAACTGAGGAATGTGGAGGGTGGCTTGCACAGCTGTGTACCTAAATTAATGGCGGTCTCTGCTGCATAAGGAACCAGGCAGCACCCACCTTCCTGTCCTCGCAGCAACATCCCAGGGTTCCCTGTAGACTCTGCCAGCACTGGTGCCCCCAAGCCATCATGGAGTCTGCGAGGACCATTGCTACGCCACTGGTGACCAATGAGGAAAGGAGGATAGAAAGATTAGGTTATTCAGACTTGATCACAAGCACATTTTTTTAGCTAATGGACAAAATCATTCTGCACTACAGGTGCACTACAGGTGCACTGCAGGTGGGGCACATGGTTTTGCCCATTTTGTGAACAAATTTATTCTCCAATCAGGTCTGAATAACCCTCTTACTTGCGATTCCTCAAAGAGTAAATGCTTTAAAGATCAAATTTTGAGTCTGGGTTCTGCATTTCTGATTTTTATTTCTTCCACATAAAGTTTGTTTTTGTAGCTATCAGAATGAAATTACTGATTTTAAGAAAATGTACCTATTTTCCTACCTTTATTGTATGTAAAACTAAAACAAACTTTTTTTTATTTATTTGAATTGCTTTTATTACAAAAATAAATTTTAAACAATCAACTACTTTAACAGATTATATATATATATATATATATATATATATATATATATATATATAAAAATTGATTAGAAATGACTATTTTTCATATTTTTTCTGTGATTGTATGGACTTTCTCCTATTAGCCCCAACTATAATCCCCCATCCTACTCTCATTGTAGTGAACCTGTTCATAGTCCATCACATCTTGATGAAAACGTTCACCATGCTCTTCCGAATAGGCACCCATGTTATTTTTAAATTGGTCCAAACGAGCATGTAACATATTGATAAAAAGTAACGTAATATTATGACTGTGCGCACCCAGCAGCTGAAAATGTAAAAATTCCTAAAAGAAGGATTCATTATCTCTTCCTTAAAATATAAGAATAGAGTAAAAAAGCTGAATTTTCACATTACCTACAAATAGAACCGGAATTGATCCTGTTGTGTACGGTGCAGCATTACTAAGAAGAATGGGATTTAACAGGAAGTGATTGGATACACACAGAAAGAACCTAAAACTTATGGGATTTTTAGTTTAATTCTAATCAGTACTCCAGCTGTGTATGGCGCTATATCATTGAAGAATACTTACTATATTATTAACATTGAAGCGAAACGGTTGGGTTATAAGCACCGTGGGGGGAAGGATCTGCACTGCTATATTCCAGAGACCTTTTTACATCTTGGAATGGACCAGAACCCGCACCTGGGTCTTATACTGAACCAAGCGCTATATGAAGTGGATTTTTTTCAGTTCATTATCTCTGGTAATTTCATCGGCCTTGCAATTACCCTGCGTGCAGGGGCGGATCCCGGATAAAATGACAGGGGGGCACCATGATAAAAGAGGGTTTGGGCGGGGGAGGGGCGGTGTTCGTGGTGCCAGTGTACATGCTAAGAGAGCGGCAGAGAGAGGGTGGGAATGGGATTAAAAATAGGCCCTGGCATTTAAAGTATGCAGGCCCACCATGGTGACAAAAGTGAAGGATTTAGTTGTGCACGTGCCGAAGGCGCGCTCCGGAAAAGGGGGGTGTGGCCACTCAACAGGGGGCATGTCCTTGAGTGTAGTGTACCACACCATATACAACTTCTACACATTATGCAACAAAATACTAGACCCCATTATACTTGCCCCTTACACATGATGCCAAATGGAATGAGCCAAAATTCACATAATGCCACATGGATTGTGTCAAAATTCACATAATGCCACATGGATTGTGTCAAAATTCACATAATGCCACACGGATTGAGCCAAAATTCACATAATAACACACGGATTGAGTCAAAATTCACATAATAACACACGGATTGAGTCAAAATTCACATAATGCCAAATGGATTAAGCTAAAATTCACATAATGCCAAATGGATTGTGTCAAAATTCACATAATGCCACATGGATTGAGCCAAAATTCACACAATGCCACACGGATTGCGCCAAAATTCACATAATGCCACATGGATTGAGCCAAAATTCACATAATGCCACACAGATTAAGCCAAAATTCACAATATGCTTCATAAACAGGGACATTGTCCGACAAAGGCTCGCATGAAACATTTACACCGTAATGTCCATTACACGTTAAGTTACACACCATTATGTCCATTATGTATTATGCCAAACAACATAATGCCTAATAAAAATTATGCTACATAAGTGCTGCTTATCTACATGCTCATTGCCAAGGGTTCCATGCTCATTGCCAGAGGTTCCATGCTCGTTGCCATGTGGGATTACATGCTCATTGCCAAGGGGGAATACATGTTCGCGGTAAATGGGGGACAGCCACCGCCAGGCAGAAGTGACAGCCGCTGACAGTGGCAGAGCTTGGCTGTATTCAGAGCACTGCAGGTCCCGGCTATTTTAAATAATACCCCTTTTACACCAGAAAATGCATTCCCAGGTTGGCCCCTTTTACACCATCCTAGTCCCTGCATTTTCTGGTGTGAGGGGGAGAGAAAACCACCTATCCCCCCCTTTAACCAGTTATCTCATTTAACTGGCTATATATTCGGAACCAACTGACCCATTTACATGAGACAAGTATCATATTGAAGAATTTTTGAGTGGGCTTCCCAGTGAAACTGGAACGTTTGGTTCCAGAGTAATCTGCCCTCAAAGAACATGAACAGCCATGAAATTATATTTCAAAAATAAAAAAAAATCTGTTTTCCCGCAATATCTCTGGAACCGATTGACCGATATGGACTAGCCTGGTATCATATTGAAGGCCCAGCGAATTGACTGAGATCAATCATAAGCTTCTGTGATGCCAGAGGGGGAATTGGCATCCGTCGTAACCGGGGGGGGGGGGGGGGGGGGGTGTCGGAATTAACGGGTCCCATATTATCCTATGGGGAAAAACGTTACAGCTTTGCCAGGCGATATCTCCGGTTCCTGGGAGGCTAGAGACACGGGCTGGGCTCGTTGGAAAGCCCTGGTCCTCAGCTACAAAATTAAATGACTGAATCTGCCCATGCCTGCGTGTGGTTTTTGTTGTGTCATATTATTGTATATGTAAATGTGAATAAACTTACTGTGCTTCACTATATATACTTTTTATATATTTTTTATGATCCTTATGATATAAATACACTGGTGTATGGAGGATCTTTGCTGTGAATGAACAATCACTACTAGCTAAATAAAACTTTTTACTCTATTCTTGAGCATGTAACATACTGTACATATGATTGTAAAGATCATTGTAAAAGGGACAAAAATCGAAGTTTTTCAAAAATAAACAAAGGTTTTTGTTATTTCTCGATATAGAGGATCAGAAAATAGTCATTAAAGACTCAAAAACTTTTTTTGTTGACTGATGTTATTTATTCAGCAATTAATGTGCTCTAAACTATCTGTTTTTATGGTTAGGTGGTCATTTGATTGAACAGTGTAAATTAATTACAATTAAAGGACAAAAAAATTAAATATTTCTTCAAACATGCTCAAAACCGTGTATATGATAAGCAGTACAATATTGTTCATGTTGTATCTGGTACAGTATGTATGATAAATATAGCACATTCACCTAAGCGTTTTCCCAAAGCCACATACTGTAAGTGTTTGTTACATACTTGGGTGGAGGCACTTGTCTAATTGGTAATCCATTTTTCTATTTTGGTAAAGAGTGGATGACACTTCTAGTGACTTTTTAAAAAAAAAATGTATTCATGAACCTTGGACCACTACAATTCCCATATTTTCCCATCTTGTGATATTTTCTTCATTTGATTCAAATACTTTTTTTTGCATTGCATATATTCTTCAATAGCTACTGTACAGTATAAATCCTACATGCAGGAAATGATTGGATAATTAAATCTATTAACTTGTCTCTCTGCTCCCCACCTAACCTCCCTTTCTCAGTCTCTGCATTTGATTTTGCCACCCACTTCACATCTAAAATTGACTCCATACAGTAAGTCAAGGAAATCACATACCACTAGACCCTCAGCATCCCATCCCCTTAATTCCGTAGCTAACACTCCCCTTACATTTTATGAACTGTAACTTATTTCTCCCCACTGATTCCATTTTGCCAATATCTTCAATCTCTCCCCTTTATCAGACACTGTCCTGTCTGCATTCTAGCATGCCCTTGTCTTTCCTATTCTTAAACAAACCCTTGTTCCTGACATTTTCTCCAACTACCACTCCATCTTTCTCATCCCATTTGCTCAAAAGATCTGCAAGCATTGTCTATACTTGTTTTACTGTCTGTATTTCCTCTCCCTGTTTGACCTATTTCAGTCTGCTTTCGTCCCCAGCACTCCACAGGCACTGCATTGACCAATTATCCCTTTATAATTTCTCTTTAGGTGATCATATCTGCTCTCTTGGCCTCCAATATCATCTCTATGCCGATGACACTTGGATCTACCTATTCTTCACTTAAGGCACCCCTACATTAGTAAGATTTGGGACGATTTCACCCAATCTGGAGGGATCGGGCTGAGAAATCGGCCCAAATTGGATGTGTGTGACATCCCATCCAACCCGATGCGCAGTTGGACCATACCAATTGAACCTGTAGCAGGTTCAATCTATCAGATTCATAGGTGTTTGCCAGTGGTGAAGCACCTGCACACACCTACTGTATGTGCAGGGTCGGACAGTGGCGGGTGCCATGGGGCGGGCAGCAGTGGGTCCCGGGCAGATGGCAGCGGCAGGTGGTGGGCAGTGGGGTAAGAAGCAGCAACAGAATATTAAAAGTATTTTCAAAAGACTGGACAGCCGCTGATTGGCTGAGAGAATTCTCTCAACCAATATCTGGCCGGCCAGTCTTTTGAAAATATTTGTTCAAATTCTGCTGCCGCTTCCCGCCCTTCTGCCCAGCAACCACCGCTGTCCACCCGGCAAACCACCCCTGCCTGGCTGTTCTGCTCCTAACACTGCTGCAACTCCATGGGAGTTTATATGCGATAAATCGCATGCAATTGATCGCATGTAAAAATGGTACATCAATGAGCCTCACAGGGAGCTGCCGGTGGAGCTCAAGGGAAATTTGGTTTGACTTCTCCTTAGGACAAGTTGGACTAGTGTATAGGGCCTTAATCTTTCCCCCTCTCTGCTCACTTGTACCTCCAACTGTTTCTCTACTATATCTACCTGGATGTACCCAGGGCCATCTTAATAGTATTGTAGGTCATGAGCAAAACAATCATCTTGGGCCACTACACACCCATTAACAGGATATTTAAAAAAAAAATCATAACATGCCTCTCATGCAGTTCTGCATCATCTCTCCACTTGCTTCCATACAATAAATTGCTATCAGCACTGGCTATCAGCACTCTCCAGCAATCCACCAATCAACATGCTGACAGCCAATTGCTAGCTGGCTGCAGGCTGGGAAGCAGTAAGAGAATGCTGGCCACTCTAATATTCTCTACTGCATCCAACAAGCTCAGGAGACAAATTCTCACAGCCCAATCTGCCTCTGCTCGAAGGTCTCTAGAATTGGATGGCCCTTGGGCAGCTGCCCATTAAACCCATACCTTAAGATGACTCCGGATGGAGGCAATCCCCACCACAGCCAGATACATCCTTGGACATATACTAATAGCCACTAGAGCAGCGATAGCACAGAACTGGAAAAACCCAAGCCCCCCACCTCTTGCGAAGATTATCCGAAAAATATATTAGGCATACCAAATGGAAACCTAAGGTTTACCACATTCTTTAAAGACCAACTCTCTAAAAGCTAAATGGTTTAGTTGTCATGAATACTCCATTTCTAGGGAAGGTATTGATACGATGCTTGGACCAGACTAATCTAGCTAACTATAATATCAAAATGGGAGATCCGCCTTTGGCGCTTCCTTTAACAGAAATAATACACTGACAAGGATCTTTTTGATAACAGGTTTGAAGATAATGAATTCCCTCTGTTGTCTGCCTGTCTCTCTTGGTCACCAGACTGACCTTATAAAGAGAATCTACATCCACGTAGGGGGTATCTTTAACAGGTGGTCTGTACTTCCGTTATTCTTTCTAAGCAAATACTGACCTCCACTCAGAGCCCTATATACATATAGGGGTTTCTTTATTTTTCAGGTAACAATAAACGCTTCACTCCGTCTCAGACATCAATCATTACCACGCATATGGACCAGAACTCAGCTCTTAATGAGGCCCTATATGCCTCAAAAGGTTTCTTTTAGTAGATGTCCCACGATTGGCACCATCAATCCAGAAGGAAACCACTATCCAAAAAATTATTTTTAATTCAGAAAATGGTGATACAGCCAATAAAAACAAAAAATAAAAAAAATATAAAAAACACCACAATGTTTTTTATTTGTATATATATATATATATATATATATATATATATATATATATATATATATATATATATATATATATATATATATATATATAGTTGTTGTTGTTTTTATTGGCTGTATCACCATTTTCTGAATTAAAAATAATTTTGATGGATCGTGGTTTCCTTCTGGGTTGATGGAGCCAATCGTAGGAGTATACACAGTATACACAGTCAGTATATTTAACAGTCCAGTCCTGTCATTTCTATCTCAGAAATATCTCCAGTAATGGTGCCCATACACTTATGCCATAATAAGATGCGATGGGACATCGCAATGCGATGTCCCATCGCATCTGATCGCATCTTTTGGTGGTGCCCAGTGTTTTTTTTCCAGCACCCAATGTTGCATGCCATCTGCATGAAACATTGGGTGCTGGAAGAGGGGTGGCGGTGGACGGTGGAGGGGTACCTGAGCGCTGGCGGCTGTGGATTGGGGAAACCGGAGCAGTGGAGCCTGAAAGACCTGTGAAGGAGTGCATTCAGGCAGCGGGGCTCAACAGGAGCAGCGGCAGCAGATGAATTTGAAACACTGGGCTCTCACCGTAACACTCTGCACCATCCTCTTTGCTCAATGTCTCTCCCATCTGTAACACTTCTGTCTGCCCATCCCCTTTAGAATGTAAGCTTTTGTGAATAGGTTTCTCTTTCCTCATTTGCATCACCTTCCCTTACTTTTACTATCATCTACTTCATATTCCCTAAAACAGAACCTAGCCCTTATGTTTCGGCCACTCCGGTGCTTATATGAGTAATATCTATGACCGCTAATGCAGTAATGTTTATAAATTATGTCCTGTCCTGCAAAGTTCTGTACTGTAAATCATCTTTGTTCCTGATTTGTTCATACTGTTTCTGTTTATGTACTTTGTAAGGTGCTGTTGGCCCCATTGCGGTACTATATAAATAGAGTGTAACGATGATAATAATACTGATACTAATAATAATAATAATACTTATGCAAATATAGTTAGTCAGTACAAAAAATAGGGATATATTCAAGTATATAAAAATATATCATGATTGTGGCTTACAATTTAAAAAAAGTGAAAATTTAAGGAAAGAAAAAAAAAATACAGCTATAATAAGAGAAAAATTCAAACAAATAATGTAATGGAAATAAATAAGAACATTTTATTGTAAAGGTTTAATAAGCGATTAACCTTAACAATTTTCCCCTCCATGTGATAGACACCTTTGGTTCATTCTATAGAGAACATGAGTAAAATGCATCAAAACATAAATGGAAAAAATAATTACTCAGGCTTTTGTTTGACCTTTTCATAGAGAAAACCTGCACATACTGTAGAGAAGCAAAGAAAATGCAAACAGACAAGTGTTTATGCACGCTGGCATTACTTTTGGTAATAATAGGATAAAGTGATAACGAGGCAACACTTCACTAAAGGTGCAGTCCCCATCACAGGAGCTAAATTAAGTGAATGATTCAATTCCAGCACACAAAATATAAAATCCTTTTTTTTTTTTACATTGTAGAGTATAAAGAATTAAGATCTTTATTGATTGTAGACTGGTATTAGAAAGAAGTGCTGTGGTCCCTTCACTGCCTTCTATCAGGAGCACAGTTTCTGCCCTCTTGAGGCACTAAGGGCCTTATTCAGATATGATCACTGCTGTGAAATCGCACAGTCCTGCGTTCAGATAGCCACCCACACTGTTCAAGTCTGCGAATGGCTTGCAAAAATCATGGCAATCAGCGGCTAGCTGCATATCCCACTCACCATCGATGATTTTTCCAGTCTGTGCATAACCCAGAACCTACTCTACCTGTGCACTACTTACAGGACGATCGAGCCCTGAGCTGATGTCACAGACCCTCCCTGAAAACGTCTGGGCATGACTGTGTTTTCCCTGACACTCCTAGAGCACGGCTGGTTTCCATTCCCAAACAGCAGTTTACCATTATATCATAATTTGGGATGGGTAATGGATCAGAATGAATCGAGCAAATCTGGGAAATTTGTACTATTCTAGTCTAAAAGATGGCTGTACTGAGAAAAATGGTCCTCAGGTATCTGTCTTGTTATCTTCTGTCTTCCTGATGGTATTGTAGCAAGGTAAATTTCTCTATATTCTATGAAGTGACTGGTACTGAAGGGTCTGGTGACACAGGTTCCAGATGGGAGGGTAAAATATACTTGCAATGATATTAAAAAATCCTGTATCCAGAAAAAAAGGTGCAGGTACTACTGAGGTACTATATATGCTCAACCTGAACCTACTCTCTTTTTTGGATAAGGATAAGGGCATACACCTTTCGTTTGCTGAAAACAGGGAAAATTGGGCCTGTTAGCAGGTTTGGTGGTCTTTACCCTAGAAGTTTTTCTGGATTAATGATTTAATGTCCTGGAACTGTATCATTGTTCTAAGAGGTGGGTGTATAAAACTTACCTGGTAAACCAAGACCAAGCAGTATGCTGTAGTATATAATTGGTATATAACCCAGAACACATGGAGAGGGGTCTGTTTTCCTGCCTTCATCCTCCACATCCAGTGATGAATCGCTGGTGTTCTGCAAAAGGATCATTGTCAGCTGGCATCAGTGCAGTGCTGGTGAGAGAAAGATGACTCAAAATGGTGATCTGCTTTTCAGACAAATATATGTTTGAATAACAAATTGTCTATGGTTTACTTCATCCTAATCTGACCTAGCTGTGAGCTTTATTGTAATAGAATGATGTTTGTGCATAGCTCAAAGTATCCGACCACAGCCTATTCACAGAAGTCACTTTCCTGAAATCCTGAAAATAAGTACTTAACAAAGATACAGTACCTGCCATTTCTCATGCTGGAACTAACTACATATATACTGTATGTTCCTCTGTAATGCACCCATCACCACCACTTTGATTACACTCGCAACTAGTCAATAAGCTCAATTTACATTGTTGCTTTAACACAAAAAAGACGGCCTCCTTTCTGAAAAAGTGATAGGCTTTTTAAAGGACCGCACTGAAATATTGTTGGTTTAATGAGAAATATGAAGAATATTAATAAAACAGTTCCACACATAACCAAGAGGAGTTGTTATAAATCATACATTTCTAGAACAAATAATCTTGTTTGGTTGTGTTGCATTTCCTTAAAAAATGGACATCCTCCACATCCCAATCTAGTGGTCTCGACTAGGATCTTGTGTTCTTCCATGGTTGTGAGATCTCACATTTTACAAATGTACACTTTCCTCTTTCCAATCATCAACTTCTCTCCTGTAGTCTCTCTCTCCATACATCACCCCTCTCTCTCTAATGGTCACTCTTACCAGGAGCAACCATAACTGTCTTAACTCATTCTCTCTGCTCTCTTGACACTCTCCTTTCTCTCATTTCTAAACTCTATTGTCCCACGCAAGCTTTTTCCCTTTATTATACCTCCCTCTCCTCTGCCCTTGACTCTGCTTCCTCAAGTGTTTACTATAAGCCTTCTTTAACCCTTTTTGTACCAATATCTCTGTGAGAGATGTTCAAAATATCTGCTAAAAATACCAGCGTTGCATCCATTTGTTATATAAATTCAAATAAATAATGTTGTATAAAGAAACTATTATATTTCCTTGATATACAGTCATTATTATATTACAGGTCATTATAATGGATAAAAATGTTTGCTTTGAAATTTTTACACCTAATTTGACAAGTTCCCATGGCTCTCAAAGGGTTAATCACCACCCCAACACTGGCACTCCAAGTTAATATGCTATCACTGGAAGTGTTCACACACTGCTGAAGGAAACTGCATCTCATACAGCCACTTGCACACTGTACCATCATTTCTTCTCATCTCCATTGCTCCCACTGTCCTGAGGCATGTTCTCATCTTTCCCTTCTCTTTAACTTTTGTCTCACCTTCAGCAATGTCCCTTCCTCCCTCAAACATGCATGCAACCTTAACCAGTACATCTCCCTCAAAATACTGCACCATTTCTCTTCCAAGGTTCTTTCTTGAGGTTCACTTATTGCCAACTCAACTAATTTCTCTCCCCTCACTCCAATCTAGACCCTCTCCAATCTAGTTTTTGTTGTCTCTACTTTAGAGAAATTGCCCGATCTAAAGGCCCTAATGAATGTCACACTGCCAAAGCCAATTGTCATGTCACCATTCTCATTTTGTTTAGTCTATCTGCATCCCGTGACTCTATCATTCGCCAACCTACCCTCCAAAACTTCACACTATTGGACTCTGTAAACGGATCCTCTCTTGGTTCACCTAAAGCTACACTGTTATTTCTCTGTACTTCTCCCACTATTCCTGCACCTGTCAGCATTCATCTTCTTTTTTTATTTTTTTTAATCAATATATTTTATTCAGATGATCTTTTGATTTACAATTTATAATATACAAGAAATTCAAGAAATACATACAATAAAAATGGACAATGTCAAACAAAAGTACACTGTGACTGTTCAAATTATAGAAAGTACATTGCGCCATAAAAATTTTAACTCAATCTTATTTTTTAAACAAAAAATAATGAAATGACACAAGTGTTGCAATAAACTACGTTTTAAAGGCATGTTCTTAAAATTGTAATCTGCATTACAAACATATTAACTCTTACTTAACAGTTATAAAGGTGAATATTAAAGAAAGAAAAAGAAAAAGAAAAAATAAGTTTTAATGAAATAGGAAGGGTTTGCCCGGGAGTATTTGAAGGGAAAAAATAAATTTTGAAAGAAATTTTAAAGAATTACCATGGAAGAGGTCTCAATTTAGAATTAGATTACATAACTTTCAAGATGGTCAGTGGTTTTCTGCCACAAAGAGATTGGGTAAAAACAAACCAAGGATTCCATATTTGAATACATTTTATGGATTTGTTCTGTAGAAATGCTGTTATCTTGTCCATTGATGCTACAAACCATATCTTATTTATTAATGTTTGAGGGGAAGGGGGGTCCAGGTTATTCCAGTGTGAGGCAACCAGACACCTTGCAGCGCTAAGTATCTGGGATGCTAATTTTTCTAAAAGAGGGTCTAGGAAAGCTATGGGATGTCCGAAAAGAAAGGACCATGGTTCCCTATCAACTTTAGTAAGTAACACTTTGTCCAACAAATTTGCCACTTCTTCCCAATAATCTACAATTTTAGGGCATGTCCACCATATGTGTAAAAAGCTGCCGGACTCTCCACAACCTCTCCAGCATAGAGGTGAAGCAGAACTGTATATTCTATTTAGTCTAACAGGTACCAAGTACCAGAGATAATACATTTTATAGGCATTTTCTTTAACCAGAGTAGAGATTGAATTTTTAGATAATCTCTCACCTATAAGGGACCATGAATTTTCCTCTGGGGGATCGCCCAAATCTATCTCCCATTGACGCTCAAATTTGGGAGCTGGAGGATCTGATGAATGTAATATTAGATAATATAAAGAAGAGATCATACCCTTCATGAGGGGTTCATCCAAACAGAGATGTTCCAATGGAGATTTTAAGTTAGATTGGGTGGGGAAGTGTAGGGAATCTACAAAGTGCTTAATTTGAAGGTATGTGAATGAATATTTCACTTGCAGATCACCTAGACTCATACACAATCCCCCTTGGAGGACATCTG
The DNA here is from genome assembly GCF_055691185.1 of Crinia signifera. Taxonomy (NCBI): domain Eukaryota; kingdom Metazoa; phylum Chordata; class Amphibia; order Anura; family Myobatrachidae; genus Crinia; species Crinia signifera. Next base: position 214,214,899 of record NC_139222.1, on the reverse strand, counting down.
CGGCAAATGTTATTCCTTTTGCAATCCACTTTGCTGCAAGAGAGGTGGACCGCCCCAGTACTAAAGAAGGTTTTTTCCATAGCGGGGTAAAAGGAGCAAAGAGTATCTTAAATTTTCTAATCCCCTGATTCAATATTGAGCAAGTGATATTAATTACATGGTGGGCGGCTTTTTGGGGGAAGTATTAATACAAGAGGGAGCTATACAGTTCCACAGGAAGTAACCTCAAGGTCTACCCATCCCGGAACAAAAGAAGACACAAACCAGACCACCGCCTGACTGAGATGTGTAGCCATATAATATAGTTTAATATCAGGAAACCCATGGCCACCACAGTTGGTCTCCTCTTCTTGCTTTACATCTCCTCTGTTGATGTACTCATCAGCTCTTTCAGTTGGGTATGGATCATTGGATAGACAGCAACTAGGTCGACAAGCATTAGGTCAACATCACTAGGTTGACATGAATGAAGGTTGACATGCATGAAGGTCGACATGGGGTTAGATTGACAGGGTCATTAGGTCGACACACGCATTAGGTCAACATGGGGAAGGTCGACAGTCAAAAAGTCGACATGGGTTTTTTCACTTTTTTATCCAGAATTTCTACACTGTCAACATGGACACTGAAGTGTAGCACTGCGTGCGCCCGCCATGCCCTAGTGGATGGTAGGGCATGAAATACCTCCTGTCTGCACATGTCGGCAAAAAAAAGTGAAAAATGCCATGTTGACTTTTTGACTGTCGACCTTCCCCATGTCGACCTAGTGCTTGTGTCTACCTAATGACCCTGTTGACCTAACCCCATGTCAACCATCAGTCATGTTGACCTTCATGCATGCCGACCTAATGCTTGTCCACCTAGTGACTGTATCCCTATTTGAAATTTTAAATTGGTAAAAAAAGGAGGGTATTCAAAATGTTTAAACAAGATGGAACATGCAAATCATTTGCCGTATATAAAGAATGTAATAAGAAATTTAAAAATACAATCAAGATGGCTAAATTAGAGACGGAACGTAAAATAGCTGCAGATAGCAAATCTAATCCCCAAAAATTTGACAGTTATATAAACGGAAAAAGGTTAAGGAAGGAAATATTGTCCCACTTAAAAATAAGCAGGGTACCCTGGTAATAGAAGGACAAGAGAAAGCGGAAATACTCAATGAATTTTTTGCTTCAGTATTTACAATGGAAGAATCTTCAGAAGATCTCTCCCACAGATTAAATGCTCAGTTTTGGATTGCTCCCAAACTGTATGCGTGAGTGAGAAAATAGTCATAAATAGATTACAGAACCTAAATAGTAACAAATCTCCTGGCCCGGATGAAATACACCCTAGGATACTAAAATAATTGAGTTCTGTCATAGCACTACCATTATATCTGACATTCAGGGAATCGATAAACTCGGGGATCGTACCAAGGGACTGGCGCATAGCTAACGTAGTACCAATATGGAAGAAAGGTAGCAAAACTAACCCTGAAAATTATAGATCGGTCAGCCTTACATCCATTGTGGGGAAAATATTAGAAAGCATAATAAGAGATAGTATCCAAAATTTCCTAGAACAGGAGAAAGTGATAAGTAAGGGTTTGTCAAAAATAGATCACGTCAAACTAATTTAATTAGCTTCTATGAGGAAGTCAGTAGGGGGCTTCACTTAGGGAAATTGGTTGATGTAATACTACTTGATTTCGCTAAAGCGTTTGACACGGTGCCTCATAAAAGGTTATTAATGATACTAGGTAATTTAGGGCTAGGGGATAAAATTTGCAATCGGATTAAAAACTGGTTGCACAATCGGGGACAGAGAGTGGTGGTAAATGGCATACATTCCAGCTGGGGTAAGGTCCAAAGTGGAGTCCCACAAGGTCCAATATTTAGACCCACCTTCTTTAATATATTTATTAATGATATTGAAGTGACATAGTGAGTAAAATTGCAATATTTGCGGATGACATACGAAATTGAGTAAGGAAATTAACTCTGGAGAGGATGTGGAAACACTACAAAGTGACTTATATAAACTGGAAAGGTGGGCGGAAAGGTGGAAAATGCAGTTTAACATTGAAAAATGTAAAGTAATTCATTATGGGAACAAAAACTAATAAGCTACTTTTAGGCTAAATGGAGTTATTATAGGGAATTCTACTTGGGGGCCATCATAGATGAAAAATTGGGTAATAGTGCACACTGCTCAAGTGCAGCAGCAAAAGCAAACCGGACATTGGCATGCATTAAAATGGGTATGGTTTCAAGGGATGCCAATGTGATAGTGCCTCTTTACCAGGCATTGGTGAGACCACACTTGGAATATTGTGTTCAGTTCTGGGCACCGCACCCTAGAAAGGACATAAATTAATTGGAACAGTTACAGAGAAGGGCGACTAAGCTAGTAAAAGGTCTTGAATCACTAGAATTCAAAGGTAGGTTAACCAGGCTGAATATGTTTTCACTGGAGAAATGGAGGTTGAGAGGTGATATGATTAGTATGTTCAAATACAGGATTGGGAATCATATGGAACTGGGGGTACTTGTGTTTTATAGCGGCGCCCCCCGATTTCCATCGCGCGATGTTTAAATCACGTCGCATCACATGCCATGCACCCGATGGCATGCGATGCGACGCGATTTTTGGCCCCTATACGATGAAAGATTGTATAAGCACCCTAAAGGGTGCTTTTAAGCACCGTAATGGGTGCTTACAATGTTAAATGCACCCCCACGCCACCCCCCCACTATAAACGTGAACCCGAAGCGTGGCGAGCGCAGCGAGCCCGCGAGGGGCGGCGGTACGCGTCCTCCGACCTTTTCATACCCCCACTATCCACGTCGGCGTGGAGTTGAGAAAAGAAAGTGTGGCGAGCGCAGCGAGCCACCGAGCCCAAAGCGTGGCGAGCGCAGCGAGCCCCGCGAGGGGACGCGGATACCTTCACAGGTATCGGAGTCCCCTCGCGGGCTTTACAGGTATCCGCGTCCCCTCGCGGGGCTCGCTGCGCTCGCCACGCTTCGGGCTTGGTGGCTCGCAGCGCTCGCCACACTTTCTGTTCTCAACTCCACGCCGACGTGGATAGTGGGGGTATGAAAAGGTCGGAGGACGCGTACCGTCGCCCCTTGCGGGCTCGCTGCGCTCGCCACGCTTCGGGTTCACGTTTATAGTGGGGGGGTGGCGTGGGGGTGCATTTAACATTGTAAGCACCCATTAGGGTGCTTATACAATGTTTAATCGCATCGCATTGTATGGCATTGTATGCCATATACAATATCATACAATTTAAAAATTGTATGGCATTGTACAATATTGCGCGATATCGCGTTGCATCGCATACCATCGTATGCCTTATGGTATGCAATGCGATGGGCGCCGCCAAATTACAGAAGTACCGAACTGGGAGATGATTTGTTCACTAACAGGCCTATACTTAGGACACACGGGTATGTATTGAAGCTCGAGGAAAATAAATTCCATACTGAATTAAGAAGAGGATTCGGTACTTGTGTAGTTTCACGGCGCCAGCATGGCGTCTGAGTCCACTTGCGGGTCTCGCTTCGCTCGCCCAGGCTGCGGGCTCGGTGGCTCGCTACGCTCGCCACGCTATCTAAAATCAACTCCATGCCAACGTGGATAGTGGGGGTATGAACTATCCATGTTGGCATGGAGTTAAGTTACTTTATTTAACATAGTTTGTGGCGAGCGTAGAACCCAGAAGTAGCACTGCTGGCGCCGTGAAACTACACTAGTACCGAGGATTCTTCACCATTAGAGCAATAAAATTCTGGTACTCATTGCCGGTGGGGGTGATAGCAGTAACTACTGAATGAATTTAAATCAAAACTGGATGCATTTTTGACCACTAAGGGAATCCTATAGATATGACTTACTCAAGTCAGTAGTTACAAGTTAGATAGGTTGAACTTGATGGATTTCCATCTTTTTCAGCCTTAATTACTATGTTACTATGTTACTATAAGTTTCCATTTCCACCTGTATTGTCACTTCATTTTACCTTTTCTCCTCTGACCTCTTCACCCAAGTTCCTTTTTGCCTCTAGGCTATGTCTTCATTGTGCTTCCTCAAATGAAATATGTCAGGAATCATCATTATCTATCTGTCCGACTCCTGGTAGAGAAGTGCAGTTCTGTGATCCGCAGTATTTAGGGGGTGGGGCCTAATGGTGTGATATGCCCACCCCATCAGAGACCTGTGCAGTAGTCACAGTTAGGTAGTATTTCTTCTGCTCCCCCCCCCCCCCTCTATCTTTTTAGACACTCTCTCTTGCTATTCTCTCTCTGGGCCAGATGCACTAAGCTTCAAAAGTGATCAAATGGAGAGTTATGAACAGCCAGCCAATCAGCTCCTATCTGCCATGTAACCGGCTGTGTTTTAAAAATGTCAAGCAGGAGCTGATTGGCTGGCTGTTTATCACTCTCTATTTTATCAATTTTGAAGCTTAGTGCATCTGGCCCTCTTTCTCTATTTCTCCTTGACAATGTCTCTCACTCCCTCCTAACTGACAGTGTCTTTCTCTCCATGACATTGTCTCTCACTCTCTGTGACACACTTCTCCCTCATTCTATCTGACCTTGTCTATCTCTCCTTCTCTCTGACACTATCTCTCCCTACATGGTACTCTTTCTCTCTTTACCTTTCTCTGAAACTGTCTCTCTTTCTTCCTGAAACTTTCTCCCTCACTCTCTGACACTGTCCCCCTACCCTCCCTTCAACTCTCTCCCTGACCCTTGCTTTTGCTTCTCACTGTGACACACTCTCTCCTTCTGCCTTTTCTGTCTTCCTGACACTTTTTCATCTCTATCTCCCTTTCTTCCACTCCGTGCCATGATCTCACTCTCCATTTCGCTCACACTGACACTTTCTCACACTCTCTCTCCCTGAAACTGTCTTTCTCACCCTCTATTCTTGATACACACTCTCTCTCCCCCTCTCTCTTCCTGAGGCTGGTTCTCTCCCTCCTTCTCTCCCTGACACTGTCTTTATCTCCCTGACACTGTCTTCCTCCCTCTTTCTTTCTGTTTTTTTCTCTCTCTTACACTGTATCTCCTTTTTCCTTCTCCCTCACACTGTCTTCCTAAAACTATCTCTCTGAAACTGTCTCTCTCTTGTACGGTGCTGCGAAACACTTTTGCCGCCTATCTGACCTTGTCTCTTTTACTCTCTTACTCTTTGACACTGTGTCTACCTACTTCTCTCTACATGGCATTTTTTCTCTTTATACATCTCTCTGACACTGTCTCGTTCCCTCTGTCCCTCACAGTATCTCTCTCTCTCTCTCTCTCTCTCTCTCTGACCATGTCTCTCTGTCCCTCTTTTTCTGAAACTGTCCCATACACTAGCTTTCTTTCTTTCCTCACTCTTTCTCTCTGAAACACACTATCTCCCTCTGCCCCCTATCTCTCTTACTAACACCATCTCTCCCTTTTCTCCCTTAAATGGGCCTTATTCTAGTTCACTCTGTCTGACAAAATCCTTCTTAGATGGACAAAACCATATGCACTGCAGGTGGGGCAGATGTTACTTGTTCAGAGAGAATTCGATTTGGGTGGAGTTTTACTTCAAAGTGAGATCTATATTGCAGTGTAAAAATAAAGCAGCCAGTATTTACCCTGCACAGAAACAAAATAACTCACCCAAATCTAATTATCTCTGCACATTTTACATCTGCCCCCCTGCAATGCACATGGTTTTGTCCATCTAAGAAGGATTTTGTCAGAAAGAGTGAACTAGAATAAGGCCCATGGTCTCTCTGTCTCTGACACTGTCACTCTCTCCCTGACACCTCTTCTATTTCTCTGCCCTCCCTCTCTCTCTGACATGGTGTCTCTCACTATCTTACTGTCCCTGGCACTGACTCTTTCCCTGACACACTCTCTCCCTCTCTGACACACTCTCTCTCCCTGACACTGTCACATTTTCCCTGACAAACACACACACACACACACTCTCCTCCTGACATGGTCTCTCTCTTTCCCTTTAATTTTGACACTCTCACATCTCACTCCCTGACACTGTCTCCCTCCCTGTGAATGAAGGGTTGGAACTGCTCAGTAACCTAAACATCTAGTTAGTAGGACAAAGTAAATAAACCAACATCAGTACTGTGTTTGAAATATAAAGGCAGTAGTTGGTTGGTGGTGCTCCCAAGATGTCCAGTATGGCTGACTTTAGTCAAAGGAGGCAAAGATAGAACAAACATTTTTGGGGCACACTTATAAAAGTATTATTTGATTATTATCAAAGTATTATTTGGGTGGGGCAGGCTCTCTTCCACTTGGTAAGCTGCGATCTTCGTAGCTTACAGAGTCAACCAGAATCAGGCACTTAATGCACTAAGCCAAAATTGGATAAGTCAAACTTGCCAGCAGCCTCCCTTGCTTACGCTCCTTAAGAGATCTGCCTAGAAGTTTCTGCTTTCCTGTTCTGTCTCTTTCATATATGACCAAATAACAAATCAATTGCTAGAGTGATTCCTAATGCTTAATGTTATCATCTTGCTTATTTAAATAACTTTTTTCAGAATATACAGTATACAAAATACTGTACTGTCCCTGATTTTGGGTTCTCCTTTCAGTGCATATAACAAGTACCTGCTTGCTAGTCTGTCACATCCCACATGTTACACATGCTCTACAATTGGGGAATTAAGTACACAGATTGTTGTCAGTGTTTGCATTTCATATTCTTACCTTCTGTTCCTCAGTTTGTTAACACACTGATCATATGGGCAGAAATAAGAGTGTGAGTACCTAATTGGCATGCCTCCATGGTAAACTGGTGTATGAGGCATACTAAGGGACACAATTAATTGATGAATACAGAAGTACAGTAATATTAGATATTGTATTATTATTGATTTCAGCACTTGAAAAACACTTTATTACAGCCTTAATGCAAATGTCTGCATGTACAATGTATAGACAATTTTATGTTATACTGATATCCCAGCCCTTTTCCCATCTATAATGATGGTTTCCAAACTGTGTGGGTGCCTCGGAGCACTAGTAGAGGTGTCCTGGGTGTTCCAGGACCAATTCAAAATGATCTATTGGCAAAACCAGTGCTTGTGGCTTCCACTCATAAGCAATATATGGACAAACAGAAGTGAATCCTGTCACAAATAACTGGCCCTAGATGACATATAAATATAATTTACTGAATTTAATATTTGTTTCTAGAAACTTTTGGCCTAGGGATGCCGTGTAAAGAATTGTGTTACTTTAGGGCTCTGTGACTCAAAAACGTTTGGGAACCACTGGCTTATGATGGTTGGCTACACATCTTGAGCCTAATTCAGTCCTGCTCGCTAGGCTGTGAAAACCATTTTTGTTGGTGATTCCTGCAGCACTGCTGCCTTCGTCACGTAAATCCAGAGGGTAATAGGTAATAGGCCCCCCTGGGATCTATTATAAATATGCAACTGGAATAAAGAAACTTATTATGAATAATGAAGCAAGTAATGGAAATTTGATTGGAGGGAATGGCGCAGGAGTAGGAAGTAAATCAACTGTAGTGAAAATCCCATCAATTGAGGACCCCCTGTAGGTGTACCACACACCAATTATGCCGACAATATCCATACCCCCCACCTATAGCTTTGTTTCCCAACCCACCCCCATCCAAACAATTATCAGTTTGAATCAGAACTTATTTTTTAATCCTACTTTCATTTATTGATTGTACTTCTATGTACACTTAAAAAAAAAATCACGATTTATTGAGTAAATTGTACAATTTAACTTGGCAAATCTTCATCTCAGTCTTATTCTTCAACTTCTTACACTGCAAACCTTATCAATGCACCCATTAATGATTGCGATGGCTGGATCGGTGGATTGGCCCGGCGGGTGTAGGGAAGAATTTGGCTCATTGCACATGTTCCCAGTGGTGCATTGCAGTGGTGCGGGAAGCGTGCATCGCGTCATGGCGTCTTGTGGCTAGGCCCACGGACCTGCTCCCACACTCAGGGGCTGCCCCACTGTTTGGTAGAGACGCCCGGTGCATGTGGTTTACAGATCTCCAGACCTCAGAGACTGCTGCAGGCAGGATCGGTGAGGGGAGCGGCAGTGGCAGGGAGCGGTGAATTTTAAATTAATTATGGCGAGGTAAGTAACGCCCGCCCCGGTCTCCACGCACTCAGCGCCTGTAATTACACACCCTAGAAACTGTACTATTAAAAGTATAGAAATGAAGGTGTGACCACGTCCCTTTCTGATTTTGTACCGATTTCTGACCCTCAGATGTTGGAGGGTATGTCATAGGTGCTAATTCTCAGGAGTGGATGTGGAATTCATCAACACATACAAGTTATCAACTCAGGAGCGTTGTGTTTCAAACAACAACACCGCACCTGATTTTATTGCCGTCATTGAGTATCAATGCAAACACATTATTATAACATTATGGTGGAATCTTTAACAAATTACAATCTTAGGAAAGAAAAGATGTAGAGGTGCGCTTAAATGTGTTTCACCAACAGCAGACTTCTTTAAAAATAGTATATATTTATTCCAAACAATAAAAAAATATAAAGTACATAATACAGAGATTTTATAAAATACAAGATACAGAGATTTTTTAGGTGTATTGATTCCTGATTTGACCTTGGATGTATAGTGGTCTGAGAAACCCTACGCGTTTCGTCCCTTAGGGACTTCTTCAGGGGTAATACACCAAGATCATTCGGTTTATGCAGTTATCACTCATAGATTATGAGAGAAACCTCAGGGATGTACAGTTTTAAAATATGGCCGAAGCTTGTAAGTCACTAAACGGCTGGTATTCACATATCACGATAACGTGAATATTGGCAAGGTCGGAAATGGAAAAATAATTGAACACCTCTCCCGAGAGATCTCTCCTTCCTGACTGCGGACACCCCACTCGATTTTGATACTGATTATACCGCTGAATTGGATAGGACATCACGGGAGAGGTGTTCAATTATTTTTCCATTTCCGACCATGCCAATATTCACGTTATCATGATATGTGAATACCAGCCGTTTCGTGACTTACCAGCTTCGGCCATATTTTAAAACTGTACATCCCTGAGGTTTCTCTCATAATCTATGAGTGATAACTGCATAAACCGAATGATCTCGGTGTATTACCCCTGAAGAAGTCCCTAAGGGACGAAACGCGTAGGGTTTTTTAGACCACTATACATCCAAGGTCAAATCGATTAATATGTTTTTACTTTTAAGGCAATGTTCAGCCTGCGTAAACTGAAGCCTTCAGATCCAGACACCTGGGTAATCTGATATGTGGCTGTTGATATCTATTTGTACACAAATGGCGGTTCATGGGGTGTCTCTGTACAAATATAAATCCACTACATACAGGATCGCAGCAGCGAGGGCATTTCTGTCCACCTCTGAATCAGACCTAAATGCTAAGGGACATTGTACAGTCAGCAGGGTTCTAAATTGTGAGATTCAAGCTTATAAAACGGAGATGCTGGGACAAGACCAGGAATCTCCTCTGTAGTACAGAGATTTCCTGGCGTCTGTAATGGGCAGCTTTTGTAGCTCCGAAGGTGCCGTAAGTTGTCCAATGGTGACTGAGATTTCATCGAGCATCCTAAAATGATGGTTGGATCACTTCTGGAGGAGGAGGCATCTGTATGTAATAGACCATAAGTTCTCAAACACGGTCCTCAATGCATGGTTTGCATGGTCTCCTCACAGAATCAAGTGAAATAATTGGCTCTATCTGTGAATCTTTTAAAATGTGCTAGTCAGTAATGAGTGCACCTGTCGGGTGACCTGGTCCTGAGTACCGAGTTTGATAACCACTGTAATAGACAACTCCTGCTGCATTGCCATACAACGCTATCACTGCTGCTTCCAAGGAATCTGAATGAGCCTCCGTCTCAGATGTCCCATATATGCTTGTTCTAAATACCTGAATAATGTGAGAATCTGAAGCTGGATAAGCACCTATGTATTTCTCTGTCCAATCTATGTGGTGGGAACAAAAATCGGGTAATGTAAATGTACAGTATGGGAGCATATGAGAATTGATGGTCACTCAGACAAATTGGTTGCATTCATTTGATTAAACAAATTTATCTGAACAATCGTCTTTGTCCATTTTCCACCTTTTGGGAGTAAATGGTTGATCAATTGATCCCAAACTTTACCACATTATTGCCACCAGTCAGATTGGACAAATAAATCTTCATGTGTGTACCCAAGCTTAAATTGCTGGTGTAATAAAAAGAAACAGAAATTGAGGTGGATTCTAGTTTTATCGGGCCGAGTCATACGCAAGGATCAGAGCGGGATGGGGGCAAATGGCGGTGGGGACACGGTCGCCCATGGAAACGGCCAGCATTTTATGGGTGTCCCCATGAAAATGCTGTGCATTCCAATGGGTACGTCTGGTGGACTTATTTTTTTTTGCGAAGCTAGGAGAACTCATTCGATGGTCGGCGATCACCAAATGATTTCTCCTGCAGCGGAGGCTGGCATGTTAACTCAGGGATTTGGCAGCGGGGATGCGGTGGGTATTCGGCGCGGCAGCATCTCTGGTGCTCGGTAAGCTGCGAGTTTACAGAGATAACCAGAATCAGACTTCAAACAATCAAACTTTTTGGCAGGGGGGAGCTAAATTTATAGTTACACCACTGGCCATGAGGGGTGCTGGGAGGGATCCAATTGGGATTTCCAGTGGGAAATGCAATAGAAGCCTATAAAGAGGGCCTGTCACCCACCTCATCCACTCTTTGGAATGTATCACATATGCGATAAACAGCCATATCTCCAAATGCAGGTTTTTTTTGAGTTTTGGCTGCATTTTTAGCATTGACGCACCCATCCTGTATGATCTAGCTATTCATTTATATGAATATTAGGTACTTGTTTCCTAGCATGGCGCCTGTCGTGGGTCATCGCATACCTTAAGTTAAGGTATGCGATGGACGCGACCGACGCGATTTTAGGGCTATTTTTAGCCTTTTCCCCGACACTTAAAAAATCGTGTCCATCGCGTCCATCGCATGCCTTAACTTAAGGTATGCGATGCGGCCGACGCGACCAATGCGATTTAACATTGAATGCATTGTATTCAATGTTAAATTCCTATGTAAAATCGGGTCCATTGTATGCCATTACAATAACGGCATACAATGCGACCGATGCGATGGACCCGATTTTACATAGGGAACAATGTTAAATGGCCCAATGGACCCGATTTTTGATTGTATACCCACCCTGACGGGTAATTTGTATCTAAAATACCCCCCCCCCCCATCGTTAACGCCACCCCACGATGAACACCAACCCGAACCGTCGCGAGCGCAACGAGCCTCCGGGGGGGGGGACGATGGGCGGTGGTACGCGTCCTACGACATTTTCATACCCCCACTATCCACGTCGGCGTGGAGTCGATTTTACATAGTGTGGCGAGCGCAGCGAGCCACCGAGCCCGAAGCGTGGCGAGCGCAGCGAGCCCCGTGAGGGGACGCATATTACCTGTGAAGTAATGTGCGTCCCCTCGCGGGGCTCGCTACGCTTCCAGTAGCGCACGCAGGGGGAGTTTCCGAGTACCCAGAAACCCCCACAGAAGTCTAAGAGCCCTAGGCTGAAAGCTGAGGGTCCCCTCTTTCCATGGGTACAAGAATTTTAAAAATCGGCCCTTGGGAACCGGAGATATCTGACTTCAAAGCAGTGGTCCCCATCCAAGCCTGTTAATTGCTTTTCCCAGTCAGATCTTTCAGGTTCTGTCTGACTTAGAGTTTTTCTGAGGGTATATTCCAAAAGCTGGGACTCTCCCCATTTGATGGGCACTAGAAGCTTGTCTCTACTGTTCCCAGAACCAGAGATATCAGCCTTCCAGCAGCTGGTTACTGCTCCAGCTCCACATGCCTGGTATGTAGTTTTATATACTCGTTGGCAGATTGCTCTGCCTCCTGAACTCTGATCCCCTAGTCCCCAATACCATTTGGTAGGTGGAATTCTCTAGTTTTCAATTCCATTAAAATCTAAGAAATCTATTTCCGGGAACTGGAGATCTCTGCAGTCAAGCAAGCTGTCCTCCCACCAGAAATTATGAATAATAAGCCCACTCCACTATACACCCTCCTCTGCATATTAAACATCCCCTACCACCCTGGAAGTTATGTGTCAGGGCCCCTTCATTCAGCGCAATGCCCTCATCTCCCACCATCTGTGCAGTAAAGGGGTAATTAGTGGAAATTACTGATCCAGGCCCTACATGCTGAGCGGTTGATATAATACCCCCTACCACCTGTGGGACATCAAAGCTTCCCCCACCCCTACCGCTGGAGGATCGATAGGGGCCCCAATACATTGCTATGCCCAGGGGCCTACACTGCTGTTGATGCCCCTGTATGTATGTGTGTATATATATATATATATATATATATATATTTGTTTTTATTATTTATATACATTTGGTCTATCTATAATACTTTAACTGACCCGGCATATACTGGGTCACCTAAGTGTCCATTTCCGTGCTTTGCTCCGCCCCTCTGGAACCCCCCTTCTGAAAATCCTGCGTTTGCCACTGGCTTCAGGCTCGCTGGCTCAACGTGGATAGTGGGGGTATGAAAAGGTCGGAGGATGCGTACCGCCGCCCCTCGTGGGCTTGCTGCGCTCGCCGCTTCGGGTTGGCGTTAATTGTGGGGTGGCGTTAACAATGGGGGGGGGGGGTCATATTACCCATCAGGGGGGATACAATAAAAATTGAGTTCTGGGGGGCATTTAACATTGGGGCCAATGTAAAATCGGGTCTCAGGGACAATTTTACATTGGTTCCAATGTAAAAATTGCGTCGATCGTGTTGATCGCATCGCATGCGATTTGGTTGCATGCGATGCGATCAACGCAATTTTTTAGGTCCTGATTGATACAATTTTTATCGCTGGCGCCGTGCTAGGAAACAAGTACCGAATAATATTTTAATGTTTTCCAAAGACTTTAAGGTATTTTTTCGGTACTTGTTTCTTATCACGGCCACAATCGCGGGCATCGTGTGCCTTAACTTTAAGGCACACGATGCCCGCGATTTCCTTTGAAAAAACAGTACTCGGGTACATCGCGTCGGTCGTGTGCCTTAAGAAGGCACACGACGCGACCGACGCGATGCCCACGATTTCCCCATAGGCTTTAATGTTAAAATATTTTAACATTGAAGCCTATGCACGCCCGACGCGATGCCCCCGATTTCTCCATAGGCTTCAATGTTAAAATGAGCGAGAAATTGGTTTAACACTAGTATACAAATTTGCGCTTAATGAAGCAGCAGGTGAAAAAACAGAAGAATTGTGTCCCCACACCACAAAGATACGGATTGCAAAAGTTCTGTGTTTCTATAAAAGCAACGCAGATAGTATCTGTTTCCTTCACCAGCGCTACATATCATAAGAGAAAAAATACATTCCCTGGTGTAATATGGGCGTCTCCTCTTCTCCGTTGTTCTGGTATAAAAGCTTGTGTAGATTTTATCACCACGTGAGAGATGGATAGAAAAATACCGTACGCCCCTATTAGGGAGGGGACGGCTCCTCTTCTCCGTAACTCGACAAAGCTTGGGGTTCCTATGTCTGATGGGGGTCTTTTGTTAATTTCAGAAGCTCCAACACAGCCAATTTCATAGGTGGAGATGAGAAAAACATAGGGACATAGTGTAGTACTGATAGGGATGTTTATTCACGTATACAATAAAACACAAATCACAGATAAAAGCAATATGTAAACAAGGGGTGAGAAAAAGAGACCCCCGGAGTCAAGGCTGGTTACCGGAATCGATGGAGAACTGAGATGGAAACAGTTCTCATGTGCGCTTGTACAGTTCCGGATACTGTCCCACAGAAGGCAATCAGGTCCGGCCACACAGTCTCTAACAGCAGGGGTGCATAGGTCCATTGCATATATAACGTTCTGTGTATTGCATGTTATGAAACTATCTATTTTGCAGCATATCCCATTTATAATTATTTCTGAGGTTTTGGATTGCCCTCCACTCTTTACTGCCCTGCAGCCTTTGCAAAGGCCGCATCGATGAAAACCAGTAGTTAAAATCCTCCCCTTTGGTTTAACTGAGGTGAAGGAGCTCCGTACCAATTTATTTTTAATGTTAGGTGCCTTTCTATATATTGCTTTAGGTAATTTTGGTAGTAGGCCACCTATAACTGGGTCTTTTAATAGAATATTCCAGTTCTTTTTCAAGGACTTCTCTATTTGTCTATGTTGGGCGTTGTAGCTAGTTATGAAGGCCCAGCTGAAATCATCTTTTTTGGTTTCAAGTCGTGTTCTCGGTTTTAAAAGGTATGCTCTTTCTAGTGTCTTTGTGGATTCTGCAGCTTCATCGATAAATTGGGGTTGGTAGCCGCTTTCGATAAAGCGTTCCTTCATTTTGGCTGCCTGTTCTCCATACAGTATGTGGATACATTGGAGCAGTTCCTTCTTAGGCGTTTGAATTGCCCACCGGGAATAGCATTTAGCCAGTTGGCGTGGTGACAGCTATCCCTTTGTATATAGGTCTGACAATCTGTTGGCTTGGTAAAGGTTTTGGTTTCTAAAATACCACTGTTGTTGGTTATAGTGATATCCAAGAAGTCTATACTGTTTTGACTGATGGAAAAGGTCAATTCAATGTTCCTGTCATTATTATTCAGGTAGCCACAGAAAGCGTTAAGGTTCTCCATATTGCCTTTCCATATATTAAAATATTTAACATTGAAGCCTATGCGATGGACCCGATTTGTCCATAGGCTTCAATGTTAAATTATTTTAATATTGAAACTGAGTCCATTTAACATAGTAAAAAATGGGAAAAGGCCGAATAAGGGCCATTTCTCATTGGCTATGGCCCCGTCATGTGTGTAAAAAATAATGGCCCCCCATTGTGGCCGCCACCCCCACGATTAACGCGAACCCGAAGCGTGGCGAGCGCAGCTAGCCCGCGAGGGGCGGCGGTGCGCGTCCTCCGACCTTTTCATTCCCCTACTATCCACGTCGGCGTGGAGTTGAGAATAGATTAGTGTGGCGAGCGCAGCGAGCCCCGCGAGGGGACGCTGATACCTGTGAAGCCCGCGAGGGGATGCAGGGATCTGTGAAGGTATCAGCGTCCCCTTGCGGGGCTCGCTGCGCTCGCCACGCTTCGGGCTCGGTGGCTCGCTGCGCTCGCCACACTAATCTATTCTCAACTCCACGCCGACGTGGATAGTAGGGGAATGAAAAGGTCGGAGGACGCGCACTGCCGCCCCTCGCGGGCTCGCAAAGCTCGCCACGCTTCGGGTTCGCGTCAATCGTGGGGGTGGCGGCCACAATGGGGGGCCATTATTTTTTACACGCATGACGGGGCCATACCTAATGAGAAATGGCCCATATTGCCCCTTTTACCATTTTTTACTATGTTAAATGGACTCAGTTTCAATGTTAAAAAAATTTAACATTGAAGCCTATGGACACGATGGACCCGATTTCTCTAGGAAACAAGTACGATTTTTTCTAATAAAAAGGCCTGTTTTCTGAATAAGGTTACTGCGCTGAAAGGATCCAGGCAGCGTCTGGCACAGCGTCTGCATTACAGGGAACAAAAGGTTAGCCTGCCACAGAGGCTGCACTTGGATGATCTCATTATAGCCAAAACACAAATTATTATTGATTCTTTGAAGTAAATACAGACATAAGCAATAATTGATGCTGTTAATCTGTGTGTCCTCCATGACAGCCGCCAGAACCAACGCACAGGGAGGGATAAATTAAGTGACATTCGAGTTTTATACAGTATCTGTGATCAAGGGAAGTGTTAACTCTTTGCAGAGTGCATAAGAAATTCATATAACAGTTTATACAGATACTGCATATTAGTATTAACAGTTTTTTATTAACAGTTTCTTATCACCGGCCAATCAGCTCCTACCTGTAAAGTTACAGGCTTGGTTGGTTTGAAACATGACAGGTAGGAGCTGATTGGACGGTGATAAAAAACAGACACTTTATCACTTCACCGAGCTTAATAAATCTACCTCTCAGTTCCTGCCCCAGTGGAGCTTACAATCTATATTCCCTACATGCACATGTACACGCACACACATTCATTCTAGGGTTAATTTTGTTAGGAGCCAAATAACCTACCAGTATATGTGTGGATTGTGGGAGGAAACCGGAGTACCCAGAATAAACCCACGCAAGTACGAGGAGAATATACAAACTCTGCACAGTTAGGGCCATGATGGGAATCGAACCCATGACCTCAGCGCTGTGAGGCAGTAATGCTAACCAATACACCGTCCGTACTGCCCGTATACAATACAATATTGCCTTATCAAGGGCTGTATTTATTTACCAGAGGATGAATCAGCCAGTGAAACAACATTTGAAGGTTTACTGCATTAAATCTTAGATTAGACCTGTTGCTTATGTTTTATTAGAGTCACACTGTCCATTTACTGGGTATGTGTGTCAATTAGCTGGTTTACCTGGGGCAGCTGGGAGGTCCCCTGTCCCTTGCTGCTCTGTTTAGCAGCGCAGTGGTGAAAAGATGCTGTGCGCATGCACAATCACAGCATTCCCATGAAGCCATGCCCCATTTTGGTAAGGCCACTCGCCCTTTTTGGGTCCAGACTCTCATTCTGTAAATGTTCGGGATGAGGGATGCTATTACTTAATCTTTCAACCCAAAGTTTTTTTTAAAGTACAGTAGACAGTGATGAGGATATGCTGTACATCTCATATTATACACCATCAAATGCTACTGTGTGGTGGAAATGGGCCCTCTTCAGCATTTGCACTGGTCCCCCTCAATAAGCCTGGGCCAGAGTAACCAGTAGTGCCCCCCCTCCTCATGTTGCCTCTGAGAATCTTCAGTGAAGATACATTGATGGAAGTTGCAATATACTTGAGGGGAGATGTAATAAACCAGCTAGAAAGTGAAGTTGCCCATAATAAACAAATATATTCTCTCTTTTAGTCAGCATTGTACCCACTGTGGATAGCTGCATGTAGATGAGGGACCCAGGATTGCACCCTGCTTGTAGCAGTGGCAGTAGCAGCTGCTGCTGGGTGAGAAAGGAGAAGCGGGGCACTGGAGTGGGGATGGAGCTGCCTGATGACTCCTCAGATCTCTAAGCCAGATGTTAGGATGGGTGTGTACGGAACCCTGTTGTGGAACTACACAGTCCTGGTGGCAGGCTTCACCTCTAACAGCCATGTTCGAAAGGGTAAAGTAGATTCACCCCAATCCCGGTGCCGTCAGGTCTTTATAGGAGACAAGGCTGCCGCAGGAGGTAGAGAGCTGCAAGATGGAAATATACAGACTAAATGGGCACACACTGTCCAACCATGGGTTAAGACCCACCAATGTAACAATGCATACAATGTTACCTGGGATAAAATTTCAACAATACACAAGCTGACATGGAGAATAATAGAAAAATAACTAATCAATTGCAACAACGCAAGAAGATGACAATAGAAGAAATAAACAGAGGCTGTTAACCCCTGACTTATCTGAGGTAGAGACCCACAGACCACTACAGGAGTAGAGTACAGTAATGGCTGACAGGCAGACTGACAAGCAGGCTGGGATTAGCACCAGGAACACGCTGACTAAGGCACAACCTATGGAAGGCACACTGGATGCTATAACCGGTGTCCATTACAGGTGCCAAAGGTTTTTAAATGCATTACCCCGGCTACAAGCGTGGATAATAAGCTGCTGCTGGTGCCAGGTGGAAATTCAGGGCATTGCTAGGTGATGCTTCCCTGCTGTCAATCGCAGGGAATAAGTTCAGGAAGTTCTGCCTCCCCACTGCTTGCCCGGAAGCCGCCGTCCGCCACCAGCACCTGTCCCCGAGCCTCCAGCACATGCCATAGCAGAGGAGCTCGGGGAGACAGAGGGCAGGTGGCGGCAGCGGCACCTAACACCAGAGACTGTGAGGAGTCTGACAATTCATCTGATTATTCTGACTCCTTGGATCACTGGCTGATAGATCAGAGGAGCCATTATTAGCCTGAGAATCAGCAACATGGAGATGGTTGGGACCCACTTTGGGGTCAATACCCACAATTAAGAACTGTGCTTCTATGCCTGGAGATTGATAAAGTGGACAGAGATACAAACCAACCAGCACCTGTAATTTTTTAAGCCCAGCTTGTAACATGGCATTTAGGTAGCTGATTGGTGGTATTTTACTTCGTCCACTTTATCTCTTTCCAGCACACAGAGGCGGAACTACCATTGGTGCCATGGGTAGAGTGCACAGGGGCCCCCAAGGTTTAAGGGGCCCACTGCTGCCCCTGTCATCTTCTTCCTGTCACCAACTCTTTTTCCCCTGCCTCTCCCTGTCACCTACCACAATATGCACTGGGAACATGGGTTGAGGTGGAGGAGGGGGGCCCAAATGAAAGTTTTGCACCTGGGCTCACCGCCCACAATTTCCGTAACTACCAACACATATGGGTCACATTATACAAAAGTACAATTAAAAGCTGATTGGTTGCTATAGGCAACTTCTCCAGTTTATCTCTAAGGTTTGATACACCTACCCCTTGGTGGGATAATGGGGCCTACACATGGGGTGATTTCAGGGCATTTTCTAAGCAATCTGACTAGATTGTTTAGAAAATGTCCCTACATTACTCCGTGTGTATGGGCCATAGTGACAGTGATGCGCGGCTATTTATGTCCGGCATGCTGAATAAATCTAGTTAATTGCTGGGCAGGGACAGTGTTCTCATTGGGGGCGGGACGTACTAAAATGAAAATGCGGTAAAATTTATGATTTACCGCATTTTCAAATTTACCAAAACCCGACCGCACCGTCTTCGGCGGCCAGAGTATCGCCACCTTTGGGTGGCGATACCCTATAGAGTCCTATGGGCTTCTATCGCCACCCGCTGCCCGCCATCCGCACCTCCCTCCCCTGTCCTACATGCTGCTCGTACATCCCCAGCAGCATGTCACAGCCGGGGATGTACTTCCGGCTGCAGGGGGAGAAGGAGATGTCATGGGATGCCGCAGAGCCCAGGAGGTGACGGAGACCCCCCGCAAACCACATTACAGGTATCGCGGGGGGCCTCCGTCACTGCACCGCGATGCCAGCCGAATGTGTTAGTAAATATGCGCTTGCATCGCAGCGGGGCGTGGCGAGGAGCGGTGATGTATGTTAATACATCCCGCCGTGGAGAACACTGTCCCTGACAGATTGCTCAGCACACATTGCTGACACATCAATGTGTGCTGAGCGATCTTGCTGAGCCTTCTGAGCGATCTAGCATCAGAAGGCTCAGCAAATCTCTCAGTGTATGACCCTCAAGTTTAAAATGTTGCCAACTGTATGTTTTATTAACACTGAATGTCATGGATTCACAGAACGATTTCATCAAACAAATGAAGAGAAATGAATATTATTGGAATAATTACCGAAATGAATTGGTGAAACCAGGCAAGTGATATTCAGTCACTCACATGTACTAGAGGATCACTGTATTCATGCAATTGGGAAGGCAATAACCTGAATAATTCAGTTCCAAACTACTCTTTGGACTCTTGGGCATGGTGCCATTTACACCCTGCTGTTGAATAAATGTGTTTTATTATTTAATAACATTTTGATGAAACCACATTGAAGTACATATTACATATTGCAGTTTATAGCACTATTATGTTTATTACACATCCAATTCAAGACATAATTTCTTTTTTAAAGACTGATCATCTCATCAGCCCGGAATAAGCTCAGATGCTCAAACGTCTGATTTTCTTTTGAAAGGTGGATGTTCTGTAACAGAATTACAGTATATAATATTTATGGCCAAAACACCATAATATCTTATTTCCCAAGCTATCTGATGTTCTATACGCATACGTTTATTGAACAAGGAGGAAACACTGGATATGTCTCCTGTGACTGAACCACATTACAATATATATTGTCTCAGTAAATGCAGAGTGTGCAGAAATACAGACAGTTCATTTGTCTCACAATGATGACGGTGCGTAGACAATTTATATATGTACATATGTGAAGATACTGATACCAAAAAAACTCTTACGAGTTGGTTATCCAGGACCTACTCAGATTATTTATTGTATGTAACAGGCAAAAGTGGCGTAACTACAAATATAGCACCCCCCACCGGGAAGTTTTAGCAGTGCCCCCCCCCCCAAGAAAAGTTAACCCCCCATCCCACCCTGCCTTACACCTATTGACGCCTCTGCCGCGTCTGTAACCGTGACCCACTGATCTACTTGTCTGTGGTCCCAGCACTCCTGCTGCTAATGAAAAATATCACTCACAAAATGTCCGCCCCCTAACAACAGACCATTTTTGAGGATGCTGGAGGAGGCCACCTTCATTAGCAGCAGGAGCCGAGTCAGGAGGAGAACCGAGCCCGCAGACAAGTAGATCTGCATGTCAATGGCAAGCGGCAACGGGGGTGGGGGGCTAAGGAAGGCAGCAGTGGAGCGATAGTAACCGAAGACCCAAGTCGCCCACACTTACTCAGCACCTCCCCGCCATCGTGGGGTCTGCAGGGCTATTGTTATGCTATTGACAGGCTATATCAGTGCTTGGGGCTTCCAATCATAAAATATACAGTATGGACAAACATAGGTGAATTCTGTCCCTTACTACATAACTAATCCTAAGGATGACATATAAACACAATTTACTTGTTTTTCTGAATTCCTCAATAAGAAATTTTTGGCTTAGGGAAGCCATGAAAAAAGACCCTCCAACACACTAGGGCACTGTGACTCTAAGCATCTGTGTACCTCTGGTTTAGAAGTATATGTATTAATCTTTGCTATTCTATGAACAGTATTCAATATATGCTGATCGGCACACGCCTATTCAATTCTGCTATTTCTGACAGAATTGAAGGCTGTCAGTTTTGTCTTTTTTTAAAGATGAAACTGTTATGTTGGAAATGGTCGTGGATTGTTGAATCTGCGGCTGTTTTCTGACAATCCGCGTCTGTTTTTGCTGACCTACATTCCCACACTCGACAGTCAGCAGACTCGGCACATTGAATTCTTATGGTCAAGTTAGTGGTCAGAAGCTGGCAAAAACATCCAGGTTTCTAACTGTCGGGATGTCCGACAGTCAGAATCCCAGATTGGATGCCCCCTCATATGTTCTTTATGCATGCATTGCAATAATTTTTACTTTATGTGGATTATCTGGAATTTATACACACCGGCAACATCATCGGATAATGTAAAGCATAACCGATTTCCAGATTGAGCCAGCCTCAGTGCGGGACCGGGAGACGGTCGGGGACTTACGTGCATCTCATGTGCACGCGCCCTATTCTGGCGGACAAGGCGGCACATGGCGTGCCGGGAGCCACTCTAATGAGAGCAGCTCCATATGTACAGGCATTTCTGTGTACATTGTTATAGGAACCACTGGTTAGGACTTGGTGGTTGGATAAGTGTTAAAATATGATCTGGGGTATAGATACTTCGATTTATCAGGTATGTTTAAATGGACAGAAATGAGATAGATAAATAGATATGAGATGGATAGATATATTATACAGATAGACATATGACAAATGAGAAAGAAATAGATATGCTATGGTTATATATTGAATGGATATATTGAATACATTAATTGCTAGATATATGTATATTGCATAGATAGATAGATAGATAGATAGATAGATAGATAGATAGATAGATATGAGAGATGATAAATATGAGAGTTAGGGATACATTGATATGGATAGATATAAGACAGAAGAGATAGGAAGATATTACATAGAAATTATTTAAAAAAGTAAGATATATTTTAGTATATTTTCATATGGTCTGAAGTGTGAATGCATAGACATTTGCAAAGCATAAAAATAATAATAATTATAAATATACTAATGTGATATAGATATAAAAGTGAGAATGGTAGATAGAGTGATATTCAATAAGGGTGTAGTATATTAGCTTGACACCAATATGTCAACAGTGACAAAAGGTAAACACAGCGAAATGATGACATGAACAGGTTGATGCATGAAAAGGTTGACATGAGGTTTTCTTGTGTTTTTTTTTTTTATATAAATGTTGACACCTGAGTATGTGGACCCCCAATTAGTGTACCGCATCCCCTCGCATCAGGCCAGGTGCCTTGCTCTGATACACTTTGCAAACTTTACCATTCCCAATCGGAGTCCACGTGGATGTTAAAATATGAAAAGTGACAAAAATGAAAAAAATCCCCCAAAACTCAATGCCAACCTTTTCCATGGTTTGACCATAGCCATGTTGACATTTTGCTTGTGTCAACATTTTGGCCATGTTGGTCATATGCATGTCGACCATATGTTTTGACCTACTGACTGCCAGCATACCATCCGCATCCCATGCAACACACACACATATATATATATATATATATATATATATATATATATATATATACACATGATGGATACATATATATGATATATATGATGGATACATATGAGGTGTACATGTAGGACTGATAAATAAGTACATAAATAGAAGAAACATGAGATGGGCTGATATGAAATAGTCAGAATTGAATGCTAGAGACCAATAGAGAGGGGGATAAATAGATTGTAATTGATAGATGACTGTTATGAGATAAATCTGACATACTGTAGATATATATGATAGATAGATAGATATGATAGATAGATATATAGATAGATAGATAGATAGATAGATAGATAGATAGATAATGCAGAAAATTTACATCTTATATATAGAATTGTGTACAAAGCCTGTAGAAGTTGTACCCAACATATTGTAGATCTATTTTATTTCTTTTATATATACATATAGTGTAGTATATTTCCTTTATTTTGTTGTACATGACGCTGTGCTGCCTTACCACAAAGTCATGTTTAGAGATATTCATATAATACAAATGATAACAGCTGATACAATAGTCACGTCAGATCTCACAGACTGACACAAGCTGGCTCACAGTAATAATGGTATCTTACCTGGTTCCTTTTCATATTCCATCCGTTGTGTCCCATTGGAGTGTGTCTGCTGCTGTTAGAGGAACACACTGAGCGGCACATTTCCAGGCATGCTGAGAGCAGAGATGCTGCAGGCAAGCTGCTACTGGAGGGACAGGAGAGAGGCGCAGAGAGCCTGTGTGACATAGGGGAGAGGTGTGCTTCTATAGCATGGATATAAAGTACTCTGGGGGAGGTTTATCAAAGCTTGGAGAGAGATCAAGTGTACAGAGATGAATTACCAACCAATCAGCTTTTTACATTTTACAGGCTGTGTTTGAAAAATGTCAGGAGCTGATGGGTTGGTACATACTTCACTTTATCTCTTTCCAAGTTTTTATAAATCTATCCACTAGTCTTCTAACACTTTACAATGATGTACAAACATATTCATCCTAAAAATGTCTGTCATCTGGCATCTGGGCATCTGTTGTGTTTTATTTGTGGTTCCATATAAATGGCCACACAACATGCATGTAGCCACAGGGATCATTGGTTCTATCACCAATGCTGGGAATCTTGCTGATGATTCAGTGTAAATGTATCGATCTCTCAATCCTTTTTTCCACAAAAAAATGTAACAGCTACATAATGTGGGCTAAGTGAAATGAGGGAGATTGCTAGACTAGTCAGGGAGAGAGGGAGATTGCTAGACTAATGAGGGAGAGAGGGAGATTGTTGCTATTTCAGGGAGTCTCCTGCACAATGCAGGAGGGTAGGGAAGTATGAAATGTGGTAATTGAGAGGGTCGCAAATCCGTAGGCAGCTGATTATTGATAGACTGTGCATGTGTACGGCCTGTAGTACACATGCGCGTGGCCATCCTGCGATGTTAGATGAAGATTCCTTTGATGGAAAAGTGATGGTGCTTTGGTCTGGCACCAGTACATGTACAAGACTGAGTCAGCGACATGTGTCGCAAGGTGCAGTTCCAGGTCTACTGCTAGCCAGATGATTAGGCCGGGGGCATAAAATCAAAGATAGTCAAAAAACTTAATAGTAGAATAAACATCAGATCCTACTTCTCATCTGCTGGACAATTGCGATGATTCCAGAATATCCAGTTTACACCATGTATCTATCTTTTTAATTCTTGGAACCCTTTGAGAATAAAACAAGACATCAACATTAACGGGAGGATATATCCCCACACATATAACTACTTCTAAAAAATCATAAAGCACTTGAACCTTTTTATTGTTTTTAAGGATCTATATACATGGAAGCTCATAATACACCATATTTAATGTTTATAAAATGAAAATCCACCTGATGAATAGATGGTTATGCCACTCTTAGGAGCACCACCACCTGTGTATATTGGTATATTCATTTTCCTCATAGTTGGATTTTTAATGTCTATCTCATATATTTGTGGTGCAGATTCATATCCTCTCCCTTTATCTTATTCTGGTTGATTCGTTCCTACATTGAGTAGATGTGGTTAGTTAATTGTTTAATGAGAAAAACTTGTATGGTGCATGGGTGAGTATTGTGTGCAGGTGCATCTATTGTAGCTATTGTGTGTGCTGATTGGTGTTGCAAACATGGGTCATGGAGAACTGAGAGTCACTTTTTTCTTGCAAATGATTTGCAGCCCGAGCACTGCAAGTGTACACGCAAGATTGCGAAGCCACCACATAGCACTTGTGGTCAACTTCCCTTGTATACGCCCAGGTTTCCGCCCATATTTGCCCTCTTGTGAAGCCGCGCCCAGAGAAACACGCCTCCAATTTAGGCCTCGTTCGCAAGCGGCAGTTGCGCATGCACAATGAGCTAAATTCTGCATTGCGTGAGACTTCACATGCAAGCGTATCAACCAGAGTAAGGTCCTATGTGTAAGATAAAAAAGAAATAAAAGGAAGCAGCGCACAGTTTTGAGGATGGAAAAATTGGAATAGATTGGATAATCTTTTTACAGAAAATTTTAATAACGTGAGTTAACACATACAATTTGTAAATGGCATACATATGACACAATAAAAATCTAATAAAATCAATATATGGACACCTCTGATACTAAGGCTGGTTGCCGGAGAGTCTGTTCCTATTATACCCCCGATTGAATAGAAAGTTTTGATGAATCAATAGTTACCACCCATAATAGGATATGTGTATCCTCCGTTGGTCTTCCGTGCGGTCGGCCCAAGTTGGCACAAATTACCGACAAACACAGGTATAGATGGTAAATCCAATCCAATGATGTTTAATGGAAAGGTAGTTTGGGGCTAAGATGGTGAAAGCCCTTGGAGGTGATGCACAGTCCTTTGGTGCAAAATTCACTTTATCGATTCCTGGGGGTTGGTTCAGGCTACAATCCGGCACAGGTCAGCACATAGAGGGGGGTCCAAGCAGCTCCCTGCCGCGTTTCGCCACTCCAGGTGGCTTTATCAAAGGTGGTAAAGCCACCTGGAGTGGCGAAACGCGTCAGGGAGCTGCTTGGACCCCCCCCCTCTATGTTCTGACCTGTGCCGGATTGTAGCCTGAACCAACCCCCAGACTCGATAAAGTGAATTTTGCACCAAAGGACTTTGCATCACCTCCAAGGGCTTTCACCATGTTAGCCCCAACCTACCTTTCCATTAAACATCATTGGGTTGGACTTACTATCTATACCTGCGTTTGTCGGTAATTTGTGCCAACTTGGGCTGACCGCACGGAAGACCTACGGAGGATACACATACCCTATTATAGGTGGTAACTATTGATTCATCAAAACTTTCTATTCAATCGGGGGTATAATAGGAACAGACCAGGGCCATTTCTAGAGGCGGACAAGCCGTGCAGCAGCCCGGGGCGCTGCACGGCTTGTCCGCCTCTGTTGAACAGCCGGGGCGCCCGCCATCTTCCCCCACGCCGCTGCCCACCGCTGCCCCCCCGCCGCCCCAGGCATTGTGGGGGCATATGTGTGGCACTGTGGGGGCATATTTGGCACTGTGGGGGCATATATGTGGCACTGTGGGGGCATATATGTGGCACCGTGGGGGCATATGTGTGGCACTGTAGGGGCATATCTGTGGCACTGTGGGGGCATATTTGGCACTGTGGGGGCATATATGTGTGGCAATGTGGGGGCATAGCTGTCACTGTGGGGGCATATATGTGTGGCACTGTGGGGGCATATATGTATGGCACTGTGGGGGCATATATCTGGCACTGTGGGGGCATATTAGTAAACAGCATCAGTTGTGCGGCAGCGGCGCGTTGGGCATAATGTGTAATAGGCATTACGTTGTGGGGAGTATTGTGTACTTGCCATCATGGTGTGCG
This sequence comes from Crinia signifera, assembly GCF_055691185.1. Lineage (NCBI taxonomy): Eukaryota > Metazoa > Chordata > Amphibia > Anura > Myobatrachidae > Crinia > Crinia signifera. The sequence goes on along the minus strand of NC_139222.1, from coordinate 214,188,645 downwards.
CAGTAATGTGTAATTGGCGTAATATGTAATTGTCATCACAGTGTGCGGTGTAATGTGTAATTGTCATCACAGTGTGCACAGTAATGTGTAATTGGCATCACGGATAAAAAGTGTATAATGATTTAAGTAGCCTGTCATTGTTTGGCCTTGATCTGTGAGGCGTACTAGGCCACTGTGTGGGCCTTTATATTTTTATGTCACTGTGTGGCCTTCAGCCCACCAACTTAAGTGCGGGAGGACAATAACAATTCCTGCGGTAACCAATGTCTGAACATGCAGATTGCAAAAGTGAGCTGTAAGGTAATTGTTTTGCTGCTAGACCACGCCCTTATTTTAAGCCACACCCGCTTTCAAAATAAACCACACCCTCTATTTCGCCGCGCTCGCCGAAGGCGCGCACAGTTTCTTTTATTTCATGTTACGTAATGGGGGGGGGGGGGGGCACATTTTTATTTCTTTGCCCTGGGAGCTAAATTGTCTAGAAACGGCCCTGGAACAGACTCTCCGGCAACCAGCCTTAGTATCAGAGGTGTCCATATATTGATTTTATTAGATTTTTATTGTGTCATATGTATGCCATATACAAATGTTATGTGTTAAATCACGTTATTAAAATTTTATCCAATCTATTCCAATTTTTCCATCCTCAAAACTTCTGCACCCTTGGTACGGGACTGACTATCCCTCCCACTAAGCAGCAGCAGAAAGATCAACTCAGAGTAAAGCGCCACCCAGCTCTGACCTTCGGGCCAGTTCTAAATTTCTTCACTTCCTATGTGTAAGATTGATTTGACTTCACAAACAAATTCAACATTTGCTTAATTTATTAAACATTTTGCTCTACTCGGGAGGGGGGGGGGGGGACATTGTATAAATATACAGTATCAAGATACACAGTCAATAGATTGACAACATATTGGTCTACATGGTCAAAAGTTTAATAGGATTAAAAGGTCCTTTAATCGACAGGTTCAAACATTTGACATGACAATGCTTGACACAAGTTTTTGGGGAGATTTTACATATTTTAACTTTACTTTAACTTGCATTACCATCCACATGGACTATAGTAACCTGTTCAGAGCGTAGTAGAATCAGAATCACTTTATTGGCCATGTACAGTATACTCTCGTATATTACGAATTTTTTGTGGATACAGTGTAGCTTCAAGCGTGGTACAAGAGGCATAACAGGACATACATACTTTGCACCAAAAGTCAATTAACAAGTTATGATTTGCAAGGTTAGACAGAGCAGTTAGGTGTTCAAATTAGCAGTATCTTAGAGTACATTGTTCAATAGTTGAATAGCTATCGGGAAAAAGCTTTTTGCAGTTCTTGATGACTTGGCAGGGATGGACATGAAGCATCTACCTGATGGGAGAATATCAAACAAGTTATGAGACAAGACATTGGCTTGACGGCAATAATTTACAAAAATATGTGGAAAACTGAGACAAGACATTGGCTTGATGGCAATAATTTACAAAAATATGTGGAAAACTGAGACAAGACATTGGCTTGATGGCACTAATTTACAAAGATACTGTATGTGGACAAAAAAATGGCGCCATGAAGACTTAGACTCTCTCGATCTTTCAGAAAAATAAAGAATTTCAAGAAAAATGGGACTCTACATTAGATAGATGTTCCCTAGCATTAATGGAGATTGTGATTGAATATAGGATTAAAAAAGCCAAATCACTTGAAATAGAGATAGAGTCCATGAAGAGCAAATTAGAACCATACAAACTAAAAATTACAAGGAAAGAGACATTGCTGTCACAGATAAATTCATTAGTCTGAACAAACACTGATTGAAGGTAAATGTAAAAAAATTCCAAAGAGATTTGAAAGACTACCAAACGGGAAATGTTAGAACATATAAATTTAAAACGGCTAAGACCCTCTACAAGAAATCAACCGAGGAAGAGAGTTACCATCACAGGAAGCAGAATGTTCAACAACCAAAAAGAAAAGGTAGTTATAAAGAATCTTCTAGGGATAGACGGATATTCCATTAGCAAATCAAACACGATTTAATGCGAGACCATCACCTACTTCAATTAGGTCAACAGATATGGGGTCTAGACCAAAAGATAGAAACATACGATGAGAACATAATATCCCATCTGAAAGTTTTTTAGACACACACCCAATGGTGTAAAGATGAGAGAAAAAGATAGGAACACCGAAATGAAGGAGATATTCAGACCAATAGATAAACGAGGAGGGAAGAAAGAGAGAGAGCAAAAATACTAAATAGGAAAAAAGACATCACTAACATCTTTAACTTATCCTCTAAAAAACTACAGAAAGATGAACTAAGACTACTTACTTAAATTAACCCCAATCAGTACTGCAAATATATCTGATTTGTTTATCGAACTAAATAGATATGTGAGAACTATGTGCAGACAAAAATATTTTGCTCAAAAAAATCGGTACTTATGTAATATCTAGGCTCCCATTTTTCTTATGAGACCGCGTCCCCTTGCGGGGCTCGCTGCGCTCGCCACGCTTCGGGCACGGTGGCTCGCTGCGCTCACCACACTATATAAAATCAACTCCATGCGTAGTTGGATAGTAGGGGTATGAAAAAATGGGGTGCATTTAACATGGGAGCCCAGATAATACATAAGTACATAAAATCTTTATAAAAAACTGATCCAGCTAGTCCAATTGTACTGGATGTCCAAGACACTATAGCATTAGATATCCTTATTGAACTTGAAAATTAAAACCTAGGTTCCCTAACTAATAATAAAAACAAAAATGTATATGACATCAATAAAGACAATTTAAGATTGAGATCAGAATGTTATCCCATTAAGTCAAAGGGGGCAAGCATAGAAAGTTTTTATAAGACCACCCTTGATGACTTTAAAATACTATGCAGGAAATCTATAGAAGGAAATTACATCGGAAGGGTCACTAATTTGAATAAATGGGAAAAAATAATACTTCAGAGACTTACCAATGACACCTCCCTTGTCTTCAAACCAGCGGACAAGGTAGGAGGTCTGGTTATATAAGATAGAATAGATTGTATAGCTGAAGCGACCAGACAACTTAACAATACGGAATTTGATAAGATTCTTTCACATAATACCTCACAAGAATTTACTTTGGAATTTAAAGTACTGTTAGATCAAGCTTTAAACAATAATGTAATTTCTAAAGAAGATTATCATTTTCTTTTCAACCCACATCCCACTACACCAATATATTATCATCTCCCCAAAGTTCATACTTCCCTCACATCGCCCCATTATATCTGGCATATGTTCACTCGCTTCAAATCTCTCTCACTATGTAGATTCTTTTTTTACAGTCACGGGTGTCCACTTTAAAATCCTATATAAAAGACACACTGCACTTTTTGAATTTGGTTAAGAATGTAGAATGGAGGGAATCATACCCATATATACTCGAGTATAAGTCGACCCGATTATAAGCCGAGGCACCTAATTTTACAACAAAAATCTGGGAAAACTTATTGACTCAAGTGGGACCCTCACTCGAGTATAAGCCGAGAGGGGATTTTTCAGCATAAAAAAATGTTCTGAAAAAGTAGGCTTATACTTGAGTATCTATGGTATACATTTTTTGACACAAGGGGTGAGATTTAATAGGATGAGAGATTCAGAAAGTGAGAGATTTGGGAAGAAATCCCCTGGTTTTTTTTTTTTAAAGCGGCAATCATTTACACAGCAAAACCAGTTTGATTTTGCAGTGTAAATGATTGCCGCTTTAAAAAAACCTGGAGATTTCTTCCCAAATCTCTCACTTTCTGAATCTCTCATCCTATTAAATCTCACCCTAGATGTGCAGCATTTGAACACTAATATACCCTACAAACTAGGAGTTGAAGCAAAAAAGAACAGGCTACTAAGTGATGAAGATCTCACCCCAGAGCATAGTTCCTTCATTCTGGATTCTGTAACATTCATACTCCAGCACAATCACTTTATGTTTTTGGACACTCGCTACCTTCAGGTGATGGGGACGGCCATGGGGACCAGGTTCGCGCCGAGCTATGCAAACCTCTACATGGGCTTGGTGGAAGACCAGCTTGTGTGGGAGGGTTTGGTAAGAATCTGATCCTCTATGGCCGTTACATTGACAACCTTTTCTTTATTTGAGATGGGGATCAACAGTCTGCACTTACCTTTGTTTCTCACCTCAATCACAATCATTATAATTAATTATTTACACACTCCTATCACAAAACCTGTATCAACTTTTTGGATATCTCACTCGAAATCATTGATAATCAAATAGTGACCTCAAATTACCAGAAAGAGGTGAAAAACATCCTGAGAGGACAGTTGCTTCGTATTCAAAGCAACTGCTCGCGAGATTTTATGTTTAAAACACAGGCTACATCTATGATGGAGTGACTCGAGGGGAGAGGATATCCAAAAAAGCTGGTCAGAGGTGCCTATGAAGAAATATTAATGACAGATAGGGACCATCTATTAGAGGGAAATTCCAAAAGGAGTCAACCACAAACTAGGACGCATAAGGAGGGAACTATATAATTTATTTCAAAATGTAACAATCAATACCAGAGCATTAAAGGAATAATTCAGAAAAACTACAATATCCTCAAACAAGACATTATTCTAAGGAACATTATACCAGAGAAACCTAAATTTATATTCAAGAAAAATAAAACTTTCAGGAATCTATTAGCACCAAGTTTTCTAAAAAAAATTAACAATAAGATGAAGCAAAGACATGTTTGACAACTAAAGTAAAAGGATGCTATAAATGCGGAAAACATAAATGCCTAACATGTAGTCATATTCAGAATTGAATTAAGATACTGAATCTTGGCCCAGGTCTGGAGGTTATTAACATACGAGGGTTTATAAATTGTGACACCACATACGTAGTCTACATGCTCATTTGTGGGTGTAGGTTACGATATGTGGGTCGAAACACCTGTGCTTTAAAGAAAAGATTTCGAGAACCTTGAATAAATATTATAAACAATAATGTATTACATAGTGTATCTAGACACTAAGAAACACATCAGAGTAATCCCAAATGCCTTAAACTGATAGGTATAGAACATGTGGAAGTTACTAAGAAGGAGGTGAACAGAGTCGGATAAAGCCTTCGGGGGGGGGGGGGCAGAGCACTTTAGAAAGGGGGGTCCCCTCCTACTTGTCACTACTGGCCGGGAGACAAAACTGCATGGGAGAATATTGCACTGTCAAAACACAGAGTAAAAGCAGTATAAACTTGGTGAATGGTCAACTGGGGGGGGGGGGATTAATATATATGTGCTTTTTTGAAGCTTGGTGCATCTGGCCCAATGAAATTGATTGATGGCAGTAATTGCCTCTAATGATTGTGCAAAAAAATACTAGATTAATAGTCTCATTAAACTTGTCCATGCCATCTTCATTTGCTTTATTATTTATAATATTCTGTTGAATCAAAAATCAAATGCAAAAAATGATTCCAATTACTTTTGTCAGTTTCAAGTTACAGTATTTCTGAGAAATATATGGCTTCCTTTTTGTTCGTGGAAGTGTGCTAACAAATGTATCCACATCTTTATGTATTTGGAAAAGTATTTAGTAACTCTTTGTAGAAGGGATTTAGGAGGTAATTCTGGTTGACTCACAAAGCTACGAATTTTGCAGCCTTGCGAGCCAACGAAACACCACTCACACAAACGCCTGCTCCCCTCGCACGGTGAATAACACCAAATGTGAACTGCCCACCTATTTCCCTACCAGGGTGCCGCAAATCTGGGTCATCGAAGAGTGACTTAGATTTCCGAGCGCTTTAGAAATCATTCGATGGTCGGCGACCATCGAATGATTTCAGCCCCACACGCAAGGCTTCAAATAGATGTTTATTCAAAACATGCGTGCGGGGCCAAAATCATTCGATTATCGCCGCCCATCAAATGATTTCTAAAGCGCTCGGAAATCTAAGTCAATCTATGGTGACTCAGATTTGCGGTGCCCTGGTACGGGAACTAGGTGGGCAGCTCACATCAGGTGACGTCAGCTGCCCACCCCTGGCACCTGCGACACAGCCGAATTACCATGGGAATGCCCAGCGTTTTCTTAGTGACGCCCATGAAACGCTCCGTCCCAGCTCCATGCAAATGGGCCGGCCACTTTACAAGTCACCGTGTCCATTCGCAAGCAGAGCCTGCACGTGCGCAGTAGCAAAACATCGCTCCCCCGTGCTAACACGCAGGGGAGAGTGAAGATCTGAATGACCTCCTTAGAGTTTTAAATGTAGTAGTCCGATAAAGTTTAGAACTTTTGTGTAAAATGTATTAATGAAATAAATCTGAACATAACTCACACTAGCGCTGATTAACCCTTTAATCAAACCTCATCTATCCCAGCTTATTGGAGGTCAACAGATTTTCAGTTCTCTAAACCTGTTTTACGTGACTAGTTACAGACACCTTGTCCGTATCAGCTATAAGACTAGGAACATTAGGAGAAGCTGATAAGGATAAAGCTGTTGCATTGAGCTGGAGGGAGATATTTGGGCATGGCGATGGCAGAAGTCCGGCTCTTAGCTTTATCTGTGACCATCTGTACTGAAATATATAAGCTACTACCCGAACACTTTTTGCTCAGGCTTTTAAAGCAGCATTTCCATTAGAAACGTTTGTGAAAGCGCTCACCCATGTAACAACATTGTGCTTAATAGCTAATTTTTTTTTGCAAAAAGCATAGTCATAAACTGTAGAGAAGTACATAAGGAGATCAGTGTTTAGTAGTCATTATGTACAGTATATTTTTCAAAGGTTAACCTGATTACTCATGCTTGATATGAATGATTATCATTCTAGTTAGGAGTGGAGAAGGTTTAAGCAGTAATAAAGGGACTATGTAAAAACCGGACACGGGCAAGACTACAGACTGCTGGACTGGACATCAGAATCTGCAGTCCAGAGCTTGTAGTGTCCGGTCCGGGGGGGGGTGTCCCGTCCTGGGGGTGTCTTGTCCGGGGGGATGCCTGTGATAGCTTTCGCCAAGGACATGGGGAAGGGGAGATTACAGCCTCCCCTTGCGGTCCGGTTTTTGCCACATGCCCGGACCATACAGGGAGGCTTTATTCTCCCACTCCTCCTCTCCCTGGTGACAGCTGTCACGTGAAGCCCCCCCTGCACAGGACGCCTCCAGGATGGAACACCCCCAGGACCGGACATTACAAGCTCCAGATTGCAAATTTTGATGTCTGGTTTGGCGGCCCGTGGTCTTGTCTGGGTCCAGTTTTTACCCATACCCGTAATAAATGAGGAAGTGGAATCATTTCTTGAATAAAATGAACAAAAAACATGTGATAAACAACCAGCCAATCAGTTTCTAACTGTTATGTTACAGGCTGTTTGAAATTTAACAGTAAGGAGCAGGTTGGCTGGTTGTCTATCACATACCCTCCAACTGTAACGATTTAGCTGGTACAGTTCAATTTTTTATGGTCTGTACCGACTAAATCAAAGTGTACCGAATGTACCGGTTTTTGGCGATCGGGCATCCGTCTCGGAGGTTACTGTACACAGCGGCCGGGCAGCCAATCATAAGTGGTGGTGTTATTGGAGGCGGGTGATGGGAAAGAGCTCATGCTGAGCCTCCTGTCAGCACAGCACATGCTGTAGTTGTGTGCTGCTGCTGAGGGGATGAGAGACAATACCAACAATCGCCCCTCAGCTTTAGAATCTTCTGCGTATGTACCCCCGTTGCTGGGTCATTGAAATTATATCTGTGGTTCACCTGGGCGTGCTCGTATCTGGCCAATCGCAGCTGGTCTGTGCTGTACGCCCTCCAACAGTCTATATATATTGTAGATCCAGGCTCTACGTTTTGCACTATAGCCGACATTAATGTGCTGGCATCGCGGGTGGCCACATTTGTCAGGAAACACTGCCCTGTTTCCCTGCAGATTCCCCCGAATACCCACTGCTGGGGTAACATTCGCCCTACATTGCTTTGCCCCTGACAAATAGGGTGAGATTTATTGGGATGAGAGATTCAGATAGTGAGAGATTTGGGAAGAAATCTCTAGTTTTTTTAAAGCGCAATCATTTACACTGCAAAATAAATTGGTTTTGCATGTAAATGATTGCTGCTTTAAAAAAACCCTGGAGATTTCTTCCCAAATCTCTCTCATTTTCTGAATCTCTCATCCTATTAAATGTCACCCATAAGGTCTCGTCCACCTCTACTATGCGGTCTGGTCCACCAATACGGCACTGCGGCTGCACCAATAGATCCATCAAGCAGGCCTCCCGCATCCATTTATTGTACAGTACTGCAGTCTTCTTCGACATATCAAGCTGTTGCCGGCAGTACTCTACCGAGGTTATCTCCTGCGCCCAGGAGTAGATAAACCTCACCAATGTCAGGAAGGGTAAGCGGCACCCGGGGAAAAAGTGTGCCGCTCTAAGGCTTGCCTTCAGCCGACAAACCTTCACATGGCACCGCCACATACCTTCCATGAGACTCAGCCGCATACTTTGTCCATTGGCGCAATTCGCCGCCACCGGCAAAAGGTGATTGCGCTGGAACAATTCAATTGCCTCCGCCTCCGTCTGCAGCAATGAAAATAAATTCTGCGCAGCAGCCATTTCATTCGAAATAAGCAAATCACCAAGAATCAATTACTAGCTCACAAATGCACGTCCACTCCAAATCACCTCAGAGTGATTTCTGTGAGGATGTGACAGGGGGCGGGATTACCAGTGAGCGGGAGACAGTGAGCGGGAACGGGAGTGACTGAAATCGCATTGCATGCATCGTATGACACTATATTGCGGCATGCGATGCAATTTCACTAAGCTTGCGTACATTTAAAATGTGGGCGCCGTGCTAGGAAATAAGTACCGTTATTAGTAACAGATTTAACACAGTGGTTCAGAATGGCGATCCTTCCTGGGCTAGAGTTACAGTTTCTTGAGAAATTGGCTTCAGTAATTCCATGTGAGATCTCACCTTCCTGCTTTTCAGATTAGATTTTTTCCAATTCTTATTTCCTAAATTAATTGAAGTATTGATTCCACGTGGCTATATGTCTGCAGTGACACGTGTAGCTCAAAGAGCAGCAGTATGACTGCTATCCATCACGGTGCACTAATACCAAATCTGTAATCCTTCGGGGCAGATTGTTTAAAGAACCATAGCAGTTTAAGGCCACAACATGATGAGGAGAGTGTTTGCTTGGGGAAAGCTATGTTATACTGCATTGATACTCTATTTATACTTAAATTAAAACAGAGATGAAGAATATGCAATTCACAGTACACAATATTTAAGCACACAATATATAGCGACCAATTTTGAAACTTAATAAATATCAGATGATATGACTTCCTTCTGTCTAGCATGCCTTATGGACCAGTAGAAGGGGTGAACTGTGGGTACTTGTGTATTATCATGGCGCCCAGTTTTGCTACGTACGGCACTGTAGGGAAATCGCATTGCATCGCATTGCATCGCATCGCATGGACCATTTAAGGGTCATGCAATGCGATGTGATTTTTTTGTTCATTCACTGCACTCTCAGCCCCGGGGCATCGCATCGAATGTCCCGCAAAATCACATGCAATTTTATCGGGTGCGCGATGCCATGACATTAGCTGTACCATAATATCATTGTATGACATACAATGATGTTTTAGGCCACCCCCCCACTATCAATGCCAACCCAAAGCGTGGCGAGTGCAGCGAGCCCCGCGAGGGGCGTCGGAACGCGTCTTCCGACCTTTTCATTCCCCCACTATCCACATCGACGTGGAGTTGATTTTATATAGTGTGGTGAGTGCAGCGAGCCACTGAGCCCGAAGCTGCACTCGCCACACTATATAAAATCAACTCCACGCCGACGTGGATAGTGGGGTAATGAAAACGTCGGAGGATGCGTTCCGCCACAGCTCACAACGCTTTGAGGTAGCGTTGATAGTGTGGGGGGGGGGGGGGGGGGGCTAAAACATCCATTTTATGGTATAGGTAATGTCAAGGCATCGCACACCCTATAAAATCGCATGGGATCGCATGCAATTGAAAAAAGCATGCGAGTGCATGCAATTTTTGCGGGAGGTGCGATGCCATGCGATGCGATCCCCCGGGGCTAAGAGAGCAGTGAATAAATTACATAGGAAAATCGCATCGCATTCTGCGCATCCTACGATGCTTAGTGGGCGCCGTGATAATGCACAAGTACCGAACTGTGTTTTGCAAATACATATGAGAAACAACAGAGTGCCTTGGTTGCGGTGCACCGAGAAGAAAGGAGATAAAATAAAATAAAATTTTACTTTTAATAAGTATACTAAAATGAATTGCGAACATAAAACATACATATAATAAAATTGGATAAAAAGGAATCAGACTTCCTGACGTGGGGGGGGGGGGGGGGTTTGGAAAGATGTGGGGTTATCTATTTTATTGGTGTGACATTGTGATGCAGCCAAAAGTGTTTGGAAGGCAGTGGGTATTCATATACTAATCCACTGAGATGGGAACCATGTCCCTAATCCTTCAGATTGGCAGCAAGTATGCACAGGACTGGATACGGGCGGCGTCCTGTCCGTTACCAGTTTTAATCAAAGATCAATGGGACAATCCTGAATATTACTGTTAGAATATCGATTATGCAGATTTCTGTTACAACCGTTTATCTCCACTAGAGAGGTATCAGTGGTATATATTCAGTTCAATATTTGGCAGCGTGTGCCATGATGATATGATGGTATTTGCCAGCAGAGCCCTGCAGCGAATATTGATGGTAGGATATATAGCACCAAGTGCCCTGATGGTATATATTGCCCGTAGAATCCTGCGTTTGGGCAGGTACTAGGTCATTTATTAAATGCACCCGGAACCCCACACTCTGTATATTAGTGTAGCCACATGTACTGGCAAACACCGACAGAGTATGATCGGCAGGGCGCTCTTACGTACGCTGTTACAATGTTACAATTGGCAATTGGTTATCTGGTTTCGATTATACACAATTCGGGTAGCTGTAACTGTACCTATTTCTCTACACTCAGTAAATATCAGTGGGATATATTAGATTCAAGGTTTTGACACCATGGGGTGACATTCTATGGTTTGTGATAAATGCGCATGTTTTTTTAGCGCACCACATCGCCGCTATTCGCCCTTTTTTAAATCGCATTTTTTGGTAATAATTCACATATTTAATGTGATGCACTTTGGAGGCTGAAAAGTGTGAAGTGGTGCGATTTGCGGCGAAGTGGTGCGAATTTAAGTCACAAAAAAGTGCTATTTCTTCCGCCGGTCATGTGCGAATTTTGGACCAACCGGAGTGCGATTTACAAAACTGTCTCCGCATGACTAAGAACCCCCCAACCTATTGGCCCACCTCTGTCCCCTCCATTATGCATCACACCCCCTATATAAAGGGGCATTGGCGCCATTTCACTCTTTGATAGGAAGTAAGGAGCATGGAGAGGAGCAGTGGCAGTGTGAGTACAGGAAGAGGTGTTGGTGGCAGAGTGAGGAGTGGCAGAGGGAGCAGTGGCAGAGTGAGGAGTGGCAGAGGAACCAGTGGCAGAGGGAGCAGTGGCAGAGGGAGCAGTGGCAGCAGCCAGCCAAGTGGGAGAGCCAGCAGTGTGGCAGGCAGCATGGCCACAGCAAGGCCAGCCCCAGACCAGGCCCTGGCCGTCCAGCCCCAGCAGGAGGAGGTGGAGGATCCGCTGGCATCCCCATCCTATAGCCAAGCCCTTGACCATACCCCACAGCAGCTGCAGGAGGGCCACATGTCAGAGGTGGAGGAAGATGGTGGTGAGAAGGAGGAAGACACTGGCATGGAGGAGGAGGGGTACATGGCTGGAGTAGAAAATGAGGAGGAGGAGGAGGAGGTAGAAGCTGGCCGCACAAAAAGTGGCCGAAAGGTCCGATTCTCCTATAAGGAAAATGCTGCACTTGTCCGGGCTATCATGCCAGTGTTTGACCGGTTACTGGGGAAAAGTCACAAGACCACTGCACAGCGCAAAAGGGCTATGTGGAAGGACATCACCCAGGCGGTGAACGCTGTAAGTCAGCACAAGCGCCTGGTCAGAAATGTCAAGAAGAGATTCAATGACATCAAAAGGCAGCTGAAAAGTAAAATGGCCATGGAGTTGGAGGAGGCCACCAAGACTGGCGGAGGAAGCCCCACCACTGTGTGCTACACATCGTATGAGGTGAAGTTGAAGCGCATCATACCCCCTGAGGTCCTGCCTGGCATGCACGTGGCGGATACCGATAGGCCGCAAACGCCATCCAGAGCTGGTAAGTGTGACCACATGCAATCTTAAATAAACATGCCAATGCTTTCTAACTGTATTCTTCACTTGAATTGTTATGCTAAGTAAAGTGCTGCTGTGGAACTACATAGCCCAGCAAGGTCATGCATAAGAAATTGCCTGCTCCTACTTTCAAATTGCTCATAATGCTGGGCCTTGTAGTTCCACAACTGCTCATATTGATCAACACTGTAACATTCTTTCTAGCAGCCTAACATGTATGTGGCCAAAAACACAGAGGTGTACTGGTGGTTTAGCTGCCATTCCTACATACCACAGATTATCCAATAGTTGTCATGTGTACAATAGTTCAATAATAATCTAACAAAAAAATCTTGTGGGAAAAAAAAAAAATGTGGTGAATAAATAATGCAGTCCTTATCCAAAGGGTATTGTCCATTATTGTCATTTGAATGCATGTTTGCTGAAAATGCTTATACATTGCAAGGTCCATAATGGCTGCCCATCTTTCCTTGCACAGATTGTCCATCACGAAGTGCTGCGGCATCCAAGAAAAGAAGGCCCGTTGCTGCAGAATCTGTGGAAGCAGGTAAATGAACAAAAAAAACGCCATTACACATACAGTACACACACCCATGTCACATCAACAATATCTCACACTACATTCATCTCCTGCTGCTACATTGCAACGGAAATGAATGTAATCTGAGCTAGGCATGTGACTTATTATTAATGTCAATGTTACATGCTCTATCGGGGTACATGTGTAAGTACATAACACCCCTAGGTATGTGCGTCCAGCATCTCAAGCCCTTTCTAAAACAGTACAGAAGAGAGTCTGGCCTATATATGCATCAGTACTTACCTCTTCATCTGTATCCACAGGTACTATACAACTAGGGACAGACCAAACTGATTCTTCAATGATGGTGTTAGACGAAATGGACATCATTCTTGAACCAGTGGAGACCTTTGCGGCAGAGGAAGAAATACAGACCTCATCACAGAGTGATCTTCCCCCAAGTGGGGTGTCTCCCAACCCACCCCCACCCACCAACACACCCCATACAGCAGCTTCTGCTTCCCAAGTAGCTAACTCCTTGGTCAATTTCAAGGACAAACAAATAGAATTCATGGCCTCCCAAAGCTTGCAAATAGGTAACATCCAGGGGTACATGCGTGACACTTTTCTTCAATTACGAAAAATTGCACGTAGTGTACGGGTAGGTGTAGGCACTCATGTGCGCATTGCTAACAGCATTGACACCCGTTTTGCAGATCTAACTTCTGCTGTAAGGGAACAGAATAGCCATATTGGCAGCCTTGCGCAAAGTATAGCTGCACTAAGCCAATCATGCACAGCGCAGACCAATGCCTTAATAGGTATGCAGGCCCAACTACAGCAGCTGGAAGCCAATGTCGGAGGTGGCGCAGCATCAACCCTCAGCAGTGTATCTAGCACCCCAATAAGTGGCTCCCCCACTTCCCCACCCCGTCGGAGTATTAGGACCCGTGGTGGGCTGGGTGCAGATTCTAGAAGTGGTGTAGGGTTGCCTGATGCTGGGAGAAGATAGCTCATATGTTTGATAGTTTTGTAATATGCAATACATCTTGTTACATCCCCCGACAGTTTTTATGTTTCACTTGCAAAAATGCAGATTGCTTCTGACATAGTAGACTGCAGTAAAAATGTCTAACCGCATACCATTGTGTCTGTGTATTATTTTTAAAACAATTATTGTGTGAATTATGACATATTGTAATGGTATATGACAATGGGATTGCTCTAAAGTAGTGTGGGGTAACTCCGGACCCGTCAAAGGTTGTGGAACTACATATTCCAGCAAGCTCTGACACTCATGGTTTGGACTGTAATGGTTATAGTGTGTCAGGGCATGCTGGCACGTGTAGTTCCACAACACCAGTGAGCCATGTTTTACAGCAAACGTAATTCATACATGTTTTAAATGTACTTACAAGCTTGATACCAGCAAGGGATAGGTCAGCACCACCAGCTGCATCCATTGGGCTCTGTGTATTAGGCTAAATGTGGGTGGAAACAGATGGTATTGGTCAATAATTTGTTTATGAGTACACTTACAGCACAGGTACATTTGGGAGTACAGGGCACATGTGCTTACCAGAAAAGTAACGGCTGATGATATGTGTGCGCACCAGATTCCCCCTCTACGTACCCCTCACTACCCGAGGTGTGGTACTGTAGGTTGGACTTCCTGCACGACTGCTGCATGTTCCTCCTCCACATAGGCAGGCTGGGACAGGGCTATGTTGTGCAACATGCAGCAAGCCTGGATGATCATCACTACTTTGGCAGGGTGGTAAAGCAGCGTACCCGATGACCTGTCCAAACACCAGAATCGACTCTTCAAAACGCCAAATGTGCGCTCCACCACATTGCGGGTTGCAATGTGGGCTTCATTATACCGGTGCTGTGCAGGGCCCTCTGGGGAGCGCAAAGGTGTCATGAGCCAGGAAACACACCCATATCCTGAGTCACCTAAAACACAGATAGGAAGTGATTGCCTTATATGGTAAGGTATGTGTTTCTTTGAAACAGGACACACTGTAAGAATAACAATATGCTTGTGAAACAGGAAACACACACATTAGAGCAGCTACAAATAAGGACAGACAGGGTAATATGAAAAAGGTACTAACCTAGTAGCCAGCCCTCTGGCATTTGGTGGTCGGTAAATCGGTTACAGAGGGCTGAGTGTCTCAGAATATAGGCGTCATGGCAGTTCCCAGGAAAGCCTGCAACAACACTCAGGATTTTCAGGTGAGCATTGGATACAACCTGCACGTTCAGGGAGTGCCGCCCACGCCTATTGACGTAGACATGGCCCCGCACGTGCGGTGCTCTAATCCCAATGTGTGTGCAGTCTATAGCTCCCAGCACGTGAGGGAATGCTGAGAGTCTATAGAAAGCCAACTTGTGGTCCTGCCACTCCAACTCAGAACTGGGGAATCTGATGTATGTCCGCCACAACTTCTTTAAAGCAAGTAACACTTGAGTAAAATGCTTAGAGAAAGTGGCCTGTGATACCCCCAAGGACCATGAGGTCACAGACTGAGTGGAGCCTGTGGCCAAATAGTAGAGGGCACACATTAATTTGTGCAGCCCAGACACTGCATAGTTGCCTCCCCCAAAATGGTCCAAATCATCTCTCACCTGCTCATATAAGTCCAACAGGGTAATGCGGTTCAGCCTAAACATCCCCACAACCTGTTGATCTGAGAGGGAGTCCAGGTACAGCCGAGCACGATACATACGTGGGGTACGCAGTAGTCTGGGGGCTACCTGGATCTGGCGCGCAGCTTCCTCCCTCCTGCGCAGCTCCTCCAAATGGTCTGAAATAAGTGCGATTATTAGACACCTAAAAAGTGCGATTTGAGAAAACGCTTTGCATTAAATAAGCGATTTGTATACTTTTCTGTACGAAAACATCTGGATGCGATATAAATGCGAATTAATCTCGCACTTTTGGTCCGCATGCCTTAACGCACATAATATGCGATTTCAGTCCCTTAGCGCATCCTATTAAATTGGCGATTTGACGGAAAAATGCGATAGCGCCATTTTGTTTACAATTTAACGCCAAAAAACACAAATCTCATCCCATAGAATGTCACCCCATGTGTCCGAATAATGCGGCCGCTTGCAGAGCCCTGCAGCGGATAATTACAGTGAGGTATATGACAGCATATATCTGGATAGTGTATACTGACAGCAGAGACGTGTGTCTGACATGTTACCGGATTGTATTTCTATTTCAATTTGCTGTACAAGAAACTCTGCACTTAGTGTGACAGTGTAGCCCTGAGTGCTGGCATACACTGATGGAGTTTGGTCTTGCAGAGCGCTGTTGCCTACCAGTACCACAATGTTTAACAAATACACTTATTAAATTAAATCATTTGACCCACTCTCCCCCGCTCACGGGAAACGATTACGCGCGTTTCGCAAATGAGCTTTTTCAAGTAGTAGTAGTACGTTTATTTATAAGGCGCCACAAAGTGTCCACAGCGCCGTACATAGCAAACAAATAACAAATTACAAGGTAACGTACAGGGTGTGTTGATAAAATACAGCATAAATAGGGGTATAGCTGGTAGAACTAAAATCAGCATCAGTTCAGAAGTAGGTGTCGAAATTGTCGAGGAGACTGAAGATGAATTAGAGGAAGGGAAGAACAGGACAGGAGCACAGGTGAGGTAAAGAGGTAGGGTGAGTACGTGAGGAAGGAGGGCCCTACTCATAGAGTTAACATACTAAAAGGAGGTGGGTGGACGGAAAGGAATGGGGAGTTGAGTGCTTGGCGGTAGCACACCTTACACCCAAACAGTGATAAACACTATATGGTGATTGAAAGGTACTATCACCCATACCTAAACTCCCTGTGCGATCGAAACAGCCCCTTTTTTCTCATGTGTTTTGCAAATACATGCAGGTCTGACCAGAGGCATTTTAAAAGAGGAGGAGGCCATTGTGCAGCCTCTTCCCTCTGGGCTAAGAGAGGAGGAGGCCAGTGTGCAGCCTCTTCCCTCTGGGCTAAGAGGAGGCCAGTGTGCAGCCTCTTCCCTCTGGGCTAAGAGAGGAGGAGCCCAGTGTGCAGCCTCTTCCCTCTGGGCTAAGAGAGGAGGAGGCCAGTGTGCAGCCTCTTCCCTCTGGGCTAAGAGAGGAGGAGGCCAGTGTGCAGCCTCTTCCCTCTGGGCTAAGAGAGGAGGAGCCCAGTGTGCTGGGCTAAGATCGGAAGAGGCCACTATGCAGCCTCTTCCCTCTGGGCTAAGAGAGGAAGAGGCCAGTGTGCAGAATCTTCGCTCTGGGCATCCTCTTTTCTGCTGGTGACAGTGCAGCATTGCTGCTATTGCTGCGTGACTCTGGATGGTTAAGTATTAAAAAAAATGGGTGTAGCGTGTACGGTGTGGGCCCCCTGGACTCAGGGACTCATGTGCACCACACCCACTGCATTGGCCAGCAGGGTCACTTTAAGAGAGGAGGAGGCCCATGTGCAGCCTCCTCCATATGGGTCCCCTCCTCTCTGCCAATCACACCACCATGCAGCTCAATAGAATCTGAGCAATAGAACGCTCAGACTCTACTGTGCATGTGCAGACCTTAAAAAATGGCGTAGTCTCCATTTTTTGGGTAATTCAGATCGGGCTGCTGCCTTCATTTTTGGGGCTCAGGAGAGATAATTAAATGGGTGCAATGTGTGTGGTGTGGGCCCCCTAGGACTCAGGGGCCTATGTGCACTGCGCAAATTGCAACCATTATACATGCGCCACTGGGCCTGGGTGAGGATGAGGAGCTCCCTCATAAAGCTGACAGCCCTCATGGTGGAAGAACAGTGAAGTAAGTCTTACTGCTGATTGATCCATGTTGCTGGGCATACATGTCTACTGTACTGCGGTTTGCATAGCGTACTTCTGCAAAATAGCTGCAACACAATCAATTCTAATGTCATAGAACCTGTCTTGGGAGGAAACAGCAGAGGGGACAGACATGATAAAACAACATGAAGTTCTAGAGACTACACTATGGATCGAATAAAAGAACAAATAAACATGTATTGTTTAAAACTGCATTCTGGATTTATATTGACCATAAAACCCCCTTTACACTATATAATGTCAATTTAAACATAATGAATCGCATACAAGATTTTAAAAGTTGTTCCTTTACATATGCAGGGGCATCACGGGGATCTGGTGATACCTTATATGTACTCTACAGTCTTGTCTAAAGAGAAGGCGTGACCTAATATAAAGGGGGTGTGACCTAGCGGGAAATCCTTGTTTGATCTCTCCAGCGGCATAACCAGCATTCCTGGAGATGCTGGGCTGCCTGTGGGGAGTAGCGGCTGCGCTGCCGGCTCCTCCTCTATGACAGGAGCGGAGTGTTGCATTCCACTGCAGCACCAGGTTCTTGTCACTGCAGAAGAGCTGCAAGGGTGACAAACGGGTGCAGCCCACACCTCCCATGTGACGCCACTGTTTGAGTACATGCATGTACAAATGTATTACCATTTTATTCACTTGTACAGAATATTTTGCAATATATTTTTTATAATACATTTTATAAACGGCATAAAGGATCTCCTACATATCATGCTAAGCTTAGTGTCCGCTGCATTTGTGTTGACAGTTAAATTATTTAATATTCTCAAAACACACAACAGTTTTGTTATTCTTTTCTATTAATATGAACGTGCTAAGGTTAACACTTAGAAAATTAGCTTGTTATTGTTCTGTTCCTACGTCAATTTACTGTGTTTCATGTATTTATTTTTAAATGATCTTGTTATTGAGTAGTTAGTATGGATGCAAACGTACCATCGCTGGCACATTAGCAGAAGGAATTGTCTATTTGATTGATAAATATTTGAGCATTGTGTACCTGGCTGCAGCAGTGTGTGTGATTGCTTCTGCCATTGATTGGTGTGTCATCTTTTCTGCACAGAAGGTTGTTGTACATAGATTCCTGGTGCGGCTAAAGTTTGCAGACAGCCCCAATAACAACCACATCTAGATCACGCCTAATATGCACATATTATGGATATTTTAGAATATATGGATATTTTATAAAGGACTACTTTATGCATAGTAGAACACTAACATGCTTTGCTTCTTTTTCACATAATACAAATAGGTGGAGAGTAAATAAATATGTGGAGAGACTATCATATTTAGGGTTACTTGTGTATTATCACGGCGCCCACGATATTCAGTCGTATGGCATTGTATTCCATTTAAAATGGTATACCATTGTATATGCCATACAATGGCATACAATTCGATGGTATACAATTTGAAATTGTATAACATCTGCTAACATTGTATCGCATCGCATCCCATCGTATGCCTTATGGTATGCAATGCGATGGGCGCCGTGATAATACACAAGTACCTATTTAGGTTATTGATTAAATCAGTTACTAACAAATATGTCCTTATATACTGAGCATCATTAAGCAAAGGGCGCGAGGCTCCTAGCACAACCAATATGTCCTGATATTAGGAAACATAGTGAACTTTCCTGTAAATTTGGCATCTTAAAAACATAAAGGTGGCCATACACTACTGCGATGTATTGCAGCAGTGTATGATGACCAGCCGGTTCCCCGCATGCCAACCGCGAAGGCCACATGCGATACATCACATGCGGTCCATCTACTGTTCCCGGCCGCTGGGAGGGGGTCAAAGGTTGTGGGTTGGACCTGAATGCAGGTCCAAACTCCAACTGAGGTCCGATGTGCATTGGGACCATGCATCGGACCCAAGGGCATAGCAAAGGCATCCGATTTGGGCTGATTTCTCGGCCCAATATGTCGGGGATGAGTGAAATCGACCCAAATTGCTGTAGTATATGGGAAACTTAATAGACAGAGCAAAAATCCGCACAAAGTGCTACTAGAGAATGCTAGGCTGCAATTTTAACAGCAAAGAAACTGATTTAGCATAACACATTTGTAGATTAAGCACAACAGAACTTGGCGTGAGGAAAAGCTCTTAGTTCTTGCATCAGAGCCTTTTTGCACATATTCAGACTCATTTGCACACTGATGTTACAACTCCCATTGATCTGCATAAGATAGGATTTGGGGGAGTGAGCCAGGAAGCTAAAGAGCCAGGTGTTCCACTTTCAGCTGCCCTGTGGGTATTTCTGCCTGGTCACATCAGATGTGGCCATATCAGGGAAAGCCCAGTCTGGTGTGATCACATCTGATGCCACCACTCCAGGGAAGTGGTTAAGTTCTGTAAGCTTCAAGGTGTTACATGTTTGCATAACATCCCACCGATGCTTGATCATATTGATATCTGTGGAATTTGGAGGCCATGTCAACACAATGAACTTTCTGTCATGTTCCTCAAACCATTCTGTAACAAGTATTGCAGTGTGGTAGAGTGTATTATTCTGCTGCAAGTGGCCATTGCCTTCGGTGTGCCATGCAATGGTGTACTTGTTTAGGTTGGTGCTACATGTCAAAATAACATCCTCATTAATCTTAGGTCCTAATGTTTCCTAGTAGAACATTGCCCAAAGCATTACAGTACCTCTACTGCTTGCCTTCCCGTAGTGCATCCTGGTGGTATCTATTCCCCAAGTATAAGACACACATCAACCTGTACATCCACATGCTGTAGTGGGAATTGTCATTTCTCAGACCATGCCACCTTCTTCCACTGGTTTGTGGCAGAGGCGGCACTGCCATTGGTGCAGCAGGTGCATTGCACCAGGGCCTCTGAGGACTGAGGGGCCCACTGCTACCATCCACTACTGTGTGGCATATTGTGCGTTTGTATTGAAGTGAAGGGGGGGGGGGGGGGGCTTAATTATAGTTTTGCACCTGGGCTAACCTATGATAATAGATGATAATGGAATTCAGAAATCTTGGTCACATATATTTGTATTCTATTATCATGTACAGTAGTATTTAAACCTGGTTTCTGATATGATTCAGTGTGCTATGGGAAACAATGTATTTTTCTCTTACCTTTATATCAAAACTCGCTTTAATTTTTTCTGTTTGTGCTACAGTACTGTAGCTCTTCTGTAAGATTGGACTACATGGCTAGTCTTTGCCACACACATCAATAAGCCTTGGGTGCTGATGGCAGGTACTATCCACTGAATACCAAGAACACCACACAGGATCTGTTATTTTGGGAATGCTTTGACCCAGTTGTCTAGCCATCACAATTTGACCCCATGCCAAAGTCGCTCAGATCATTATGGTTCGGTTGCCCTTGTTTTCTGTTTCCAGTACATCAACTTCAAGAACTGAGTGTTCACTTGACATATACCATTCTTGACAGGTACCAATTTAAAACAATAATAAATGTTATTCACTTCACCTGTCAGTAGTTTAATGTTATGGCAGTGTCCATTGCTGTTTTGGAATGTTCTTTATCTCTTTGGAGTTGGCAGAGGCAATCTGTTTCTTAAGGGGTGTACACACGGGGCACTAGCTGGGAGATTTTGACTAAGCGATTTTGGCATGGGTCTGCTGTTCATTTTCTGTAGGAAATCTTGGCAACTATTACTGGGGATAAATCGGTCAATGAGAGCCTGTGAAACAGTCCTCAAATCCTGTATGAAAAGGCTACTCTCCCTCATGAATGGCATGGCCCTTATTAGTACAGAAAAGTTACATAGAAACATAGAAATTGATGGCAGATACTCTCCTGATGAAGTCCAGCCTATGTAATAGGTTATGAGTGACGAAACGTGTTGAGAGCAACCTGTTTTGACTACAGCACTTTTCATGTAAGCTATTTTTTTTCTTTAGGCACTTTATTAAACTCCACTTTAAAATTTAAATTTGAGTTTTTCTTTCTTATCACTGCATGGCACTGATGTTTGGAGGTCTGATTTAGCTTTAGGGCAACCTTCCAGCTGGAAGCGGGTAGAGCATCAGATGTGGGAAGCACAGCACAGGACAATAAAGGTGGGGCTCCGGCGAGTGCGCCTTTACCTTGCTTCTGCTGCAGTGAGGAGGTGCCGGCCGCCACAGTCAGATGTGTTTGGCGTCCTACCCCTGCTTCTGCAATCACCCTACCCTACTGTTGACCACCCTCTCCTGCTCAACACACTCCGCTCCTTTGGCATCACTGGCACGGTATTCTCCTGGTTCACCTCATACCTCTCCGATCGCTCCTTCTCCGTCTCCACTCCGAGCTCCTCCTCTCCTACTACCCCGCAGCCAGTCGGTGTTCCCCAAGGGTCTGTCCTTGGCCCTCTCCTCTTCTCTCTCTACACCACCTCTCTGGGCACTCTCATCAGCTCCTATGGTTTTCATTACCACCTTTATGCTGATGATACCCTAATCTATCTCTCTTCCCCCGATCTATCCCCATCACTCCTGTCCAAGGTCTCTGAATGCCTCACAGCCATCTCAGCCTGGATGACCCAACGCTTCCTGAAGCTAAACATGGCTAAAACTGAACTTCTAATCTTCCATCCCCCGAACATCCCCTCTTCTCCCACTATCTCCATCAGTATTGGTGAAACCGAGATCACCTCCACCGACCAAACGCGCTGCCTTGGTGTCATCATTGACTCCTCCCTCTCTTTCACCCCCCACATTCGTGCTCTCTCACAGTCTTGCCGCTTTCACCTACGCAACATCTCACGCATCAGACCATTCCTCTCCACTGACGCGACCAAAATTCTCATTCACTCTCTTGTCATCTCCCGCCTTGACTACTGCAACATCCTTCTCTCCGGGCTACCTCTCACCCGCCTCGCACCTCTCCAATCCATTCTTAACGCTGCTGCTAGGCTCATCTTCCTCTCCCGCCGCTCTACCTCCGCCTCCCCCCTCTGTCTATCTCTTCACTGGCTCCCCATTCCTTTCCGAGTTCTCTTTAAACTCCTCACCACCACCTACAAAGCTCTCTCCTCCTCCACCGCTCCTTACCTCTCTTCACTGATCTCTATCCACACTCCCTCCCGTCCTCTTCGCTCCATCGCTGACCGCCGACTGACCTCTCACCTAATCACCTCCTCCCACTCCCGTGTCCAAGACTTCTCTCGCGCTGCCCCCCTGCACTGGAACAACCTCCCGCCACCCATCAGGCTTTCTGATTCCCTTACCTCCTTCAAGCGCTCCCTCAAAACCCACTTTTTTCGACTAGCCTATCCCTCCTCCTAACCTCTTTTGATCCTCTTATCCTGCCTCCGTTCCCCTCCGTTCCTACTTATCCTATTGTTTTTCGTTCGTCCACCCACCTATTTTTAGTATGTTAACTCTTATGAGTAGGGCCCTCCTTCCTCACGTACTCACCCTACCTCTTTACCTCACCTGTGCTCCTGTCCTGTTCTTCCCTTCCTCTACTTCATCTTTAGTCTCCTTGACAATTTTGACACCTACTTCTGAACTGATGCTGATTTTAGTTCTACCAGCTATACCCCCATTTAAACTGTATTTTTCAACACACCCTGTACGTTACCTCGTCATTTTTTTTGTTTGCAATGTACGGCGCTGCGGACACTTTGCGGCGCCCTATAAATAAACGTACTACTACTACTACTACTCCACAATCACAGTGACAGCAGTGTTTGGGGAGGGGGACAGCAAGGGGGAAGCTTGCTCCCGTAATATGCAGAGTGGAGAAGGACAGCAGCGGGAGCCCAAGCATCTCCTATACTTGCAGTGCCTGCTTTTCCTCTCCTTACTCTGTCTCACCCAAGGGGCTGGGAAACATAAAGAGAAGGGAGTGGGCAGAGTGGTGGCATACAGTGAAGGAGGGTCAGGCTGGGGGACATACAGTGAATGGAGGCAGTGATGGCCATTCAGAGAAGGGGGAGCAGGGGCAGGCTGGGGGACATACAGTGAATGGGGGCAGAGTGGGGTACATAGTGAATGGGGGTCATACAGTGAATGGGAGTCATACAGTGAAGGAGGGTCAGGCTTGGGGACATACAATGAATGGTGGCACTGATGGACATTAAGAGTGGGGAACATACAGTGCAGGAGCGGCAGGCTGGGGGACATACAGTGAATGGGGGCAGAGAGGGGTACATAGTGAATGGGGGTCATACAGTGAATGGGAGTCATACAGTGAAGGAGGGTCAGGCTTGGGGACATACAATGAACGGTGGCACTGATGGACATTAAGAGTGGGGAACATACAGTGAAGGAGCGGCAGGCTGGGGGACATAGAGTGAATGGGGCAGGCTGGGGGAAATACAGTGAATGGGGGCAGAGTGGAGTACATAATGAATGGGGGTCATACAGTGAATGGGAGTCATAGAGTGAAGGAGGGTCCGGCTTGGGAACATACAATGAATGGAGGCACTGATGGACATTAAGAGAAGAGGGGCAGGCAGAGTGAATGGGTGCAGAGTGGCGAACATACAGTGAATGGGGGACATACAGTGAAGGAGGGGCAGGCTGGGGGACATACAGTGAATGGGGACAGGCTGGGGGAAATACAGTGAAGGGGCAGGCTGGGCGACATACAGTGAATGGGGACAGGCTGGGGGACCATTCTGATGTGATTAATGATTCAAAGAATGTCAGGCTTAATGGTCGGCCCCCACACATTTACACTTCACCAAATCTGGCCCGTCGCAAAAAGTTTGGACACCCCTGCTTTAGGGAGATGGGCAGGGAGTGGGGGCAGGCTGGGGGAGCTGCGGAGAGACCGGCGGAGGGCTGCTACAGACTACAACAAAACGGGGCATGCAAGTGTATCATGCAACTGTGCCCCATTCTGTCAGAGGATGGCGATTGGCGATAGAAATCCCAGAAGCAGCTGAAATGAGAGCTGCTCCATCTGTACATGTAATCTGGGCACTGTACATACAATGTGTAAGGAAAGAAGTGGGATAAACCTCCACCAGCGCTGGTGGAGGTTTATCCCACTTCTTTCCTTACACATTTGTCTTTCTGGGTGTCAGAGAAACACCCTAGGGATAGAACCACCCCTGCAGCTGGTGCGCACTTGTTACATCTACTCTTTTTTTGATATTGACTGTACATACAATATATCACTGATAAAATTGCCCAAATTGCATGTATATGGCCCTAGTGTATGCGGACCTTTTGTCTCTTTTGCATATTTTCCAAAATATATTCCTTGAGCTAATATTGCACCATCTGTTTTTTGACCACAGAAGTGTCTCCAGACTGTCAGCACATATAATTCTGGTTCAGAGAGAACAGACACAATTATGTAGCTGTAATATCAGCACAATCCATGTTTATTCTACAGTGACATCATTTGTGGTAAAAAATAAATAAATATTGTTTAATCATAAAGCGTGGTGTGCCCCGAACAGTAGGGGATACCACATGAAGACACACTAACATGCACAGTAACAAGATGAGCATAGATGTAATATAAGGGAAAACAAGGCCCTACTCTAATGAGTTTACAATCTAGTGGAGAAAGAGGTACAGTTGAGAGGTGAATGTTACCCAGATTGGAGGTTTTAACAGCATGATATCAATTGCAAAGGTTGGCGAGGGGGAGTCAGGTGGTTGCTGAGTTGGTTTGAAGACTGGGAGAATTACATTTTGTGTTAAGGCCCCCATCCACTAGTGCGAGGTATCATTGCCAACTCATTCAGCAGCTCTCGGATGGCTAGACCGCATATGATACTGTACAACATATGTGGTCCTTTTGCATATGATGTATCGTATTTGATCTCAGTCATGGCTGTGGGATTGAATAGATTCTTGTGGCAGCCCGTGGGGGAATCATTTGAGGGCAAGTTTGCTGCGAATGGATTTGACACTATTTTGCAGAACTGGAATATTATCGCAGCGCATTCACAGGCTTGCACATGGGCGAGTATTCGCTCTGGAACGCAGAGCTCTGCTTTTTAGCATCCCTGCGATCTGGTCTGAGTCATAAATAAATACCATGTAACTGTCCTGATTTTGGCGGGACAGTCCTGTTTTACATGAAGTGTCCTGTAGAACCAACCCACAGATCACAGTATTCCACAGTGGGGGCAGTTGGGCGACCTTCTCCCACTTACTGCTTTACTTTGCAGAGCAGCAGTGATTTGCTGCTGTGCGCATGTGCAGAACATCTAATCACTTGGAGAGAGGAACAGGGGGTATGCCATCAGCTTGTAGAGCGCCAGTCATTCCCACATAGTGATGAAACTGGGGTTTGGCTCATTATAGCAGAACTTCCCCTGAGGCCATACCTCCGAACCGCGAGGACAGACACCCTAAGTTTGAACGTTCCTCCTGTGGCCGGCACAAAGTTTGTAAGTATCAAATTAATCAACACAGTCTCCAGGTGCATACTAGTTGGGTCAAGGTTTTCTGCAAAAAATAAGCCCAACACTAGAAGATTCTTACACAACATTGGTGTGCCAAGACTGCAACAAAGATGTATAAGTACACATCTGTATGTGACACTGCAGGACATGTGAATTAAATAATTCAAAGAGAAAATGTGTATACAGCAAGTAAGGGAGCAAGTAAGTTACTCGGATAATAGATCACTCCTGCAATTTTCCCAATGTTTGAGTCCTGCACATACGAAATCCCATTCTGCGCATGTGCAAAACGGATCCTGCAATCACAGAACAGAATGGCAAACTTCTCCTCCTGGTTCAAAGGCAGAGGCATTTATGGGGATAGGAATGGGGCAGTCTGCGTTTCTGGAAATGGGAGTGTGTTGCCTCTATTTTATTACCAGACAGTGGTCTTCTCCAGAGAACATTGGCATGAGGGGATTTACTGTAGCTTTCATTGCAGCCGGTAGGCAGGTAGCAGCCCTTTGTCTGTGTTTCCTTGGACCAAGCTGTGTCTTTGATGTTCTTGATATTATGTAGTAACTAGGCGAGTAGAGAGTAATGGTGAATGGTGATACAGGTAACTGTTTATCACAGAGTAGCATTGCTTGGCCATAAAACGAATGGTGAAGATTATATAGGCTTGGGAACCGATACTGAGAACTGTTGGTCGGGCTGGGACCCAATGGTGGTGTTGTCGGTTTTGAACTGATGCTGACAACATGTATTGGCCTGGGAATCAATGGTCGGTCTGGGAACCAGACAGATTTACAGAGGTAGCAGGTTACAAGGCTGGAGCCTAGAATGCAGCATCATGAGAATCTGGAAACCGACGTTTATTCAAAGCACTGGGGACTTATGGGATCTCTACTTATATTCCACCCCCCTGGATTGGGTAAAAGGGTTTGCACTGCTGGAAAATCACCTGGGTCATCTGACAGTTACTGGAAGCTGTGCTTGGAAGTCAGCTGACTCCCAAGGGTGTCATGGCGGCACCCATGCCCCATGGAATTAGCTGAGAACCCCAGGCAGCAACAAGGAGTCAACGGTGATGGCACAGAAACATCATGCCAGTGTCTGCTGCAGTGCAGGATATACCCAGGCATCCTGACAAATAGGATGTGACACAGGTAGACAATATAACATGTTTTCTTGGAAGTTGTTGTAAAAGGAGATAATTAATTTATAGTGAATGAAAGTTGCATTGTGCAGGATCACTTTCACATGTAGCAGGTTAGCTTGGGTTTATCACAACGGAGGTCTGTCATTAGCAGTGTGTGGCTGATGACTTCTTTAAGGACTGTGGTGAAAATGTTGTGAAAATAAAGGTATGTCTCAAGAAAATAAAGGAAGAACAAAAAGGGTTTTGGGGCACGCTTTAATATACATAGTGAAAGAATGGAAAATGAGTGAGAATAAAATATAACTTTTATTACACCAATTAAAAATCTTTGTGGTCAGATCATGGCAGGAAGTGTTATGAAAAAGAGTGACAGAGGGTAACATCAGTGTCATTGAATGCATGTGGCTTTAGCTGCAGTGTGATCAGAGTGGCAATGCACAGAAACTGATGGAATGGTAGCAGAAGGTGGATGACGAGGTCTCCACCAGAAGAATCCAATCGAGGAAAAGATCTTTGAGATATGTAAATTTGCAGAATTGAGGAGGATATTGAAATCTGGCAGGTTGTATGTCACGAGATATGAAATATGAGAACCAGGCAGTTTTGACATAGCCCCAAGTCCATTCTCTCATTATTTTTGAAAGTTATCAAATGCCAGCAATATGGAGGAGAAAAAGACATGTACAGGATGGGTTGTGTGTGCTTCAGAAGAAGAGTAGGTGAGGGTTAGTTCTCGGACAATAACGCAAATGACAACATGAAGTGATTTAGAATCCTAATTCGCCTCCCTGTCTGTCTGAGGTCTAGGGTAGTAACTAGAGTAGAAGTCCCTGCAATAGTGACATGCATGAAGCAGTGTTAATGTACGTACAGTAAGTCAGGTTTCAATGTGTAGCATATTGACAGAAAAGCTTGGGAGACTTTGGAAATGTGTCTTGTATAGGGAGCATAACACTAAACAGGAGAGCATGATTAAGAGAATTGACCAGTGCTCCAGGATTGTGTGAAATGTCACCAACAGAAAGAAGAAGATCATAGAGAGAAAAAGGAGATGGGGAAGTGATTTGTGAAGGAGAGTAGAGGGAGAGAGGTAGAGAATACATTACAGGAGGTACTTTATGTATTGTTTTGTGGTAAGAACAGGAAGTTTGTGTAAGCAGCTCAGCCCTGCAGTAAATAGTAGTGGAACTAGTAGAACATATGTCCCAGGGTCTATTATATCTTTAGAAGTACTGTAGCAGATATTAAGGGGTTACATTCATCAAACTTCTATGGGAGAAGTTTCCCATAGAAACCCATTCATTTGTAACAATTGACATAATGTACTTGATAAATGCTAGAAATAAGCAGATTGACAACTTCCCTACTTTAGAAGGTTTGATACATACCAAGGCTAATAACTCAATGCTCGGTATAGCAAGTTGGAGCAAAGTGGATAAGCAGATAGGGGTTATAAGAAACATGATCCGATTTTGAGTTGCAAAACAGCATCTATTGGCAATTGCTGCTAAAAACTCCTGTGTGGCCCAATATGTAAGGTCTGGGAATAATGACCTTTATACAATATGGGTCGGGAGTGGCACTGGTGAGTGAAATTGAATTAGTAATTACGTACAAAATCTAACATAGCCAACGTTGTTACCACTAGTAAACAAATGTGGAGTGGTGTTTGGTTGGCGGTGCTCCAGCTTGACGACTGAAGAAGAAAAGGTCACTTTGGCCCTTATTCTGGTTGGTGCGGTGTTTGCCGCTTGCGGTCGTACCGCCGATGTTTTTCGTCTGCGCATGTGCAGAGGTCACTCTGCGCATGTGCAAGCGGTTTCGCCGTACGTTTTTTTTAGACGCCGCACAGGGGGCGGAGAGGGGCGTGAGGGGCTACTTAGCCTCATTACCCTATGCATACGCCCCGCGTTTCATGGGCGTTCCCATGCAAACGCTGGGCGTATGCATGGTAATAAAGCCGTGACGCATGTGTAGGGGGCGGGCATCTGACATCGCCGGATGTCAGCTGCCCGCCCCCATACATGATTTCATACGGACAAGTGTCTGTGTGGTCTAGGGTGGCGGGAGCTGGTGGAGCGTGCGGCCCTGCATTCGATGGTCGGCGACCATCGAATGCAGGGGCTGCTCCCAAGATGGAGGAGGCGTATCCCCGTCCACTTTCATGCGGACCGCCACATATCCGCGTACGGACGGAGGTGGCGATCCGTATGGAAGGCGGGGATTCGCCTGCACGGTCCTGGCCGCATATTCTGATCTGGCCGCACAGATCAGAATAAGGGGCACAGTGACAGAAAAAGGAAGAACAGCAAATGCTTTTTGGGGCACACTTGACACTTGATATTCAATGCTAAAACAAAGGTACGTCTTGGTATAAATCAATGAATTAAGATTTAATAAGTAATCACGAGAGATCTAGTGTTAGTCAAGAGGATATTGGTGAAAATTACAAAAATGGATTAAGTTAATGCTCCATTATTAGTAAAAAAATATAATAAGTAACTACATCACATAGGTTGCAGTAGTAAATGTAACTGTTATTTATTCAAAGGAGCAAAAAGATCAAGGACGCTTGACACTTGTCCCCTGCTGATGGTATTGATATTATTCCTGGTAATAGATAATGGTAGAAGACTACCTCAAATGGACAGAGGTGTGTCTGCTGTCCAGGTTCAATTACAGCAACTGGTATTCCCAATTGGTCTCCCAGAAAGGTACTAGCCAGACCATTCACTGCTTAGCTGCTGAGTGCGGGATGGAATTCAGGCAAACCAGTGATGTATGGCCGTATTTTACCAAGGATGAGAATATCACAATGTCCTTAGTAGGAAGCAAAGATGTGCTTCTGCTTTTTGCCCAGCAAGACACAAATCACCCTGTTACTTTATGTATTGCAGGAGGATCTGGGATATTGGGCCTTATTCTGATCGGTGCGGCCCGATCAGAATATGCGGCCGCAACCGTGCAGGCGAATCCCCGCCTTCCATACGGATCGCCACCTGCCGTCCGTACGCGGATATGTGGCGATCCGCATGAAATTGGACGGGGATACGCCTCCTCCGTCTTGGGAGCAGCCCCTGCATTCGATGGTCGCCGAACATCGAATGCAGGGCCGCACGCTCCACCAGGTCCCGCAACACAAGACCACACTTGTCCGTGTGAAAACATGTATGGGGGCGGGCAGCTGACATCCGGCGATGTCAGCTGCCCGCCCCGTACACACGCGTCACGGCCTCATTACCATGCATACGCCCCGCGTTTGCATGGGAACGCCCATGAAACGCGGGGCGTATGCATAGGGTAATGAGGCTAAGTAGCCCCTCACGCCCCTCTACGCCCCCTGTGCGGCGTATAAAGAATCCGTGCGGCGAAATCGCCTGCACATGCGCAGAGTGACCTCTGCACATGCGCAGACGATCAACATCGGCGGTCCGTCCGCATGCGGGAATATCCGCACCGATCAGAATAAGGCCCATTGAGACAAATGAGAGAGTCACAGAAAATTAGGGTGGTAGATACAGGTGGATGGATATCAATGACCCCTCTTCTGCTGTCCATCATCAATCTTGGATGTCAAATGGCAGATGAGAGTGATAAGGGTCACAGATTAAACCAACCAGAAAGTAGGAAATCTTAGAACTTGGTCTCAAAAAAAATGAGAGATTGTACTCCGGGAGCAGTATAGCTGGTGTCAGTATTAGTTTCACTGATCACCACTCCGTACCGTAGGGATAGTTTAATGACGGGTAATATTTAACTGTACAAGGATATTTAGAGGGTATGCAGTTAATCAACAGTAAATCCTTGGACTAGGGATAGTCAGAATTGTACAGTATGTAGCCAGGAAAACTAGCAATGTGCAACAATTTTATATACTTCTACAAATATCTGACCTAATGATAGTTCGGATTGTATAGTATATAGGATAGTGACAGATATACTTTGTGTTAATAACAACTTTAAGGTAGAGATAGTAATCGCACAGATATATCTTGCCACAGACAAGCAATTCAATTTTAGGCTAAAGGTAATAGCACAAGTAGTTTATATTTCTTACAGACCCAAAGATTTCATACAGTCTGGTGATAGAAGGAAATCAAATACATGCACATAGATGTAAATACAAAGTTACTGCGGCATATATTGATGTTAATAAACGCGGTGCAGAGATGTTTAAACAAGACCACCTGAGATAAAGCACATTGGTGGGTTGGAGATTATAACATCTATAAAAGGTTGCTAGAGGTAGACACCAAAACAAGCAAATACTTGATGAATGCGGCTGTGAATTGCCGCTGACAGCGCTGGCTGCCGCGACTGAGTCCAAGCTGCCTGAGCCTGCGTTCACTGGGTGAGATGCGGGGGCAGACTGTGGTCTCCAGGTCGGGCTGGCCGGCGATGTGTTACCTGACTCAGAGACGCTGGAATCAGCTGTTTGTCTGTGTGGCGCTTAAGTCATAGCGAAATCCAGGATGCGATAACGAGTTGTGCCGGGACTTGGCAGGGGGGAGGCATGGCAGAGGCGTGTTCCTTACACGTGTTTCGCCATAAGCTTGATCACAGGTGATGTGCCCCTGTGGATTCTCCTGGCCTGTCTATATAAGGGAGGTGCGGCCAATGAGAAACAGTCACTGATTTCACTGATAGATGCGCGCGTCAATTGAGGAATAGGTCAGACTGGATGGAAAAAACGTAACAAGTATGTTTTGGATTACGCGCTTGGTGACTGGATCAAGTCGGCATTTATTTGATACCATGCATGTATTGCATGGTTGATCTATATTGGTGACAGAAATGGAATGGAAACAACGTTGTTAAAGCACAAATGGCATATATAAAAATATATATTCGTTGCCGGGAATGATTGATATATTGGCAACTTGGCACCTATTTATAAGGGCGCCTTGCTGCTAAATCACATGGGTCATTCAAAATTACGTATGATACAATGATAATAACACGGCTATCTGGATGTTAGTTGTGTATCATGACATGGATAAAGTACATAGAGTTAGTAGACAGAAATAGGATAGATTAGTTGAATATCATGATATAATATAATATGATGTGAAGCCTATCATAGCTGAAGAAGAGAGAGGGGGAGTGTGTGGAGGCAGAGTGAAAAAAACAGCGAGGTTTAATATCTGATGGTCCTGAAGGGAGAGTCACGACTCATTCTCCATAATGATTACTTTTAGTATCATTGCATAAGACCAATTGTTATGTCGTTATATGCCAGAATTGGATGTACACTGCAGCAGGAAAGAAATGAGCAAACATCACAAGCACCTTGTGAGATACAAACATTGTTACCCGATCTAAAGCAGGTCATGGAGCGGTCGAACGAGCGATCGCATGGGCTTAAAAAGCCCATACAATCTGCTTACGACCATAATGAGAGCCGACGGTTTAGAAGTGCAGCACGTCTGATCTGTGGGCCGACCTCATGACCGCGGTACCGTAATGAGAATACGCACATTGCACGACCCGTAAAGATTGTGCATTCTGGTGTATGGGGGCCTTAACACATTTCCATTTAGAAAAACCATATACAGTATAGTATCATGTAATGCAAACAATGTAACAGTCTATAAGCATGAGTGAACAAGGGTGATATTTTTTCTGTAAGGCAATTTGCATTCCACTTAGAAAGGTATCATTTTATTATGTGATATGGTGAATCAATACAGAAAGGGAAAAAGGCACCGTGACATTGTTCTACTATAATTACTTGTGGTATCTATATTATTCTGCTACTGTGGTGATATTTATACAGTGCATGGTATTTATATATTCTTTTAATTGTCAAACAATAAAGCCAAGGATTGAGGCTGGCAGCAAGCCTGGGGCAGAATAAAAGGAAACAGAAGTGTAGAAGAGAAGATATGTCACCAAATTTCACTCCAAAAACTCAGTTTGTCCAGAAACAAGAACGTGCCAGTTAAAATACCATATAATATTTTGTACAGTATTCTTATAACACTCATTATTATTTATTTTGGTTAAAAAAAACAGACTCCAGACTCTTTGTCTTTACACATAAGCCATGAAGTAATAATCTGACATCCCACTACAACCCTGTTAAAAAGTAAAGCAGTACCTCATTGCTGCATTACAGGTAGCTGGACCTCCTCCCAGACACAGACATAATGCAGCACAGGTGAGAATACAATGATATGAATTACTGTGCTGACCCTGGCCTTCATTCAGATCTGATCGCAGTACAAATTTGTTCTTAAAATGGACAAAACTATGTGCACTGCAGGTTGGGCAGATGTAACATGTGCAGAGAGAGTTACATTTGGGTGGGGTGTGTTGAAACTGAAATCTAAAATGTAGTGTAAAAATAATGCAGCCAGTATTTACCCTGCACAGAAACAAAATAACTCAAACAAATCTAACTATGTCTATACATGTTACATCTGCCCCACCTGCAGTGCACATGGTTTTGGCCATTTTGAGAACAAATTTGGGTACTTATATGTTAGTTGGGTGCCCACTAAGCTATTTGCTTAGTTTTCCGTACAGCGATCAGACCTGAATAAGGGCCCTTGGTCTGATATATGGATAAACCAATCCAAACTGTGTATTTTTATAAAGACAAGTAGCCAGGCTGTCAGTGCCACTGTGGCTGCTCTGTTAGAGAAACACCTTCCTCTTAAAGTAGCACACAGATTATTTATTCAGCAATACTCATGAATAATATATTATATTCACAAAATAATTCTATATTTCTCGGGTCTGCTGAGAGTCATTTGAATTTGGGTTTAAAAAGCCAATATGTGCCAATAAATATATTTTTTAATTATATTATTACCAAACTGCCTCTATTTTGTTGCTTTTCTGTGCAGGTGCTACCTTGCCCCATCTGATATAAGAAGGCATGCCAGAAGGATAATGGTCTTTGTTCTACATCTTGTAATTGTAATATACATTATAAAACCTACAATAATGATCAGTGCAGATCTTGTGTTTCAGTTCTGAAACACAATGAAACATTCAAGGCTGTTTAAGGATTTCATTTTAATAGCACACTATTGAGCCTCTAATATATATATATATATATATATATATATATATATATATATATATATATATATATATATATATATATATATATATATATATATATATAATTTCCCATTTACATTTAAGGAAGGAAGACTTGAGGTAATACAAAATGACAGGTTTAATGAAGTACAATAGCCCATAAAATTCATCCTGATCATATATTTTACATGACAATGGTGCAGTCACAGTGCCGGAAAGCCTGTACCACATTAAAGCACTAAATTATTTAGGAGGTGCTCATGATCCCTTAAAAACCTGAATTTCAGGATCTATGTATACATGAGCAAATTTTCTGTAATCTTCATGTTTTCAAGTAAGCTTGGTCTATTAGGACGGCAGTCACCCAACACAGACAGAACACAATCGAAAGTTCTCTAAGACATCCACTGCCAAACAGGGTCCGTGACACTGTATCGGTGAGTGTACAGATGACCCATCTGGTATGGAGAATGGTGGATGTCATGGAAATGTGTAACACACTTGAATGGGTTTTAGATTGCAACGTTCAGAAGGCAACTCTATCTTCCTGCCTTCTATTCCAGCAGAGAATGCTATTCATTGTTGCAAAATTGTCATCTTCTTCCTGCTCTTTGGCAAGTTCAATGAACACCTGTAAATACAAGAACATGCGTTGGCTGGATGACAAGGTAAGGCAATGAATCACAAGTGTGTGTGTGAAGCCTATAAGTCAAAAACAAAATGTGGTATATAGATTGAGTAAAGGCACAATTGTTCTGAGTGATGTCATTGGTCATTCACTCCTACAGGCCAAAAATGGCTCATGGTATTTTTATTGAGATGTCAAAGGTTTGAAAAATCTCTACTAAAGAGCAGTTCCTTTAAAGAAAACAAATATATAAAAGTACACAATATTTATTGTATTATCCAGATCAACAAGAACTAGTATATATAAGATTTTCCATCACATACACAATAGCCCTTATTTTGTTTCACTCGCAGAGGTAAATTCCTTCTCAACTGGGCAGAACCATGTGCACTGTGGGGGCAGATGTAACGTGTGCAGAGAGAGTTACATTTGGGTGAGTTATTTTGTTTCTGTACAGGGTAAATACTGGCTGCTTTATTTTTACACAGCAATATAGATCTCAATTTGAAGTAAAACCCCACCCAAATCTAACTCTCTCTGTACAAGTTACATCTGCCCCACCTGCAGTGCACATGGGGCCTTATTCTAGTTCACTCTTTCTGACAAAATCCTTCTTAGAGGGACAAAACCATGTGCACTGCAGGGAGGCAGATGTAACATTTGCAGATATATTTAGATTTGGGTGAGTTATTTTGTTTCTGTGCAGGGTAAATACTGGCTGCTTTATTTTTTACACTGCAATAGAGATCTCACATTGAAGTAAAACCCCATCCAAATCTAATTCTCTCTGCACAAATAACATCTACCCTACCTGCAGGGCTGCCAAGAGAAATCCTGGGCCCCGGTACAACAGCGTCACGGGGCCCCCCTGGAGTGGCGAGCAACAGAAAAGAGGTGTGGCCATTAAAGGATATAGGGGTGTGTACCACACCATATACCCTTTATGCAACACAATAGTAGACCCCTTATACTTGCCCCTTACACATTATGCTACACAGAATGAGCCAAAATTCTAATCGATTACTTGCCGCCCCGTTCGTATGCAGCAGTGTGGACAGAAGCGTGGGGTGGTGGATATGGGTTGCGCCCATGGGAGTAAGGGGTCGTGGTCACGGATGGGCAGATAGCGCCAGGGTCCCTGCGGACGATGGGAACTAGGTAATAGCTCCCATCCTCCGCAAGGACCCCACTGCTGTCTGCCCATCCGTCACAGGGACCCTCTGCCCCCCTGCGCTGCCCAGACCCCTATGCCATACAGCAGGGGTGGCTAGCCCACGGATCCTCTCTCCAAGATCTGTGGCTGGCACGATCATCCCCATTTGAAGCGCCGCCTCTGGAGTATAAGGCTCCCAAGCTCACACACGCAGCAGGGAAAGCGGCAACAGTTCTGGCAAGAAGCAGCAGATGCCACTACTTGCAGTATTGCCGAGCTGAGCTGCCGGTATCTGCTGTGTCCCCCAAAGCTACAGATCCGGCGCCAAGAGCAGATGCATTGTGATGGCCAGCGATATGTGCGGCTGGAGGGAGAGGGGGGATTGTGTCCATTAAACCTCTTTAATGTCATGTGATCCTGGGCAGTATGGTCCCACCCAGATCGCATTCCATATATGATCCGTCATAAATGGGCCCCATGTAGCCTGTTCCCTTCACACACATTGGAGGTCATTCTGATTGACCACAAAGCTGCAAAATTTGCAGCTTTGCGGGTTATCTAAATACCTCCGATTTCACGCATGCGAACGGATGTTTTACATACAGTAATCATCGATTTGCAGCTTGTGTGCCGGGCAGTGCGGTCGCCGACCATCAAATGATTGCTCAAGCGCTCGCAGATCTAAGTCAGTCTCTGCTGTCTTAGATCTGTGGCGCTCCTGTACCAGAAGAGGGTGGGCAGCTGACATCCGGTGACATCAGCTGCCCTCCCCCGGCACCCACGTCATAGGAGTTCCCATCGGCGCAACCCATATCCACCACCCCACGCTTCCGTTCACACAAAGTGGCTGCACATGCACAACATCACTCCCCTGTGTGAACGTGCGGGGGGGCGAACCAACCTGAATGAGGGCCATAGCCTGTTACACACACACATAGCCTGTTACACAAACACACACATATATATATATATATACATACAAAGCCTGTTACACACACACACACACACACATATATACAAAGCCTGTTACACACACACATATACATACATAGCCTGTTACACAAACACATATACATACATAGCCTGTTACACACACACATATAGCCTGTTACTTACACACACACACATATATATACATACATACATAGCCTGTTCCTTCACACATACAGAACATAGCCTGTAACACACACACACACACACACACACACACACACACACACACACACACACACACATATATATACAAAGCCTGTTACACACACACACACACATATAGACATACATACATACATAGCCTGTTCCTTCACACATACAGAACATAGCCTGTAACACACACACACACACACACACACATATATATACAAAGCCTGTTACACACACACACACACACACACACACACACATATAGACATACATACATACATAGCCTGTTACACACACACACACACATATAGACATACATACATACATAGCCTGTTACACACACACACACACACACACACACACACATATAGACATACATACATACCCTGTTACACACACACACACACACACACACACACACACACATATACACAAAGCCTGTTACACACACACACACACACACATAGCCTGTTACACACACACACAGCCTGTTACACACACACACATAGCCTGTTACACACACATATATACATACATACACAGTCTGTTACACACACACATGCTTTTTGTCTGTTCCCCCTGTCCATAGCCATGCATTGCGGGCGGCATTACCTTGTGAAACAGGAACTTGGAGCAGGAGCAGGACAGCCATCGCTGACCGGCAGGGGCT
The DNA here is from genome assembly GCF_055691185.1 of Crinia signifera. Classification (NCBI taxonomy): domain Eukaryota; kingdom Metazoa; phylum Chordata; class Amphibia; order Anura; family Myobatrachidae; genus Crinia; species Crinia signifera. Next base: position 214,150,831 of record NC_139222.1, on the reverse strand, counting down.
GGCTGGCAACTTTCAGCCTGGGGGACAGACACAAGCAAGTGGCCCAACTTTTCAAGGGGCATAGCCATGACAATAATGTTCAGGGAATGGCTTGTGTAATGTGGGTGTGGTTTAGGCACATGTGGGGTTTACCGGTATGCGCAAAAAGTTTGATATTCAGTTTTTTTTAAGCTCAGTTAAAATTAAAATCCATATTTAAAAAAAAAAAATTGTCAGCACTTGCTCTGACATCTCTGGCCACGCAATTATGCAATTAAAAGTTTCCGATTAGCTTAATTAGTCTCTTCCCATGCATTGCACACAGCTTCCATGTCCCGGGCACAGGACAGGTACTACCCCTAACAATTCACCCGCTCCCTACATACTACCACTAACCCCACTATACTACCACTAACCCCACATCCCTCACACACACTACCTAAACTACCCCTGACCTGCACGTACTTTCCACACACACACACACACACACACAACACTAGCCCTAACCCTGCTTCCCACATACACTACCCCTAATCCATCACTTGCTCTTCTATACCACCCCTAACCCTGCATCTGTTCCCTGCATGCACTACCCACCCCCCCGCTCCTTGCACCTGCTTCATTTACACACTACACCTAATCATGCACCTGCTCCCTGCACACACAACACCACCCCTAACCATGTTCCTGCTCTGTTCACACACTACGCTACCCCTAATCATGCACCTACTCACACTACACCACCCATAACCCTGCACCTGCTCCCCGCACACACTACCCCTAATCCTGTACCTGATCACACTACACTACCCCTACCCTGCACCCACTCCCGCAGAAATTACACCACCCCTAACCCTGCAGTTGCAGAAACACTACCCCTAACTACAAACTACACCACCACCACCCTGCACCCGCACACACCATTGGCAGGCAGGCTGCTTATAAAAAAAATAAAAAAATCCCTTACCCACAGGATTTAGGGGCGAGTTGCACTAAGCTTTAAAAGTGATAAAATGGAGAGTGATAAGCAACCAACCATTCGGCTCCCGTCTGACATTTTCCAACACAGTCTGTGACATGGCAGACAAGGGCTGATTGGCTGGCTGTTTAGCACTCTCTATTTTATCACTTTGAAAGCTTAGTGCTTCTGGCCCTATGTCTGCAAAAAAAAAAAATCATGCAACTAATTTTTCTTAATTGGAAAACATATGTAATGGGAAAAACAAAGATACCAACACATATAACTTGTATACAAACACACACACAAAAAAATATATATATATAGACTTTATTATGTAAACCGAGCCCCTGCCATTGATTGCTAAAGGAGTGGAGTAGTAGTCTGTCCTCACCTCTGCCCTCTCTCTCCTGCAGTCTGGACTCTGGGGGCTCCATAAGGTTTCTTTTAATGCTGCTCCTCTTTCAAGTGCAGTTAGCACTACGCAGTGCAGCAAACCCCGATAAGCTCCGCCCCTTTTCACTCTTTTGCCTCTGGAATTGCTGGGAGAGGAAACCTGGCTCTCCATTGGTCAAAGGCAGCCATCTTTTTGTAGCCAGCTACGGGGGCAGCCATTTTCTGTTAGCCCCGTGCTGCTACTACTACATAGGTGAGAATCCGCCGTGGCATGGGGAGCAGCAGGAGGCAGGACGGAGCATCATGACATGTACCTGCCTCTGGTAGTCAGGTGGGCGGCCCTGTAACACATAAATTATACTGGCCTGGGGGGCAGATGGCACCCTGCCCCCCGCCTAGCCCGCCTCGGGCTTAGGCACATTCGGGGGCGTGGCCTAATCGCGGACCCGTGGCCACGCCCCCTTTAAAAAATAATTATTTTTTTTTATTATTTTTTTTTTTGTGTGTCAGGACCCGGGCCCCCCTGGTAGGCCCGGGCCCAGGTAAAATGTACCCGCCCCCCCTGCCTCTCGGCGGCCCTGCCTACCTGCAGCACACATGGTTTTGTCCATCAAAGAACAAATTTGTCAGAAAGAGTGAACTAGAATAAGGCCAATGGTTTTGTCCACCATTTGAGAAGGAATTTGACTTTGCGAGTGAACCAGAATAAGGGCCCATATAACCAAAGCATAATAGAAAATACATTATATTATTCTCTGACTATAAGACGTTCACGGAGGCAACAGGGCCTTCATTTCTACCATGATCCATGTACTATTACCCAACTGGGAACAAAGTGCATTTCTTGGGAGTGAATTTATACTTAATCACGAAGGGGCAGAGTTTGCGTAGTGCGCATTAAGTATAATTGCTGAGCATGCCCAGATATGCCACCACAGGTCAATGCAGATTTGTGCGATTCTAAAATCGATACCTGCTTGCTCCTTAATAAGGGACACTGGGATTGGAAGGACTAATGCAGGCAGAGTAGTAAGGGCATGTTTGTGCAATTGCTAACAGATGCCCAATGGCATAGTGCTAAAAAACCCTGTTAAAGTCATATTATTTGAGGGTGTACCAGAGCTACAAGCAATGGTCATAATGGTCTGCATATACCTGCAATTGTGACATTCTGAAACTGTGACTTGGGGTCCTGCTCTGCATCAGGTCCAAGAATAATACAAACAGCTGAACAGACTGCAGAGCCTGCCTACAGACCCATCATATTCATTCCTGCTGGCGGTGCTGGACCACAAATAACAGGATATAGTGAAATCTACTGTACGCAGTGTTACCTGCTCAAGTGTTGGCTGGGAGAAGCTGTACTCTTCAATGTTAAAAGAACGTTTCACTGCAAATATAAAAAAGAAATAAAGTTCATGTATGTTGGGTAGATGGATGTGTACAATGTGTTCTTTATTAGCGTTTCCATAACAATTACAAGGGGAGTACTATAGTAATTAGGGGCCGATTCTAGATCACACGCAGTGATACGAATTTGGCCCCTGCCCCGATGTGCAAACTCTCAACTGCGAATGGCCATGGCGAGTTACTCACTCACCGGGCCGATCACAGAGGGGAGCAAGAGGCGGGATAGACGGAGACGGTGGCGGCACTGGGCCATGGCAATGCCCACAGTTTTATGGGAGTCCCCATTAAAATGCTGGGGGTATTATAGCGGCGCCCATCGCATCGCATACCATAAGGCATGCAATGGTATACGATGCGACGCGATATTGTACAATGTCATACAATTTTTAAATTGTATGACATTGTGTATGGCATACAATGCCATACAATGCGATTACAAATTGTATAAGCACCCTAATGGGTGCTTACAATGTGAAATGCACCCCCACGCCACCCCCCCACTATAAACGTGAACCCGAAGCGTGGCGAGCGCAGCCACGCGTCGGGCTCGGTGGCTCGCTGCGCTCGCCACACTTTCTATTCTCTACTCCACGCCGACGTGGATAGTGGGGGTATGAAAAGGTCAGAGGACGCGTACCGCCGCCACGCTTCGGGTTCACGTTTATAGTGGGGGGGTGGCGTGGGGGTGCATTTAACATTGTAAGCACCCATTTGGGTGCTTATACAATGTTTCATCGCATAGGGGGCAAAAATCGCGTCGCATCGCATGCCATAGGGTGCATGGCATGTGATGCGATAAAAACATTGCGCGATGTACATCGGGGGCACGGCTATAATACACAAGTACCACGCTGGGTGTTCCCATGGGTGAGCGGGCGAGCCGATGCCTGCCAGGGATGGGCGGGTAATGTCACATGACGTCAGCCACCCGTCCTTTCTTCATTAGTCGAGACTGACTTTTATTTGCGAAAGCAACAGAATTCATTCGATGGCCGGCGAACATCGAATGATTTATCCTGCAGTGGCGGCATGTGAGGGGATAGTTATTCATTACACATCCCCTCGCATGGTTGCAGCCCATTGTATAGCAATGGACTGCATTGTATTATAAGGTACAGATAAACCTGTTGGCTGGTGAAAGCAAAGTACCCGGAAACCAGATGCCATATTTGTAGGTTTTTGTCCATCCTTCAGGTCTGGCAAAGCAGCATCAATGTGCTTTAACAAGTTAACATTTAAGAGTTTTCCAAGGATAAAGCAAATATATTAGAAGCGGTTACCTTGCTCCAGAGTAAAGAACGCCTGTGAGAGGGACTGCACGTCCTCTTTAGGTACTTTGTATGACATCAGTGCAGCAAAGCTGAAACATGGAGGTACAAACAATTCACGACTCTTCCTGCTGTGACTCACATCCATTATTATTACTGATTGGAGGAGTTTTCTATGCAAATAACTTGTTTTTAAAGAATTATTATAACAGCTACATGTGTATTTAAAGAAACATTCACCCTTAATTATGGTGCAATTTTCTCACTGCAGTAAAAAAATGGATTTTTATTGACAGATAAAGGATTTCTCAAAAGCTCATAGAGGACACAAACTAATGCAATAAGTCCCCACGTGAGGTCACGTAAAAAATTCTCCCCCTGGCCTACCGCTAACCTGCCTTGCATACTTATGTCTGGGATGTCAACAGCCAGGATTACAGCAGCTGATTCCTAATCAACGGTGAGATTCTTGTGCCAGTCTTGTGGCCGCTAGTCAGGAAGCAAGCGTTGGTATTCTGACTGCCGGCATGCTAACCGCATCACCTCAAAACGAATACTCTATGTCATTTTTCAAGTTTAATTTAAGGAGTCAAAAGGGGGAAACCAACCTCTGAGGCTTAATGTGTGGGGTTCCAGCAGCTGAATGAATCAGGCCTCACTCACAAATAGCCCACGGTGAGTTACATATGTCCATAAATGTATAAAAATACCTTTCTTGACGGCAAGCATTAGGGAAGTGCTTCAGAATCTCCATGTGAAGAAGCTCCATCTGCTGGACCCCTGCGTCTGCATCAAGCTTCAATTCCAGAGAATAATGTCGACCAAACTTACTCTTCAAGTGTTGAACTGACCCAATATATCTGCATTAAAACATATACACACATTTCATTTATTTTATCCATACATCCATTTTATCCATACCGCTGGGGGAGTGGGGAGGAAATGCTTAATGTACAGTATACAGTAGTAAGTATTGCTGCCCATTGTCAGCGCCTCCAAAACAATAGTGAGAAATGATTATTTCTCTTTAGAATAATTAAATCTCTGTTTTTCATATCGATACAATGTCACTAAGATTAGTGATGTGCTGCAGGATAAGGGACATACAAAATATCTGACAATCACAAATGGATAATATGATTATAAGTAATTATTTTTAGATATGTCATTTGGCAATAGCTAAAAGTACATTTTATTACAAGACTTTGGTACATTCCAGAAATGTTTCAAATCAATTCCTGGTTAAAGAATGTTTCACCTTTCTAAAAACAAACATACATTTTATATATCCATCTTTTTTTTTTTTACATAAAATGTTGCTTTATTATTATTTTTATTATCATGAATATTTTCATATTTTTTGGCATGGAGCCAGTACATACACTATAAAGTTTTACAATTGAGAATATAGTGTAATACTATCATATACTGTATATTTATTTTATATTAATTACAATGATACAGATATGTCCGTACATCTTGCCTCAATGCACCACATAGCATTAGAGGCTTGGCATGAGTGAGCTGTAGATACCGTGAAACTACATTAATTTCAGACAGTTTTTTTGGCGAAATGAACCTGTCTAGATCACTTAGAAATTAAGATCAAATCACTCCGTGTGTACACCGCATAGCGATAGCAATGCATGCTTCCTGCGCCACTATCGCCAACTCAGACTGTGGATGAAGTCAAAATCTAGTTAGAACGCTTAGCAAATTAGATCAAATTGCAACGGGTGAACAGAAACCGCGATAGCTATTTACTATTTAAAGTAACCTTTTTTTTGCTTACCACAAATGTGTATGGGCGATCTAGACACCAGGAAGTTCAAGGGAAATCACCTACCCTAATTACCATAAAAAGGCTAGCACCAATCTTAACGTGTGTATATCCTTTCAGTGGCAAACGCAGGATTTTCAGAAGGGGGTTTCCAGAGCGGCGGAGCAAATCACGGAGATGGACACTTAGGTGACCCAGTATATGCCGGGTCAGTTAAAGTATTATAGATAGACCAAATGTATATAAATAATAATAATAATAATAATAATAATATATATATATATGTATATATATATACATACATACATAGATACATACATACATACAGGGGTGTCAACAGCAGAGTAGACCCCTGGCCATAGCAATGTATTGGGGCACCTACCGATCCTCCAGCGGTAGGGGTGGGGGGAGCTTTGATGTCCCCCGGGTGGTAGGGGGTATTATATCAACCGCTCAGCATGTAGGGCCTGCAATTACCCCTTTACTGCACAGATGGTGGGAGATGGGGTGGGAGAAGGGGGCATTGGGCTGAATGAAGGGGCCCTGATACATAACTTCCAGGGTGGTAGAGGATGTTTAATATGCAGAGGAGGGGTGTATAGTGGAGTGGGCTTATTATTCCTAATTTTCTGGTGGGAGGACAGCTTGCTTGACTGCAGATATCTCCAGTTTTCAGAAATCGATTTCTAAGATTTTAATGGAATTAAAAACTAGAGAATCCCACCTACCAAATGGTATTGGGGACTAGGGGATGAGAATTTAGGAGGCAGAGCAATCTGCCAACGAGAATATAAAACTACATACCAGGTGTGTGGAGCTGGAGCAGTAACCATCTGCTGGAAGGCTGATATCTCTGGTTCTGGGCAAAGTAGTGACAAGCTACTAGTTTCCATCAAAGGGGAAGAGTCCCAGCTTTTGGAATATACCCTCAGAAAAACTCTAAGTCAGACAGAACCTGAAATATCTGACTGGGAAGAGCAATTAACAGGCTTGGATGGGGACCACTGCTTTGAAGTCAGATATCTCCGGTTCCCAAGGGCCGATTTTAAAAATTCTTGTACGCATGGAAAGAGGGGACCCTCAGCTTTCAGATGCGGGCCCTTAAACTACTGGGGGGGTTTCTGGGTACTCAGAAACCCCCCCTGCGTGCGCTACTGCCTTTTAGGTGTGAGGTGAATGGGGATATTGAGAAACAAACACTGAAGGATTTGTGTGAGAAGACAATGGTTAACCGTTTGATCTAGAACAGGATAGAGGTAGTGAGATTTAGCACTGATCAAATTGTTCAACATCGGTACAGTCTCTGTAGGGAATTCATACAGTATACTGTATATGCACGACTAATACATTATTTGGTGCTTAGGAACAGTAATGCTAAATGGTGACACTTTGGAAACAGTACTTTAGAAATGTGTTTAATGTGCTCAGGGCAATGTGCAAAAGTCACGTGATGCAAACAAGAATCACCTTAATTTTGATTGTCTTTAAAATGTTTTCTTTTTTTTCCCTTCCAGCTCAGATGCAGCAATACTAGCACAGGGTGAGTATAGCAGGGTGAAGATGGCACTGTTATACAACAGGTCCAACTACTAATTGTTATACAGGTGGCAGTGAAACTTACCTAAACAGATTCTACAACATTTTTAATAACTGAATTATAAAACATGCGGTTTTAACTGTACTGTATCATAACATTGGTAAAATGTTATGTTCGGATAAAAAGGTAAATGTGAAATGTGTCTACTCCTTGAAGGTAAAATATTCACTGTGAAATAAGTTCTGTACTGTACTGTCCACTAGGCCAATGGTTCCCTCACCGTGTGCCGTGGCTCCCTGGGGTGCCTCGGGACACTTGCAGGGGTGCCTTGTATTGGTGTTCCAGGAACAATTCAAATTATTTATGGTCAATGTAAAAGGCTAAAACATTGCTCGTGGGCTGTTAATAATAAAATATGTGGACAAACAGAAGCTAATCCTGTCCTTCATCCATAATTAAACTTTTTATGACATATAAAACTATTTGGTACTTGTTTCCTAGCACGGCCACAACGATCATGATCGTGGGCAATGTGAGGAAAAATCGGGGGCATCGCGGCCATCGCATGCACTAAAAAATCGCCTGCGATTTCCCCATAGGGAACAATGTTAAATGCCTCAATTTACCCGCGATGCCCCCGATTTCCCATAGGAATCAATGTTAAATGGCTCAATTTACCCAAATCATCATAGGGAACAATGGAAAATGGGCCAGAAAACCGAAAAAACACCCCTGAACAGTGAAATGTCCCCCCAAAAGTATTTGACGCCACCCCACGATCAACGCGAACCCGAAGCGTGGTAAGCGCAGCGAGCCCGCGAGGGGCGGCGGTACGCGTCCTCCGACCTTTTCATACCTTTACTATCCACGTCGGCGTGGAGTTGAGAATAGAATAGTGTGGCGAGTGCAGCGAGCCACCGAGCCCGAAGCGTGGCGAGCGCAGCGAGCCCCGCGAGGGGACGCGGATACCTGTGAAGCCCGCGAAGGGACGCGTTTACCTGTGAAGGTATCCGCGTCCCCTCGCGGGGCTCGCCTCGCTTCGGGCTCGGTGGCTCGCTGCGCTCGCCACACTATTCTATTCTCAACTCCACGCCGACGTGGATAGTGGGGGTATGAAAAGGTCGGAAGACGCGTACCGCCGCCCCTCGCGGGCTTGCTGCGCTTGCCACGCTTCGGGTTCGTGTTGATCGTGGGGTGGCATAAACTACTTTTGGGGGGACATTTCACTGTTCAGGGGTGCTTTTTTGGGTTTTCTGGCCCATTTACAATTGTTCCCTATGATGATTTGGGTAAATTGAGCCATTTAACATTGATTCCTATGGGAAATCGGGGGGCATCACGGCTAAATTGAGGCATTTAACATTGTTCCCTATGGGGAAATCGGGGGCATCGCGTCTGGACCATTTATGCCATTTTTAGCCGCATACGACGCGACCGACGCGATTTTGACTTTTTTCAATGCATTTCAATGGGAAAATCGGGGGCATCGCGTCGGTCGCGTCGCAGACCACTAAAAATTACACCCGATGCACGCGATTGTGGCCGTGCTAGGAAACAAGTACCAACTATTTAATTTCTGAATAAGAAACTTTTGACCTAGGGATGCAGTAAAATAAATTCTAATGCTCTAGGCCCAGGGTGCTGTGATTTCAAAAAGTTTGGGAACCACTGCACTAGGTTTATAAGCAGTTTTCTGGGCACCATCTACTGTACCTCAGCTGCCCGGATACCATGATTGCGACACGATCACAGACAACTTCTGCCTCCTCCATGAAATGCGTGGTAAGCACGGCGGCTTGTTCTTTGCCTTTGAATGTTGAACGCATTAATCCCCTAGAAACATAATACAAAATATGTATGGAAATAAAAGTAATACACAACCATCTATTTATGGGCACCAGGATCCCCCTCTCCTCAAAGAATTCTCCACTCCAGGATCTCACTGCTTCCAATAAGCTAATAGCAAGTGAGAAGCTACACTAGTGAGTGTTTGAGATTTGCATCTGAGGGCACTGCCAACATGATTCCAAAGGTCAACCTAGGAACGGGACTGTACATTTCCAAATTTAACACCATTTTTGGAGACTTCGTAACCATCACGGTACCATTCATGCAAACTACATGTTATTATGCCTTAGAAATATTTTTTTTATATATCCTGATTATCATATTAATTAAATAAAACAATAGGTACTTATGTAATATCTGGGCTCCCGTTTTTCTTATGAGACCGCTTCCGCTCGCCACGCTTCGGGCACGGTGGCTCGCTGCGCTCGCCACACTATATAATATCAATTCCATGCGTAGTTGGATAGTAGGGGTATGAAAATATGGGGTGCATTTAACATGGGAGCCCAGATAATACATAAGTACCAAACAATATTTTATTATCCCATGGTATTTAATTCCTCCTCTTAATAGCGCTGTGTAACTATAGTACAATTTAGGACAATAGTGGGTTCCTGGAGTTGGGCAGTTTCATGGACAAGTCATTTTGTCCCCTCTATGGGTAAACTCCTGATAAAAACAGATAAAATCAGAATTTCACATTCCTAATTTTTTGTTATTTGCAATTGAAACATACTTTTTCTGCCCAGTTAATAGACTCTCTGCATATTTTAGACTCTCCCGTTTAAAACATGTTACTTTATTTGGGCTCCTATGGGTGGAGTATTCTATTTAAATTGTTTCTCTGATAGTCTTGCACGGTCTTTCAAACCTAGCTGGTAAACGGAACTAAGCTCTCTCTTAGGTGAGCAGTGCACCCAGAGGTTGTACTGGAGATGCTGCTGCTTGTCACCGTTATCAGCAGATACATTTTTTTGTACTTCACATAATGTATTATTCTCTACTTAGTCTTTTTTGATATGGGGATTGGGGTTGATTCCAACTGCTATAGATGCGGGTTTGTCCAAGGCTGCATTTTGGCATCTCCTCTGGGGGTTTATTTTTGTACATTCCGTTTTTTTGTAAGTTTGAAAATAATGATTCAGGGCCAGATGTATCATGCTTCAAACAGTGGAGAGTGATAAGCAACCAGACAATCAGCATAATAATAATAACATGGCAGATAGGGCTGGCTGTTTATCACCCATTTCATCAGTTTTGAAGCTTGATACATCTGGCCCTCAAAGCTTCAAAAAAGCAGCGCTCCATAGAATAAGAGGCATCTATGAACATGGATTACAGCACAGCATGTGCTACTGCTGTAGCTACTTACCACATGTGCTGTTTAGCCTTAGGATCCATCCCGGTGGAGGGTTCATCCAGCAGCACAATTTCAGGATTACCCAGCATGCTCAATGCAAAACACAGCTGCGGTAAACAGGAAGTGTATAAATTACAATGACGGACTGAGGCCTGTAGATCCCTACCACCTGGATGAGCTTAAAGAGAATAAAATCACCTTTCTCTGGATTCCTGCTGAGAGCTTCTTGGTTGGTTTTTGTATATGTTCTTTCAGGTCCAGAGAGTCTATTATTCTGCAAATAATGCAATGGACACTTATTACAGCAGATCTGAATACAGTATGACTCATTACAAGACTCTATTCCAGAAGTATCTACATGTTTTATAAGTAATCATTCCACAATGAAAAAACCTGATATACCAATCCTAAAAAGGTAAGCAGGACCAGACTGGCCATATGGCGAATGCCAGAGGACTAATGGCTTAAAAATATGGTTCGGACACAGAAAAACCTCTTGGCATTCAGCTCAGCTGACCGGCACACAGAGATGGGGGTTAGATCCCCAGCCTCTCCCTGCCTGAGAGAGTTATTAATGTTTCAATTATAACATTTTGGATCATTTGCTTAATTTCATGGACGCAAGAGAAAAACTATCGCACCAGGACTAATTTATTTGGTAGTTAATAGAAAGAGAAAAGACCCCTCTTGTTTGTACAGTGGTCAACAATATTACTTTTATTGAGGGGGTACAACCTCGGACATTGAGATTAAAGGAACACATTCTCTTCATATGTTCCTTTGCTTAATTTCATAAAGATGGCATTTTGCATGATTTTATTCGGTGACTTGAACAAGGGAACATAACAGTGCTTTGCATCTACAGAATACACCGCCTAGTGCAGGAATACCAACGTTTTCCATTAAGCACATGAGGCATGTGCCTAAGGGCACCACCTTCGGGGGGCGACAAAGTAGGCCACCCACCCCCTGAACCGGAGACCCTGAATTGCGGGAGAGGTTGGGGAGACCGGGCTAGTTGCTGACTATTGGGAAACTATAGCTTCAAGACCAGGGGACAGAGCCTGAGCCATTATGTTATATAATATATAATATAATAATATCAGTGTTTAGGGCTCAGCAGTTTTTTATATTTAATATAAGGTTTTTTTGTCATATGTATCCCAAATGGGTTTGGTAGAATTGATCTAGAGGGGGAAATTTACCAATATGAAAAACCTAGTTTTTCGTATTAGTATTTCCCCTACGGCTGCATACGACTGTTTCAGTCATATGCAAAGTCGTGTTCCGGAGGGGGAGCTTTGTAACCCACCGATGGTGTAGTGATTCTTATTAGCTGGCCATATATACGGCCGCTAATACGAATTCGTACAGGCAGTCTGCACGGATCAGTCAGATCCGTACAGGCTGCAAGGTGTAAAAAAAATAGAAAAATTAAATAAATTAAAAAAAAAACAGCGTGGGGTCCCCCCCACAGCTGTAACCAGCACCAGGCTGAAGGAGCCGGGGCAGGTAATTAAAAATCAGGGAACCCGACAAATAGGGGTTCCCCGATTTTTAACAACCAGCCCCAGGCTCCAGGTCCGGGGCTGGTTCCCAAAATACGGGGGACAAAATGACTAGGGGTCCCCCGTATTTTAAGAACCAGCCCCAGGCCAAACCAGCCAGCAGGGTAATGTCACAGCCGGGGGACACTTATGATATAAGGTCCTCCGGCCAAAACATTAACCCTACCGACCAGTCAGCCTGGCCAGGGGCCCTGGGGGAGTGGGGACCCCCCAATAAAGGGGTCCCCCCCCTCCAGGACTTACCTGACCAGGCTGAAGCCTGGTGCTGTCCTCGATGCCCCTGGGCGGTGGGCATCGAGCTGATAGTGGTGTAAAAAAATAGAATAATCTATTGTCTAATTCTGGGGCACTATGAGTCCCAGCAAGCCTCCCCAGCAAGCTGGGACTTGGAGAACCACAAGTCCCAGCCTGCGGGGCATTAAAGGGCCCGCTGGGTCTTGTAGTTCCACAGTATTAAAAATAGTAAAATAAAACACACTGACACACACTTAAAATAAAACTTTAATACATACAAAGCCCATACATACTGATACTTACCTATCTTCTTCCCGTAGGTAGCCCTGGTCCTGATGTCCTGTGTTGTCTTCTGGTCCATGTCGACGTCGCTGTCCATGTCGGCGATGGCGTCGGCGTCCGGAGTCCGACGAAATCTATGTGGGAACCTATGGAAGGAAACCATACTCACCTGTCCCAGGACGACGTAGTCCAGGTAAGGGTCTTTGCAAAAAAACAAACCGACACGCGAAACCAGACCGGACAGCAGAGAGCCGCATGGTATTTGTGTACATCGTGCGGCTCCGCCTCCCGAATGCCGCTATTGGCTGCCTTGCGGCCTAGCGGCTCCTGATTGGCCGCTGGGCCGCAAGGCGGCCAATAGCGGCATTCGGGAGGCGGAGCTGACTGGTCGGTAGGGTTAATGTTTTGGCCGCGGGACCTTATATCATAAGTGTCCCCCGGCTGTGACATTACCCTGCTGGCTGGTTTGGCCTGGGGCTGGTTCTTAAAATACGGGGGACCCCTAGTCATTTTGTCCCCCGTATTTTGGGAACCAGCCCCGGACCTGGGGCTGGTTGATAAAAATCGGGGAACCCCTATTTGTCGGGTTCCCTGATTTTTAATTACCGGCCCCGGCTCCGTCAGCCTGGTGCTGGTTACAGCTGTGGGGGGACCCCACGCTGTTTTTTTTTTTTATATATATTTTTTTTTATATTTTTTTTTACACTGCAGCCTGCACGGATCTGACTGATCCATGCAGGCTAAAGCCAAATACGACAGGGAAAGCAAGGTGTATTTTCCTGTCGTATTTGTGTGGGTGTTTTACACCACTTAGCAGCCGTATTATCAGTACGGCTGCTTAGTAAAAAGGAACCATCATTCTTTTGAATGGTGATTTCTGTCGTATTCTATCGATGGTGTAGACATTCGTATTTGTAAATACAAATACGAATGTTCCATCTTTAGGAATACGAATTGTTGTATTTTCATAATTGTAAATCCCGAAAATACAAATGTGTAAAAAATAGGTGTATTTCTGCCTACGAATACACCTATTTTTTACGAATCCATTTTGGTAAATTTCCCCCAGAGTGTCTAGTTAGCCAGTCACTATACAAGTGCGATCTGTAATGCAGATTGCTTTAAAAAAAAAATTAAAAATTTAAATACACTTTTTATGCACTATGGAGCATCCCCCTATGTTATTTCTCTATGCCCTTGGGATACTGGGATTCATCAATACAGACAGGCAGCACTCCATATAATTGAAGTGCTGTTACCTGTATGATCTAATTTTCCAAACTATTCTCTTCTTTTTACTATAAGTTAATTTAAAATGTATAATGAATAAAATATGTCATCCTACACCTAGCCTGTGACATCACAGTGTTTCTTTCTATCTATAGCTGCTGCAGCTTCCAGTTACCTGCCAGAAAGGAAGTAATACATAGCAGGGTATTATGGATGGGGGCCCATTTTTCTGTTCGTTCGACCTCATGTCAAAAGGGAACGATTGAATGGTTATAAAAGCATAGCATAGCTCCCAATTTTGTGGAAATAGGGTCACTTCTGGAGAGACAGACAAGACACGTTTGGAGGCAGGACAAGATCACTTACCTTTTTATGACATCTTTCAGGTTGGTTTTGCTCATGCCTTTGATTGCGCCATATGCCTCCAGATGTTCTTCTAACTTTATCTCTGGCCACAGATGGTTTATTTGAGGAGAATATCCCACAAATCTTACCGGAGTGTCCCCTTGTTCACCAGTGCCTGTATTTCCTATCAATATCTGTAAGACATGTAGTAAATGAGAGTCCAGGAAAAAAAATGAACTTTTCACGAAAAGTGTGAGCAGATCTCCCAGCAGTACCTGCACCAGTGGCGGACCTGCTGCACCAATGGTAATTCCGCCTCTGACCTGTACACACTGGGCAAAATCCCTATATGGTAGTGTGGTAGGGCTACTGTATATGGCTTCATTTGTGCACGTGTGCCTACATCTCTGCCACAATGCTTACTTTTACACAGCAAAATGGAAGCAGAAAATACTCCAACTAATCGGAGATATTAGGTGCAAGTTTTTTTTATGTAGTTTGCAGTTAAAAGAGAAATAAAGTAAAAGGGCCCATCGCTTTCTGCATTCTACAGTACATATTTGCACTATTGCTATAGAAAATGGCCCCAGTGCAGCTAGAATCTAAAGTATTTTGTATTTTAACCCCTTCCTGACAGAGCCAGTTTTTGCGTTCCTGACAGAGCCATTTTTTTCAAATCTGACATGTTTCACTTAAGTGGGGATAACTTTTTTTTGCTTTTACTTATCCCAGTGATTTTGAGATTGTTTTCTCGTGACACATTGTACTTCAAGTTAGTGGTAAATTTGGGTCGATACAGTCTGTGTTTTTTTGTGAAAAATACCAAAATGTCGTGAAAAAATGGAAAATTTTGCAATTTGCAAAATGTCACATTTTCTGCTTGAGAGACAAATAAACATACCACTCAAAATAGTTAATAACTAACAAAGACCATATGTCTACTTTATGTTGCCATAATTATTTCAACCTCCTTTTCATTTTTTTGGACACTAGGAGGC